>NC_090924.1:247731846-248035788 GCF_040938575.1 Ambystoma mexicanum | reverse complement strand
CGCTAGATCACCAGAGATGTGCCAGATCCAGGTCGAGGTCCTGGTCCCTGGCGAGACCGTCTAAGCCTGGGAAGGTGTCTCCCAGTCTGCGCTGTGCCCATCGAGTGTGGCTGTCGGGCCTTGCCCTCGACCAGGCCCTCTGCGCCATGGAGGCCCCTAGAGCTGTGGAACCTCTGAGAAAGGCTCTGTCTTAAGACTGAGGCCCCCTGTGGTCTCCAGGTCTACTCCTGTACCTAGGAGAGAGTTATTTCACTCTACAAGAAATTTCAGAGGATGAGGAGGGGTCTGATGTGGAGTTCAAGCCTTTTGGTGCTCCTGGTGACACTCCTGAAGCTCCTTACATGGTCTTCTCCAGCATGGGGTCTGGCATGGATTCACATGCTCATGAATATTCCCCGTCGTCAGGCTGGGAATCCTCGGTAAAGAAAAAACCAGTATCCGTTTCGTTTCTGATCTGTCTTTCGTAGTAGTAACCAATCACTGGTCTCTGCGTCATACTGACCACATCCAATGACTGCCCTCTACCTAAGCCCCGCCTCTGGCAGCCAGTTTCAGATTTTTACCGCACGTTCATGTGTTGGGATCCTCGTGCTATTGCTCTCGAGCGTTAGTGCTATTTTTTCACGTTTTTTCTCAAAAACTTCGTTTTTTCGGTCAAAAGAGCCTCAAGCTCCACCGACTCGCCATCCGATCAACGGGGACCCGTGTCGGATTCGTCTACGCCCCTCAAGGGTGAAGATTTCGTCGAGCTACGCTTTTGGAGGATTCCAGAAGTTTCTCAGGCCCATCTCGGTCATGGCCCAGGAGAAGGGAAGCTCGACGCCCGGAAAGCTGTTCAGGGTCTGCCCTGGATGCCAGCTGCAGAATGTCTTTAAGGAAGACGAACACTCCTTTTGTCTTTACTGCCTACATGAAGACAAGACGCACGTGGAGAAGGACTGTGCGTTTTGCGGCAACATGTCGGAGCGGACCATGAAGGACCGCCATCAACGCCTCGCCAACTGGCTGGAAGGGAAGAGCCTGTCCGGCGAGAAGAAGAGGAAGAAATCCAAGCGGTCTTCTAAGACCTTTGAGGACGCCCCGGCGACGGGGGTCCAACACAAGGCCAAGCACCGCGAGTCCGCTGGCACCGGGAGCGCCGAATGGTCGGGCTCTACGGGCGCCAGGCAGGGCACGCCCTCCCCGGCACCATCAACCACGAGCCAACGCTCTGGGTCGGGTAAGAGGAAGGCCGAGCACCCGGCGAAGCTCCTGGAGAGGCCCCGGTCGAGCTCGAAGGCAGAGGGGGAGCGAGGCAGTGTCCCCCCCCCTCAAGGAGAAGGCAGTGAGCGCACCTAAGGTGGTGAAAGCCTTAATCCATCCGGCCAAGGCCTCTATCGTGACAGTCGCGGCGGCCCTGGCTCAGCCTGTGGAGGCTACACCAGTGGTGGCGACCTCAGGGCTCAGAGTCTCCCTGCCACCGCGGAGGGAGTCCTCTTTTATGCCCATCGACAGGACCCCTGTGAAACCTCCGACGGAGAAAAAAAAAGGGGGGGTAGGGGGTCGTCGTGGATTCGGCCTCAACCTCTGAGGAGGAACTGATCGAGGTCTTAAGCCACAGCGTTGGCATGGAAGAAGACCAGCCCGTCGGGAGGGATCCCGACGCAGGAGACGATGACGTCGTCGAGGGTACCGACGGGGCCCCTGACCGCCCGTCGGACTCCCCTCTACCAGCGCCGCAAGACAACTCGGCGGCCATCTTGTTGGCTATGCAGTCCTTATGCTCAGAGATAAGGACGAGACTGCCGTTACCAGTGGAGGAGCCACTCCCGTCGGGGGACCCGGAACCAGGCCCTTGGGGCAGCCCCCCTCCTAAGAAAAGAAGGATTCACCCTCCACCTCCCTTTCAGCCGTCGCGCCCCGTTCAGCCCTCCTCCCCGTCCACGACTTGAGGGGATGACACGGGGACTGACACGGACGCGACGGGTACGGACGACGAGGTGTACGACGAGGATCTGCCGTCGTCACCTCCCACCCGGGCTTCCCCGCCCGACGAGATTGGATCTTTTCACTCCATGATTGCCAGGGCATCCAAGCTCTTCCAGCTCTGCCCTGAGGAGAAGAAGGAAGGTTTCCTTTATCAGCGGCGCGAGGCCAAGAGGAAGACGGTCCTTGCGGTACCTCTGTTGGACGATATTTGGGACGAGGGCCTTGCCCTCCTCAAGAACCCATCCACCACGCCGGCTAGAAGAGACCGGTACGAGAAGAAGTACCGGGTCCTGGACGCGGCCCCCTTGTGCCTCCGGGCACAGCCTACCCCGGACTCCGTCGTCTCTGCGGCGGCCAGGAAGAAAGCGGGGGGGGGGGTGCGGCCTCCACGTTGACTTCCCCGCCGGACTGTGAGGGAAAGAAATTGGACACGATGGGGCGCAGGGTCATCTCGTCTGCAGCGACGACGATTAAGGCGGCCAACGCCTTAGCTATCGTAGCCCGCTACGACAGGGAGCTGTGGTACAAACTGGCTCCCCTGCTGGACTTTCTACCGGACGACAAGAAGGCGGATGCCCTGGAGATCTTGCAGGAAGGTGAGGTGGCGTCGGACCACGCCATCACGATTGCGACGGACATCGCCGACACTGGATTTCGCCAGTTGGGCAACGGCGTGTGCCTTAGGCGGCGTGGATGGCTCAAGGCTACTGACTTCCGTCAAGACGTACAGACCAGAGTCCTGGACATGCCGTTCGATGGGAACAACCTGTTTGGGAAAACAGTGGACGATTCCCTTCAAGCCATTAAAGCGGACACGGAGACGGCCTGGGCACTCGGGGTTCTCCAGCAACGGCGGCCGCCCTTTCGGAGCGGCGGAGGCAAGGGCGCCTCCAAAGGTTCCGGCGGCGGATTTTCCACCTACCGTCAAGCGGCCCGTTCGTCGTCTCAGGAAGCTTACAGGGGACGAGGCAAGTCAGGCGGACCCTGCCGTCGTCGCCAAGGAGGTCAAGGCGGCAAAGCCTCGTCTAAGCAGGATTGAACCAGCCGTGGGGTCGGGCCCCCACCGAAGCACCCCGGTGGGAGGCCGGCTGGCGAGCTTCGTCAGCGGGTGGGAGTCCATCTCCACTGACCGTTGGGTGCTGGACGCCCTAGCCCAGGGTCACGCGCTCGAGTTTCAAAGAAGGTGCCCGCGCGTCCCCCCTGTGGCCAGGAAAGAGCTTCACGTCCCTCAGCTTCTCCTGGAGGTAAAGGCGATGCTCAGGAAGGGCGCCATCGAACTCGTCCCAAAGAGGCTTCGGGGCTCCGGAGTTTACTCAAGATACTTCCTCGTGAAGAAGAAGACGGGAGGATGGCGCCCCATCCTAGACCTACGACGGCTGAACAAGTTCATCAAGGCGCAGAAGTTCTGGATGGTCACCCTCCAGCACGTCCTGGGTCAGCTGGAGGAGGGCGACTTCCTGTCGTCGTTGGATTTGGAGGATGCCTACTTCCATATTCCCATCCTAAAGGGGCACCGAAAATTTCTCAGGTTCGTGGTCCAAGGGCGCCACTATCAGTTCAGAGCCCTTCCCTTCGGTCTACGGTCGGCACCCAGGGTATTCACCAAGTGCCTCGCACCAGTGGCGGCGCAGCTACGCCGAGAGGGGATCCACGTCTACCCCTACCTGGACGACTGGCTCATCCGAGCCAAGACGAGGGAGCTCGCCGTGGAGCACACGGCAAGGACCGTCCAACTTCTCACGGACCTGGGATTCTCCGTGAACTACGCCAAGTCCCACCTGGTACCCGCGCAAGTCGCACTGTTTCTGGGAGCGAAGCTCGACACAGTGTCCCTTCTGGCCTCCCCGTCGGAGGAAAGGACCAGGGCCATCCTGGGCAAGGTACAGCGGATGTTGGTTGCCGACGCGGCCAAGGTGAGGTCCATCAAGTCCCTCCTCGTAATGATGGCTTCTTGCATCTACCTCATCCCCATGTGCAGGCTCCGGATGCGCCCGTTGCAGGAGTTCCTGGACGCGCGCTGGATCCAAACGACGGGCAACTTCGAGGAGAGGATCACACTCGACGAGAGTTTCCGACGAGCGATCCGGTGGTGGGGCACCCGCGCGCATCTGACGGCGGGCATGGACTTCCAGACCCCAGGCCACCTGGAGACAGTGACCACGGATGCCTCCCTGGAAGGGTGGGGAGCGCACACCGGAAATCTGCACGCGAGAGGCCTTTGGCTCCCGACGGAGAAGTCCCTCCATATCAACGTCCTGGCGCTCCGTGCGGTGTTTTGGGCCCTCGGGTCCTTCCGTCCCTCAAGGGCAAGGTGGTGAGGATCTTCACCGACAACACCACCACCATGTTTTACATCAGGAAACAGGGCGGAACCAGGTCCCCAGCACTGTCCAAGGAGGCGCAGGACCTGTGGCATTGGGCCGTCGCCCAAAGGATGTTTCTGGTGCCGTTTCATCTGGCAGGGATAAAAAACACCATCGCCGACTCACTCAGCAGGGAGCTGCACTCGTGCCACGAGTGGGAACTACGGCAGGATCTAGTGGACCGCCTCTTCCGACGGTGGGGCACACCCCAGATCGACCTGTTCGCGACGGCGACGAACTCCAAGTGCCGGAGGTTCGCCAGCAGGTTTCCCCAGCCGAGGAGCATGGGCGCGATGCTTTCTCGTTCCCCTGGGAAGGCCTGTTCCTATACGCGTTCCCTCCTCTGCCACTGCTGATCCGGCTCATCAACCAGCTCAAGAGGTCATGGTGCAGGATGATCCTCGTCGCACCTGCGTGGCCGAGGCAGATATGGTTCCCGGACCTTCTGGACTTGTCAGCGTCCCCGTCAATCAAGCTCCCAGTGGACGCGGATCTGCTCTCTAGGGAAGGAGGCGCCATCCTCCACCATGACCCGAAGTCGCTGAACTTGCAGGCCTGGCTCCTGCAGCGCTAGAGTTTGGGGGATACGACATACCGGCCGACTGCAGAGAGGGTCTTGCAAAGGCCAGGGCGTCCTCGACTCTTAAATGCTACGGACACAAATGGAAGAGGTTCTCTGTCTGGTGCCACGCACAGAAGATTAACCCCCTAGGGATTACGGCCCCCCAAGTGCTGCCGTACCTGTTGACGCTGGCCAAGGCTGGACTGGCACACGCGTCCATCAAGATTCATCTTGCTGCGATCTCCCGATACACCAGAACCACGGGGCGGACGTCCTTGTGGTCTCATCGTCTGGTGAAAGAGTTCATGAAGGGACTGTTCAGATCGTTCCTGCCGGTGAAGGCTCCGGCCCCGGCGTGGGAGCTCAACGTGGTGCTGACCAAGCTCATGGGACATCCGTTCGAGCCTCTGCACTCGGCCCGTTGAAGTTCCTGTCGTGGAAAACAGCGTTTCTTGTGGCCATCACCTCCGCACGACGAGTGGGAGAGATCCAGGCCCTATCTTGCAAGCCACCATACTTGACTTTTCACGACACGAGAGTGGTGCTCAGGACGCACCCCTCCTTCATGCCCAAGGTGCCGTCGGACTTCCACCTCAACGAACCCTTGGTGTTGCCTGTGTTTTTCCCTTCGTCGCCGGCTGAGAGGACTTTGCACTCGCTTGATGTGGCTAGAGCGCTGAAGTTCTACGTGGACCGCACAAAGTGTTTTCGGAAGACGTCACAACTCTTTGTGAACTTTGGACCTGTCAATCAGGGGAAGGCTCTCTCGAAGGCTTCCATTTCCAGATGGCTCTCCGGCTGTATCATGTACTGTCATCGGTTGGCAAACCGACCGCTGCCTGGCCGTCCGAGAGCCCATTCCACCAGAGCGATCGCAGCTACCACGGCGTTCCTTTCTGGTGTGCCCCTGCTGGACATATGCAGGGCTGCTACGTGGAGGTCGACGCACACCTTCACGAAATTCTACTGCGTCGATCGGGATTCCAGGGAGGAGTCCAGGGTCGGCCAAGCAGTGCTGCGCAACCTGTTCGCCTGAGGTGAGCCTGGTGAGGAGGTAAGATTGCTTGATATGAGTTTGATGTAAAGCTGAATGTTGAGCCTTTGCCACCTCCCGTGGTTGTGCATGTGTGTGCTGCTATGTATTCTTTATTCATGAGCATGTGAATCCATGCCAGACCCCATGCTTGAGAAGAAACAAGTTACTTACCTGTAATTGTTGTTCTCCAGCATGGGTCTGGCATGGATTCAGATGCGAACCCTCCCGCCTACCCCTCTGCTGCTCTTCACTTGGTCATACTGCCATTTCACGTGCTTCCAAATCTGAAGATGGCCGCCAGAGGCGGGGCTTAGGTAGAGGGCAGTCATTGGCTGTGTTCAGTATGACGCAGAGACCAGTGATTGGTTACTACTACGAAAGACAGATCAGAAACGAAACTGATACTGGTTTTTTCTTTACCGAGGATTCCCAGCCTGACGACGGGGAATATTCATGAGCATGTGAATCCATGCCAGACCCATGCTGGAGAACAACAGTTACAGGTAAGTAACTTGTTCCTTTTCTGAGGACAGTCAGCTGGAAAATCTGCGTCAGTCTTTACATGATGCCAGTGGCCTGGACACATCTCCTGAGATGGAGTTTGGCAGGCCTGAGACTGGGGCTCATGCTGAATCCTCCTATTGGAGGTAGATGTCGAGGGTTATGGGGTACCTGGGGTGGTCCGTCCCTTCAGTTGAATTCGATCAGGATGACCTGACTGACATTTTAGATCAGGGTCCGTCCACTGACCCAGTGTTGCCTTTTAACATGGCATTACAGAAAAGGGTGGCTGCTGCTTGGAACACCCCGGAATCTCTTCTGGCGGTCAACAAGTCGTTGACTAAGAAATACCACCCATCCTTTAGCAACCCCAGCTACCTATCCACACACCCCACTCCTGAGAGTTTGGTGCCACACGTTCTCCAAATCTGACCAAACTAGCTCAATAAATTCGAAAAATGGAAACTCAAACGGAAGATATTCCTATCCTCACAAAACGTTCCAGGGGAACTAAACTCTCTGGCAGACTCACTGAGCAGAGATCCCCTACCAGAGGAACACGAGTGGCAAGTAGACACCAGGGTCGTAGATCACCTCTTCTCGCAGTGGGGTTTCCCCACGCTAGACTTGTTTGCTACAAGCTAAAACAAACCATGCCCAAACTTCGCGTCCAGGTTCCCCCAACCAGGTTCCATGGGGAACATCCTATGGATGAACTGGTCAGGGAGATTTGTTTACGCTTCCCCCCACCCCTCCGACTCCGCTTATGAATAAGGTGGTGAACAAGATTCACAAGGAACAAGTGACGCTCATCCTAGTTGATCCTATGTAGGCCTATGTAGGCAAGACAGTCATGGTATCCACATCTGCACAAACTGGCGATGTGCGATCCCATCAAACTCTTGTGCCAGACCAACTTACTCACTCAACACGGGATTAACAGTGCACCCTCAACCTCACTCGACCTTGGCAGCGTGGCTCCTGAAGTTAGAGTTTGGACATCTTAACCAACCACAGAGGTGTATGTATATCCTCAGGGAGGTACGAAAGCCAAACACTAGACGCTGTTATTTCGACATGTGGAGAAGATTTGTAATTTGGTGCCAGTCTAAACAATGTATCCAATACCACATTCTAAATTATATGCTCCACTTGCTATACTCGGGGTTCGTATTCAACTCTATAAAGGTCCACCTGGTGGCCTTATCGGCTTACACCACCTCCCACAATAAAATATTATGGTGGAAGATGCCGGTCATCAAAGCATTCATGGAGGGAGTAAAGAGACTCTGCCCTCCAATTTCAAACACATCGCCAGGATGGGATCCTGGCCCCCGTTTGAGCTGATGCACAAGTCAAGTCTTAAACACCAGACTTACAAGACTGCCTTCTTAGTGGCAATTACTTCCATAAGAAAAGTTAGTGAATTGCAAGCATTGTCAGTGCAGGATCCTTTCTTTGTCATACACAAAGACAAATTGGTTTTACGTACACATGGTAGGTTCTCTCCCAAGTTCATCTCTAAATTACATGTGAACCAGTCCATTGAGCTAGCTGCTTTCTTCCAGAACCCAAAGAGCTCAGCTGAGGTAAAACTCCATACATTAGATGTAAGGAGGGCGGTCCTTTACTATGTAAACAAGACCAGACCACTAAGAAAAACAGATCAACTGTTTGTCTCCATAGCACCAGGCAGAGAAGGAGACCACATTTCCAAAAATGCCACCTCCAGACAGATAGTCGAATGTACACAACTGTGCTATTCTCTGTCAAACAAAACCCTGCTTTTCACGCCAAGACCTCCCTCCACAAGGAGCACAGGAGCTACTCTGGCTTTTATTGCAAATATCCCCTTAGACAGCATTTGCAAGGCAGCTACATGGAGCTCAATACACACTTTCACTCAGCACTACTGCCATGACACCCATTAAAAAGCAGATACACAGGTGGGACTAGCGGTTCTAAAACATCTGTTTGCCAATGAACCTTCTCACACCCCACCACCTTCTCCTAACACTGCTTGCTAATCTATGCACAGCATGTGATCTAAGCAGATTTCACAAGCCTCAGAAGGGATACATTAGTCACCGTAATCGTATTTTTGATGCTTGTATCTGCTTAGATTCACATGTGCCCACCCTTCCTCCCCTTGGCGAGAAGGTGCATGTATGCTTTATGAGCTTGTCTGATAAATAGATGCTTCGATACACCTGTACTCAGGCTACACTTCATGCTACCTCATGTCGGAAACAAAACAATCTGAGGGACCTAGACCTTTGAAGGACCATGGGTACAGTGGACGTAACACTAGGGATAGTATTACTGGCACGCGCTGTCGAGGTCCCTTTTCAAATTTCGAAAAGAACTGTAATACTCTGCAGCTTCCGCTAGATGTCGGCCTATGCACAGCATGTCAATTTAAGAAGATACAAGCTTCTCCAGCATGGGGTCTGGCATGGATTCACAGCTCATGAATATTCCCCGTCGTCAGGCTGGGAATCCTCGGTAAAGAAAAAACCAGTATCAGTTTCGTTTCTGATCTGTCTTTCGTAGTAGTAACCAATCACTGGTCTCTGCGTCATACTGACCACAGCCAATGACTGCCCTCTACCTAAGCCCCGCCTCTGGCAGCCATCTTCAGATTTTTACTGCACGTTCATGTGTTGGGATCCTCGTGCTATTGCTCTCGAGCGTTAGTGCTATTTTTTCACGTTTTTTCTCAAAAACTTTGTTTTTTTCGGTCAAAAGAGCCTCAAGCTCCACCGACTCTCCATCCGATCAACGGGGAGAGGGGATGACACGGGGACTGACACGGCCGCGATGGGTATGGACGACGAGGTGTACGACGAGGATCCGCCGTCGTCACCTCCCACCCGGGCTTCCCCGCCCGACGAGATTGGATCTTTTCACTCCATGATCGCCAGGGCATCCGAGCTCTTCCAGCTCTGCCCTGAGAAGAAGGAAGGTTTCCTTTATCAGCGGCGCGAGGCCAAGAGGAAGACGGTCCTCGCGGTACCTCTGCTGGACAATATTTGGGACGAGAGCCTTGCCCTCCTCAAGAACCCATCCACGACGCCGGCTAGAAGAGACCAGTACGAGAACGAGAAGAAGTACCGGGTCCCGGACGCGGCCCCCTTGTGCCTCCGCGCACAGCCTACCCCGGACTCCGTCGTCTCCGCGTCGGCCAGGAAGAAAGCGGGGGGGGGTGCGGCCTCCACGTCGACTTCCCCGCCGGACGGCGAGGGAAAGAAATTGGACACGATGGGGCGCAGGGTCATCTCGTCTGCAGCGACGACGATTAAGGCGGCCAACGCCTTAGCTATCGTAGCCCGCTACGACAGGGAGCTGTGGTACAAACTGGCTCCCCTGCTGGACTTCCTACCGGACGACAAGAAGGCGGATGCCCTGGAGATCTTGCAGGAAGGTGAGGTGGCGTCGGACCACGCCATCACAATTGCGACGGACATCGCCGACACTGGATTTCGCCAGTTGGGCAACGGCGTGTGCCTTAGGCGGCGTGGATGGCTCAAGGCTACTGACTTCCGTCAAGACGTACAGACCAGAGTCCTGGACATGCCGTTCGATGGGAACAACCTGTTTGGGAAAACAGTGGACGATTCCCTTCAAGCCATTAAAGCGGACACAGAGACGGCCCGGGCTCTCGGGGTTCTCCAGCAACGGCGGCCGCCCTTTCGGAGCGGCGGAGGCAAGGGCGCCTCCAAAGGTTCCGGCGGCGGATTTTCCACCTACCGTCAAGCGGCCCGTTCGTCGTCTCAGGAAGCTTACAGGGGACGAGGCAAGTCAGGCGGACTCCGCCGTCGTCGCCAAGGGGGTCAAGGCGGCAAAGCCTCGTCTAAGCAGGATTGAACCGGCCGTGGGGTCGGGCCCCCACCAAAGCACCCCGGTGGGTAGCCGGCTGGCGAGCTTCGTCAGCGTGTGGGAGTCCATCTCCACCGACCGTTGGGTGCTGGACGCCCTAGCCCAGGGTCACACGCTCGAGTTTCAAAGAAGGTGCCCGCGCGTCCCCCCTGTGGCCAGGAAAGAGCTTCACGTCCCTCAGCTTCTCCTGGAGGTAAAGGCGATGCTCAGGAAGGGCGCCATCGAACTCGTCCCAAAGAGGCTTCGGGGCTCCAGAGTTTACTCAAGATACTTCCTCGTGAAGAAGAAGACGGGAGGATGGCACCCCCATCCTAGACCTACGACGGCTGAACAAGTTCATCAAGGCGCAGAAGTTCCGGATGGTCACCCTCCAGCACGTCCTGGGTCAGCTGGAGGAGGGCGACTTCCTGTCGTCGTTGGATTTGGAGGATGCCTACTTCCATATTCCCATCCTAAAGGGGCACCGAAAATTTCTCAGGTTCGTGGTCCAAGGGCGTCACTATCAGTTCAGAGCCCTTCCCTTCGGTCTACAGTCGGCACCCAGGGTATTCACCAAGTGCCTTGCACCAGTGGCGGCGCAGCTGCGCCGAGAGGGGATCCACGTCTACCCCTACCTGGACGACTGGCTCATCCGAGCCAAGACGAGGGAGCTCGCCGTGGAGCACACGGCAAGGACCGTCCAACTTCTCACGGACCTGGGATTCTCCGTGAACTACGCCAAGTCCCACCTGGTACCCGCGCAAGTCGCACTGTTTCTGGGAGCAAAGCTCGACACAGTGTCCCTTCTGGCCTCCCCGTCGGAGGAAAGGACCAGGGCCATCCTGGGCAAGGTACAGCGGATGTTGGTTGCCGACGCGGCCAAGGTGAGGTCCATCAAGTCCCTCCTCGGAATGATGTCTTCTTGCATCTACCTCATCCCCATGTGCAGGCTCCGGATGCGCCCGTTGCAGGAGTTCCTGGACACGCGCTGGATCCAAACGACAGGTAACTTCGAGGAGAGGATCACACTCGACGAGAGTTTCCGACGAGCGATCCGGTGGTGGGGCACCCGCGCGCATCTGACGGCGGGCATGGACTTCCAGACCCCAGGCCACCAGGAGACAGTGACCACGGATGCCTCCCTGGAAGGGTGGGGAGCGCACACCGGAAATCTGCACGCGAGAGGCCTTTGGCTCCCGACGGAGAAGTCCCTCCATATCAACGTCCTGGAGCTCCGTGCAGTGTTTTGGGCCCTCGGGTCCTTCCTTCCGTCCCTCCAGGGCACACCACCTCCATGTTTTACATCAGGAAACAGGGCGGAACCAGGTCCCCAGCACTGTCCAAGGAGGCGCAGGACCTGTGGCATTGGGCCGTCGCCCAAAGGATGTTTCTGGTGCCGTTTCATCTGGCGGGGATAAAAAACACCATCGCCGACTCACTCAGCAGGGAGCTGCGCTCGTTCCACGAGTGGGAACTATGGCAGGATCTAGTGGATTGCCTCTTCCAACGGTGGGGCACACCCTAGATCGACCTGTTCGCGACGGCGACGAACTCCAAGTGCCGGAGGTTCGCCAGCAGGTTTCCCCAGCCGAGGAGCATGGGCGATGCTTTCTCGTTCCCCTGGGAAGGCCTGTTCCTATACGCGTTCCCTCCTCTGCCACTGCTGATCCGGCTCATCAACCAGCTCAAGAGGTCACGGTGCAGGATGATCCTCGTCGCACCTGCGTGGCCGAGGCAGATATGGTTCCCGGACCTTCTGGACTTGTCAGCGTCCCTGTCAATCAAGCTGCCAGTGGACGCGGATCTGCTCTCCAGGGAAGGAGGCGCCATCCTCCACCACGACCCGAAGTCGCTGAACTTGCAGGCCTGGCTCCTGCAGCGCTAGAGTTTGGGGGATACGACACACCGGCCGATTGCAGAGAGGTTCTTGCAAAGGCCAGGGCGTCCTCGACTCTTAAATGCTACGGACACAAATGGAAGAGGTTCTCTGTCTGGTGCCACGCACAGAAGATTAACCCTCTAGGGATTACGGCCCCCCAAGTGCTGCCGTACCTGTTGACGCTGGCCAAGGCTGGACTGGCACGCGCGTCCATCAAGATTCATCTTGCTGCGATCTCCCGATACACCAGAACCACGGGGCGGACGTCCTTGTGGTCTCATCGACTGGTGAAAGAGTTCATGAAGGGACTGTTCAGATCGTTCCCGCCGGTGAAGGCTCCGGCCCCGGCGTGGGAGCTCAACGTGGTGCTGACCAAGCTCATGGGACCTCCGTTCGAGCCTGTGCACTCGGCCCCGTTGAAGTTCCTGTCGTGGAAAACAGCGTTTCTTGTAGCCATCACCTCCACACGACGAGTGGGAGAGATCCAGGCCCTATCTTGCAAGCCACCATACTTGACTTTTCACGACACGAGGGTGGTGCTCAGGACGCACCCCTCCTTCATGCCCAAGGTGCCGTCGGACTTCCACCTCAACGAACCCTTGGTGTTGCCTGTGTTTTTCCCTTCGTCGCCGGCTGAGAGGACTTTGCACTCGCTTGATGTGGCTAGAGCGCTGAAGTTCTACGTGGACCGCACAAAGTGTTTTCGGAAGACGTCACAACTCTTTGTGAACTTTGGACCTGTCAATCAGGGGAAGGCTCTCTCGAAGGCTTCCATTTCCAGATGTTCTCTCCGGCTGTATCATGTACTGTCATCGGTTGGCAAACCGACCGCTGCCTGGCCGTCCGAGAGCCCATTCCACCAGAGCAATCGCTGTTACCACGGCGTTCCTTTCTGGTGTGCCCCTGCTGGACATATGCAGGGCTGCTACGTGGAGGTCGACGCACACCTTCACGAAATTCTACTGCGTCGATCGGGATTCCAGGGAGGAGTCCAGGGTCGGCCAAGCAGTGCTGCGCAACCTGTTCGCCTGAGGTGAGCCTTATGAGGAGGTAAGATTGCTTGATGTGAGTTTGATGTAATGCTTAATGTTGAGCCTTTGCCACCTCCCGTGGTTGTGCATGTGCGTACTGCTATGTATTCTTTATTCATGAGCATGTGAATCCATGCCAGACCCCATGCTGGAGAAGGAACAAGTTACTTACCTGTAACTGTTGTTCTCCAGCATGGGTCTGGCATGGATTCAGATGCGAACCCTCCCGCCTACCCCTCTGCGGCTCTTCACTTGGTCATACTGCCATTTCACGTGCTTCCAAATCTGAAGATGGCTGCCAGAGGCGGGGCTTAGGTAGAGGGCAGTCATTGGCTGTGGTCAGTATGACGCAGAGACCAGTGATTGGTTACTACTACGAAAGACAGATCAGAAACGAAACTGATACTGGTTTTTTCTTTACTGAGGATTCCCAGCCTGACGACGGGGAATATTCATGAGCATGTGAATCCATGCCAGACCCATGCTGCAGAACAACAGTTACAGGTAAGTAACTTGTTCCATCAGAAATATGATTACGGTGCGTAATTTATCCTATATATACATACCAACAAAACGTGTGTGATTCAGGCCTATACTAAGAGTTTGAGCCTGTGTCCCAAGTGTGAGTCTTCTAAAGTCTTACCATGGGTGAACTTAACTCCCTAACAATCGGGACTCATAACAATAATTTTGTGAAATGCAATCCTGTATTTACAGAGAGAAAAAAACTCAATTTGTTACAAATGACACTTTCCAATCATAATTCAGTGTTCCAACTTATTACTGATATCGTAAATTGCTAGGAAAATAAATATGTATGCATTATGCTTCTGTTTGTACCATGAACATCTACAAAAACAGCTAAGTTCAACAGAAAGAAAACCTTGCTTATCCCACCACATGCTGCTTCTTTCCGACAGGCTCAGTGCACACAGCACTTAGAATAGATGTCAGTTTTCAAACAGCTCCTCTTTGGTCTGCATTTTCACTTGGGCAGATACAAATCAAAAGATGTGTTCTGGTTTCTGTCAAGTTGCTGCATAAATGATATGCATCCAAAGATAAAGATAAAAAGGTATAAGATTGAGGCTCAACCTTTGGGTTAGGCCTTTTTGTCTGAAGTTGCATTCCAGTTTCATACTAGCCAAAAGATCAAAGTACTTGTTCGAAAGAGGAGAGGCTTCCTAGGTTGGATCACAGGAGGGCTCTTTTATACAGCCATGACAGACCTGTTCCGTCAGGACAATCGTCTGTTTGTTTTTCTCAGACACGGTTAGATCACGCTGTGATTAAACAATTCTTACCAGGTTGGATAGTTTTGTGTTTATCTGAATATTGTGAGAAAGAGGGCAAGGAGGTGGCACCTGGGCTTGGATCCTATTCCACCATAGTGGAGGCAGCCTTTTCTGCATTGCAGCTAGGGGTCCCATTGAATTAAATCTTTTGCACTGCAACTTGGCGCTTGTTGCACAGTTCTTTCGAAGCACTATACTTTAGATTTGTTGGCTGGCAATTTGTTGGCTGGCAGAGAAGCCTATTTTGGAAGGGGGCTTTGCAGAATTTCATTTTGTAGTGTGCTTTCATGCTGCTTTTGGAGTCTTTCTGTAGTAGGATGTAATCCATTGAAGGAAAATGTACTTAATAGAAATGTCTTGTATATGGATTTTCCTCCCACATATTCCTCATCACCCTCCCATCCTGCCACTTTTCTGGATGCGGAAGAAACAGGGAAGTCTTTCTTGGGGGGCTAGGGGTAGGATGAATCCCTGTGTGCTTGGAGGGTGAAAAGGAGATGGAAGTCTTTTCTTGGTTTTAAAAAATAAAATAAAAAATGAAATTATTGATTGGTATTTTTCGCAGTCGTACTGCTTTAAATTCTCCCTAGTTGTGTTTCCCCGTGGCAGCTGAACATGCGTTAAAGAAGGGGGAGCTGCATTATAGTGTGTGCTATTTATACAGGTATGACGTTATGTCTGGAGTTGAGAAGGTAGTGTCGAAGAAGATGAATGTCGAGCTTCACTATACGATCTGACAAAGTGTTCCGAGAACAGCAGATGCTGGAAATAGCTATCCAGATGAGAAACCTGTGGAAGGAGAATCCGTAGGAAGAACATTACAGGTAAGTAATTTATCCTTCTCTCTGGCACTTTATGGTTGCTGGCTCCGACATCCTGTAGGGAGCATCCAATGTCATGGCATCAGGGATATGACTAAACCGCTACAGTTAAGGAAAGAAAAAAACAAGTCTGGATTTATTTTCTAATTTGAAAAGGCAGATTTAGCTTTATCTTAAGAATGGTGATCCGAGATCCTGCTGATTGGCTGACCTATTCTGTGTTTGTGCATTTAACAAAGATGCCAATGAGGAGTACTAGGATTACAAACAAGATTTCCCGTTTAAGCGAACATCAGTGGGGCCCCATTTCACAGTTAAAGTTTGACTTCCCGCCTCAGTGAAAAAGAATTGTGAGGCTAGTACTAAGCCTCCAGGTTAGCTGCTTAGTTGTGATATTATTCCCACCCCTCCTTGGTTGGACTTAGGGCCTCATTACACGGTAGGCAGTAAGGGTTAACGGTCACCGGTAAGGTTACCGGTGACCGTTAACCCTTACTGCCTTATTACGAGGTCCCTTTGCGGGTTGGTACTTTAACGCCTGCTTTTAGCAAGCGTTAAAAAACGAACCCGGAAAGGGACCAGGGTGCTAATTACGGTACCGCAATTTGCGGTACCGTAATTGGCTCCTTCCCATTCCCATTATGCCCTATGGGGCAAAAATGGGAATGGGGAAGGGCAATGGAGGATGGGGGAATTACCGTCCTGCCAACCTTGGAATAGGGCGGTAATTCCCCTTTCCTCCATGGCGGTACCAGTAATTTACCGGCATGGACCAAGGTGCTATTAGCACCTTGGTTTACCGCCTTCCGTGTAATGAGGCCCTTAGTCTCTTATGGTTCTGTCGCCGCTTGAAGTTCAGTTGATTTCCATTTGACCATACATTCATAATTGACATCCAAATGCGATATATTTCTGATTTCAAAGGCATTGGTTGTAGAATTCCCTCTCTTCCCCCTTCTGTACGGAAAACATCCAATTAATACCTTTTAGAACCTCTAAAGAGATATGTCAGAGCTTTTGTAAATGTGCATAATAGCCCTGGACTCCATATTGGAGGGAATTAACGATTGTGTGCTACGTAGCTCATGTGTGGTTATGATGGGTGACATCAATTCACGATCTGGCAATCTAAGATTCTATAACTAAGATTTGGAAGAGTGACATTTAAACAATGCTAACACAGACTAATTATGTCAACAATCAAGATTTTAAATTCAATTGTGTGCCAAGCACAATATGTTAAACTTGAATGGTAGGTTAGAAGGGGACCAACCTGCTAAAGGCACGTTTGTACGTACACCATTGTGCCCAATTGACTACATTTTTGTGAGATTGGTGGAGGGTAAAACGATTTTGGAGTAATCATTTGAACTGAAAGCGATCACCATCTGCTAGTGTGCACACTTACCTTTTATATGGGCAGCTGCATACTGTGGCTTTATGTAATTTTAAATCACCTGGAATTGGCAAACAATAAGGTATGGGTAAAATGGACCCAAGGGAAAGGTGCAAATATTACCTCACAAATTATGTCCAATTTCCTTGATCTAGCAACCTGTCTAGTAGGGGACAGTGACCGTGCTTGGGTGGTAAATTCTTTTGATAATCTTAATGCTATATTGTCTGATAGCTAAACTATTAAAGAATACCTTCTACAAACCGCTTGAAAGTTGGTTTGATTACAGATGTAGGAACTACAGACAGAATGCATAACTAATCCTGAAGTCCCAGATAGCTACCTAGCAGGAAATAATCAATGCTCAGAGAATATGCAAACAAACTCAAGAAAGAGGTAAGAGAATATCAACTAAAGGCATGGGAAGAATTAAAGAAAACATATAGCAGTAAAGTCTCAGAACATACTTGAAATTAGTCACGAAAGGTATGTCCACTGAAACCAATAACGAATTAGGCTCAAATATTGCTGGTTCTAATTCGTTTGACATGCCTATTATAGCAATATCTAGAAGACTTCCACTTTGAACATTGGGAGTGATTCGGTTAGTGAAAGATTTGCCCCACGTGCTCAATCTTTCATTGATTAAATAAACCCAATTGTAATAGAAGGCTTCATAAATGAGCTAGCTTGTGGCAGATGGGTTTCCGGGCAAAGTAGACTTGAAGTTATGGGCTAAAGTATTAAGCTGCTCAAATCAATTTTGAAACAGCATGTACTACCGGCGACATGTACATCAAATGCAATAGTACCAATTTTCAAAAAGGGAGACCGTTCGAGATGGTTATAGATACATTTTCCTGAGTGATGTCTCACGTAAACTATTAGGGACATTTGTGCTGGAGAAATTCTCAATGGGTTGATGATGGTATATTAACAGACCAACAATTGGGATTTCTAACATCAGTGGAAACTGCTAAACAATGTTTAAATGTGTCCATGTTCTTTGGGAAATATACAGAAGACAAAGGAACGGTACTCTATCTGGCCTTCATGGACCTATCGACTGCATTTGATAGAATGAATAGGTCCTTATTATGGGATAATCTTAAATCCCTAACCGTAGTTGGAGACCTTAGTATTATTGTACAACTTTACTCCAATACAACAGCCTTTGTACACTAACACAAATCAGTGAGTAGAACTACAAGTTTTGGGATATACTTGAGTGTGCGACAAGGCTGTGTAATAGTGCCAATTCTATTTAGTTTATACTTAAATGGCCTTTCAGACCGATTCTAACATCGGACGTCCCATGTGTCTTGAGACGTCTAATGCCATGTTTAGCATATCCCAACAATGTCCTACTTATACGAAGAACCCCTAAAGCCTTGCAGAAGCTTTTGCATCATTTATGGCGAAACATAAAATGAAAGTAATTTTGCCAAATCTAAGACTATGGTTGTTTGAAAACAGAAAATTAGGTCGTACCCAACCTTTTAATTTGCAAAATATAGCTGAAGCAAGTTGTTTCCGTAAACCTTTTCGGAATTTGCATCAACAATGAATGTAATTGGTTAACCCATACTCGGAATTTAACAACCCGCTTGAGACAAACAAATGCAGATATTCAACACTTTATGGCAAGTGTAAAGGTACAGAAGGAGGAGACTGACACACAGGTGGCATAGTGATTGCCTTAGACATTGATTAGCAATGCAAATAAAGAGAAAACCTAACTGCCTAACTCTTAGGAGGGGTTTCCCTGCCTCAACTAAAATACTAAGGGTTCGGTTAGAATGTCTGTGTAAATCAATGGTCCACTGTCCTGTGTCAAAAAGCATTCTTCTTTCCCTTACACTTAAAACTAAAGGTTGGACCAATGTTCTTGGTTGAGGAGAATGACTTGCGTCACCTGGACGAGGTTGCACAATGATCCTCCAACCCTCTGCTTCAGAAAGTTCACAATTTCTTTATCCCAGGGGGAATTACTCCCTTCCCCTGGAGCACTGGCTTGATTTCTCTTGCGAGTACAACCGCCAGGGGAATGCCTCCCTTCTCCTGGTCTTCCTTGGCTTTGCTTCACAGTTTGAAACACCACGGGGAATGTCTCCCTTCCCATGACCTTTCTTAGGCTTTAGTTTTGGCAGCCTTGGTTCACTCTCCTGCCAAGTACTGGACAAATACTGCCATGAGGAAGTGGATGTTGAACTTATTTCCCACTATTTTGGTTTGTGCCCTTAACCCTGTTTTTCTGTCTCTTTGTGGGACACACTTGGTTCCCACTCTCGCCTAGTATTGTGACGAAAAGGAGGGTATTTCAACTCACTATAGCCATGCAGGGTTTCTGCCTCCTGTGTTCCTCTTCCCCTACCAGTCTCAATGCGTTGCCTGTTTCCTTCTGGACTTGAAGGACGATTGGCTGATTCTTCCGGGTCTGGCTTCTCTTTGGTTTGTTGCACGGCATTCTCTGTGTCTCAGTGCCTGTCGCCCCTCGGTCGCAGGCTCCACTATCTTATGTACAATGTAGGTGCCATCCTCGCTTTGAGCGCCTCTGTCCTTCAGCCTTTGTTCTCCTGGACTTTGCCTGCGCCACTGGGTATAGGAGTTCCGATATCCCTGTTGTCCAGCTGGCGTCTACTTTACACTTCCCGGGCTTTAAGATTGCACGTCCTGGTTGGCTGCTGCTCTCTTGTGATCCTTCTTTACTTTTTTTTTTTTAAAAAAAACTTGTATTTATTAGTTTTACATAGATATTACATGAAAAAAGATAACATTGAATCTTATAACATTCAACTCCCCCCTCCCCCCTCCCTCCCCACGGGTCGGATGGAGTCATTTTGTCCAGGGATCCTGTTATGCGTTGAATATGTCTGAGATTTTTATGTTATGGGGGCACCATTGTTCCATAAAGTCTGACTGGAGGTATTGCAGGGTCCCTTCCCATTCATTTACAAATTTGTCTCCTGTTCCTTGAAGTTTGTGAGTAATTTTCTCCATTGTTATATGGGCCCATACTTTCTGTAGCCAGGTGTAGTTCAGTGTGGTATTTTTATTTTTCCAGTTCTGTGCAATGGTGGTCCAAGCTGCTATGAGTAGTCCCATGAAAGATCTCCACTGCGTTTTGCTGTATTGCCTTGCTGTATCGTCTCTGATTCCACAGAGCCACACTACTTCCCCATCAACCCCACATCCGGGAATATTTTGCCCATCTCGTTTTTCACTTCTTCCCGAAAGGGTCTAATGCCTTTACAGTCCTGCCATATGTGTCTCCATGTTCCCACTTCGTCACATCCTCTCCAGCAGTGGTTGGATGTGTTGGGGTACATTGAGTGGAGCCTCTCTGGAGTGTAGTGCCACTGTGTCATAACTTTGACCCACATCTCCCTAGTTTGTGCCGAACGGGTCATTCTGGGGATCTGTTTCCATAGGTCTTCCCATTGTTTATCCGTTGGTTCCACCCCCAATGTTCTGCCCCATTTTATTCTGTATGACCATTTAATGCTTTCCCCTTGTGAGTTTATGTATTTGTATAAAGTTGATACCCACTTTTTTTCCCCCCGTGTTGGATATGATGTATGTTTCGAACCCTGTAAGGTCCCTGGTTGCTGCCTCGGTGATTATCGGAGAGTTTAGCCAGTGCTTTAGCTGTTCATATCTATATCTATCGCTTTTAGGGATTCTCGTGTCTGCCAAGCACGACTCCAGGGAGATGATTTCCTTGTCCACAAACATCTCGCCTATTTTAGTAATGCCCACCTTCTCCCAGGTGTCATATGCCCCTTGTTCCATCCCCGGTGGAAATAGTGGGTTTCTACAGATGGGTGTAAAGGGTCCAATCGCCGTGGTCATTATGCCTTTTTTTGTTTGGCTATCCCATGCTTCCAGCGTGGTTTTCATAATTTCGCTTAGCCTTAGATTTTCGTGCCTGTGCTGTCTCTGTTTCCAGAGAAGTTCTACCAGTGGGGTCCTTGCTACTGTTCCGTCTTGTTTGGCCCATATCTGTTGCGGATCCTCCCCCACCCACTCCCTCAGAACTTTAAGCTGTGCTGCCTGGTAATATTTTCTAAAATGGGGGAGCGCCATTCCTCCTTCTCTGGTTGGGGCCGTGAGGACCATCCTGGCAATTCTCGGTGTTTTCCCTTTCCATATGAAGGACGATACCAGTTTTGTTAAGGTTTTGAAGAACGTGTCTGGGACCCCCACCGGGAGAGCCTGAAAATAATATAGTGCCTTTGGGAGGATGGTCATCTTGATTGATTGTATTCTACCCCACCAGGATATCTGTAGTGGGTTCCATCTATTTAATTCCCTTCGGATGTTTGTAATTAGCGACGGGTAGTTTTCCCCATAGAATTGTTCTATTTTTGGGGGTACATTTATTCCCAGATATTTAATATCTTTCTGTACTATCTTGAGGTCCAGTATTTTTGCCTCCCTTTCTATGTTCGTTCTATCCCCTGCCAGGATGAGGATCTCTGATTTTTTTTCTATTTATTTTTAGGCCAGAGATGGTGCCATAGTTTTCTAGTTCTCTAACTGTAGCCGATAAAGTGGATTCAGGGTCCTCTATGGTTATTAGCATATCGTCCGCATACGCAATTACTTTGTGTTGCTGACCCGCCATTTCTATCCCTTTAATGTGTACTGACTCCCGAATTTTAATTAGGAGGGGTTCTAAGAAGAGAGCGTACAATAGTGGTGATAGGGGGCAACCCTGTTTCGTTCCTCTCGTTATCGTTACCTTGCCAGTAAGCTCTCCATTAATGGCTATTCTACTAAATGGGGAATTGTAGTTTGCTCTAATACTCGCGATATATTGTTCCCCAAACCCCATGGATTCAGAACCCTAAACAGTATTGACCACTCCACTCTATCGAAAGCCTTCTCGGCGTCTACTGACAGTAGTATCGCTGGGGTGTGGGTTATCCCTATTTTTTCGACCAGGTGGGCTAGCCGCCTAGTGTTATCGTGGGTTTGCCTGCCGGGAATGAAGCCTGATTGATCCTCACTTATCAGTTTAGGGAGGAGCGGGGATAACCTTGTTGCCAGGATTTTCGTATATATTTTTGCATCTAGATTGATTAGGGAGATTGGTCTGTATGATGCGGGGTTAATTGGATCTTTGCCTGGTTTGTGAAACACCAGCACCTTCGCTTCATTCATTGTGGGGGTCACGTTACCGGTGTCCTTGAATGAGTTTAGGAGTTTTGTTAGGATCGGAGTCAATATGTCTGCATATTTTTTATAAAATGGGGCCGTGAACCCATCCGGGCCTGGAGCTTTGTTACTTGGGAGTCCTTTTATGGCTTTATTGACTTCCTCTTCGCTGATAGGGGTCTCTAGTGACTGTTTGTCTTCTTCTGAGATTTTCGGGATCTTTAGGGCCTCTAAGTATGAAGTTTGGGCGTTTATATCGGGGTGCTCTGTGGAGTAGAGAGTTTGATAATATTGCCTCAGTGTTTCCCCCATGTCGTGCGTAGAGGTTTGAATGACCCCTTTCGCATCGCATATGGCCTTAATCGTTGTTTCTTTTTGTTTCGCCCTTAATTGTCGCGCCAGGAGTCTGTCTGCTTTGTTCGCTCTTATATAATATCTCTGTTTCAGATAGAGTAGATTCCTTTCTGCGCCCTTCGTACGTAACAGCTCTAGTTGGCCTTGTGTGTGTTTCAGTGATTTTTTTAATATCTTTGTGGGTTGAATCGTCAATTTCTCTTGGATCTCCTCAATTGTTTTTTCCAGCTCTTTTTCCCACCGATCCCTTTGTTTATCTCTCCTGATTTTCATCGCTATCATCTTCCCCCTCAAGACTGCTTTAAACGCATCCCAGACTGCGCTCATTGCGACCGCCCCTGTGTCATTTTGTATGAAGTATTCCACTATCATTTCCCTTATGGCCTCCCCTGCAACTGGGTCATGGATCAACTCCTGCGGTAGCCTCCATTTCCATAGCCCGCTCTTCCTCCCTGGGAGAGTCACGTCCAACCATAGAGGGGCATGGTCTGAGAGGGTTATAGAGCCCTTATCTAGCCCTTGTATCTTTCCCAGTAGTCCCACTGACACCCAGAGATAGTCGATCCTGGACATAGAGTTGTGAACATGTGAGAAATATGTGTACCCCCTCTGTTCACCTTTCAGTTCCCTCCAAACATCATTCAGAGCCATTTGGTCCATTTGCTGTTTCAGACGTTTTGATGGCGCCCCCTGTCCATGTGTGTTTCCTGTGCTCCTATCTAGCTTTGGGTTCCACGCCAAATTAAAATCCCCCCCCAAATATCACTTCCCCTCTAGCGAAATCTTCCAGTTTCGATAATGCGCTTCTGAGAAAGCCATCCTGTCCCTGATTGGGTGCATATATTGAGGCGAGTGTTATGCGACATCCTTCGATTTCTACACTGGCAAAGGCGTATCTCCCTTCCTTATCGGTTATAGTGTCTAGTGGTTTTATGTCCTTTCCTTCTTTTATCGCTATCAGGACTCCTGCTTTTTTCTTTGTTGTTGTTGCCTGTGCCCATATTTTGTATCCTTTTATCCGCATTTTGTGCTTATCTTTAGTTTTGATATGGGTTTCCTGGAGGAGTAGTACATCCGCCTTCCCCCTTTTGATTTGTTTCTCCAGTTTCGCTCTTTTTGTTGGGTGGTTCATGCCCCTAATATTGTAGGTCATAAAGCGTATCATCCCCATTCTATTTTGTTTGTATGCCATTGCATCCGGTCCCCTTCTGTTCTCGATTCAACTCTTTGATTCTTCCGATCCCTTCCCCTCCCTTGAACTTCCCTTCCCCCCCAACTTTGAACTTGAAACCAACCAAACTGTCCCCCGAGTAGGGGGAGGGTTCCTATTGACGCTTGGGCGTTGCGCCCTTCGCTCCCTGCCCTCCATACCCTCGGGGGGGTATGTTGTGGGCATTCCTAAACCCCACTGAACCATTTGTCTTTACCTGGTTCCAGACCGTTGGGTCTCGACCAGACCGCCCTCCGTGAATTGTCTGTTCCGCTCCGTTCCCATACTCCCCCCCTCTCCCCCCCCGACTGGGTCTCAGTGGCAGCGTTTCCGTGTCTGTCCCCCTGGCATATGTTTTTCTTGTGTTCCTCATGGTACCTTTCTCCGGGTGTCTCTCCCTGGATTTGCCTTCTTCTGCTTGCTGGATTCCCAGCCCATAGGTTTTCTCGTTCGTTCTCTCCTGTATGTGGCCTCCCCCTGCTCCATCTCTTCATCTTGTAGTCCCATCGTGCTGAGGCCTTCTTCCAGCGTGGTCACTCTTTTCTGTTTTCCTTCCCATGTAAACAGTAACCCAAATGGGAAGGTCCATTTGTAGCGGATTTGTTTTTCTATTAGCACTTTCACCAGTGGGGCCGTTGCTCTTCTTTTTTGGAGGGTTATTAGTGCCAAGTCCTGATACAGTTGGATGTCTTGCCCATTCATTTTAATATGTTCCAATTCCCTGGCTCTCCTGAGGATCTGTGCTTTCTGCGGGTAGGAGGATAGCGCCACGAGGACATCACATGGTCTTTCCCCTGGGGCCCCCGCTCTTTTCGGTCCCACCCTGTGGATTCTGTCGACTCCGATATCCTCAATGTCTTGTGTTCCCAGAATGTCTCTGAACACCTCCTTCACCGCTTCCTTCAGATCTTTGTCTAGCACTAATTCCGCCATGTTCTTGATTCGGATGTTGGAGCGTCTAGAG
Organism: Ambystoma mexicanum; assembly: GCF_040938575.1. Lineage (NCBI taxonomy): Eukaryota > Metazoa > Chordata > Amphibia > Caudata > Ambystomatidae > Ambystoma > Ambystoma mexicanum. Next base: position 248,011,390 of record NC_090924.1, on the reverse strand, counting down.
CGGTTCTCTAAATCCTCACATTGTAGTTCCAAGTTGTGAGTGAGTGTCACCAGGTGTTCTTGCGTTTCGCTTGTTTGTCTCGTGTCTTCTTCAAGACTTTGCACCGTTTTTTCCACTATCTGTTCTTTCTTCTAGGTTGTTTATGTCAATTCTCATGTCTTGTACCGCTTGTTTCATTTCGTTCTTCATGGATGTAAATTGTTCCTGGACTGTGGACATGAACTTTTCCTGCAGGTCCATGAACCAGGTTTGCATGTCCTCCCTGGTCAGTGGTTGCTGTTGTTGGGATAGTGGTTCTGCCTCCCCCGTGGAGTCTCCCTGGTTTCTCCCTCTAGGTTGTGGTGTCCCCTCTGTTGACCACATTTGTAGAATATCGGCCCCTTGTTTCGCTGTTTGGGGAGTCTGCTGGATGGGGTTCCCCTTTCCTTTTGCTCTAGACATGATAGGGCGCTCCGTCAGATAGTCTATGTGGCTCCTGCGCCCTCTTGTAGCCCTCCGATGGGGCCTCCTCGCTTTCTTGTCCTCCGAGATGTTCTTAACTGTTGGGGGTTCTGCGGTAATGTGTTTCTCCTTCCTGAGTTTCCCCCCTTTCCTCACCCCTGTCTTGTGGGCCTTGGATCCAGCCTGCGTGGGTTGGGGGGGGGGACTTGCGAGGTGACTCCTTGTGTCCCAGGGGAAATCTAGTTGGTGCCAGAGAGAGGTTCTTTTTTTATTTTATTTTTTATTTTTTTGTGAGTTCCCCCCCCCCCCCGGGGTATGTGCGCACCGGCGGGCGCCTTATTTCTGGACCTCCCCCTGGGCCGGCTCACCTTTAACGCTACGTCCTCTTGTGCGCTCCGTGCAGGGCAGCCCCCGCGGCTCCTCTCCTGCGGTCCGCCCTGTTCGCGCTGTTTTCTCCCAGCGCAGCAGCTGCTCCGCTGCACGCCGCTCTCCCTTCACCTCGGGGTGGCGTGGGGTGGCGTGAGGGCGGTTCTGTTCTTCGGGTTCCGCTGTGTCCCCGATCCCGCTCTCTCGCTGGCCGGTGTCGCCCAACGCCGCGCTGGACGGCCCCCTGCGACGCGGGAGAGACTCCTTCTGCCCCGATGGGGGAGGGGGCGGTCTGCCTCGCTCCTCGTGTTTTCGGCGGCGCACGCTTTCCCACAGCGCCTGCTTCCTCGCTGGGGGGGGGGGGGAAGGGGTTATGGGGGCAGCTTGGTAATCGGGGGGGGGGGCCGAAGGATGGTCCGTCACGGCTTCGGTCGTGCTATTTTCGGCGGCCCGGGCGGAGCGCGGTTTAGCTGCGACTCCTCACCCCGGCAGCCATCTTGGAATGCCCTTCTTTACTTTTGAAGACGGTCGGGAAGCCACACCTCTGCAGAAGTCTATACCACTCTGGTTCTCTCCCCGGGCTTCACTTGTTATGCTTCCAATGTTCGTTCTTTTCTCAATACTGGTGCTACTTGCGATCTTTTGACTCTTCTTCGTCCCACTCATTGTTCGAAGAGTAACTTCCTCTGCCTTAAAGAATATGGTTTTAGCCAAAAAGTTATTAGATGGAAAAGAGGCTAGGGTATGTGAAGGTGTAAGGGTTCTATCGGGGCCATACCGTAGATGGTCGTCTTTGTTCCCAGAGGGTGAGTACCCCCGCATGAGGTCCTCCTGCTGAGTACCACCCCTAGTGGCACTATCGGATAGCAACCTCACCTCTCTGGCCTCGTGGGAAGGGGCTCCTCATCGGGGAGAAGTGACGACTTCTAAGGATTCGTCACACAAGTAATGGGGGGGAAATCTCCTGCCCTGGAAATATATAAAGCAAAAACTTGCAGGCACTCAGGATATGGTGCCGATGTATGGCCAATTAACAATATGAAGGTGTGGGCAAAACTGTACGCGATTTTCTGAAATGCATTTCAGGAATGAAGATAGCAGTAAATTAACTTTTATACTTGGAGCTCCAAAAGCAGCAGATTGCGGTTTTGTTGGAAGCTGCTCCAGCATTCCTCTGGCTATCGATTTTGTCTAACCCACAGGCCAAATTAACCCAGCTTCTGATAAATGTCATCTTGAATTTGACTACACCCATGGAACGAAAGCCTACATGATATTCAATTCATATTTCAAAAAGGTTTATAAAGACACACATAATCGGAGAAATCTTTTATGACAAATTCGGTTATGTAATTTTTGGCTGAATGTTTTTTATGCATGTACAGCAAATAGAATTGGAAATTGTATAGTGACCAAATTTATAAAAGACTTTTATATCAAAAGTACATTATAGAATGTGGCTGGATGCTACACACTCCCCATATATCCAACCATCAAACCTACAACTGCACTCATTCACACAATTCACTCCTCTTTTCTCCGATTGTGTCTCTTTGTAAACCTTTTTTAAATATTTATTAAATATTATGTGGGCTTTCTTTCCATGGTTATTTGATTCCCACTGAGTCCATATGCAGAAATAATTACTGTGGGATGACCCGCGTTTTGTGTTGATATATTGACACACAAGAAATAAGATAGCTAGCATGTGCAGGGAAAATCTTTCATCTGTAGGATTAGATGGAATGTTTTGGAATAATCCTGGTATTTCCAAAACTGATAAATCTGTCTTGAAGGATTAACAGTTAAAGTAAAATCAGTCCATTACAAGAGCTTTACAACAGAAAAGTACGGTGAGAAATTACCTGAATGCAGTTTTTCAACTGCTCGATCATTTGTATTCAAATATAGTCATCATAGATTAAGAAAGTTTATAACAAGAACCCCTATTGATCATATCCCTCCGCGTATTAATGAAGTGTCATCTATCGAGTATAACCCCCAGTGAATGTGATGGTGTAACACGTAGACCTTCTTTACATGTCTTATTTTTCTGATCCCTATATACAAAAGCCCAGAAGTTTAGTTGTGATAGTGTTAAGGAACCTAAATTTGCTGGATTATAGATTATCATATATCATTTACATGTCCACTCTAGGACCGCTAATTATTTTTAGCCTCAACATTTTTAGCCTAAAATTTCTTTTTAATGAAGCTTATAGATTTTGAACACATTGCAACTATTTTCATTTGATTGTATTTATTAAGCTTATTTTGTTGTGATTTTTGTATTTTGTGGCTGTACAGTTTGATGAATTTTATTAGAATAAATTTATTTTGATGACATCCATGTACCATTTAATAACCCATTTGTTTAATAAATTCCTCTTGGTCCACCTATTCCTCACCTTTATTGGGGGTCGTGGTGATAAGATGTTTTTCCTACATTAATCATCCTGGTTTATTTTGAAGCATACATTTTAGAATGTCAACTATTTCACGTCCTTCTAGGTATAGAAAGAAATGGGACAACTTTGCTGCATGTGCAGACAATGCACTTCCTTTGTTATTGCCCGATTTACTATGAGCAGGACAGCTAAAATCACATTTTAGATACTATAAGCTGAATTGGATTTTTCAACCAAAAGCTTTAGATTGCATAGCCTCCAATATCACTTCAGAACCAAACTATACATTTTGTATGTAATTTTTGCACATTTTAAACTGTAAATAAATGTTTAAGTTATAGCATGAACACACAAATGTGGTTTATTTTCATGATCTATGTAGTTGAAGGAAAGACTAAGTCAATACATTTGAATGATGGCCAGATCTTATGTGAATATTAACAGGACAGTGCTGTTTTTCAGGAAACCTATTGAACAGCTTGATGGGAGCTGGTGATGAAGATGATGTGGAAGATGGGCAAGATGATAGTAGTCCTATTGAACTGGATTGAGAGACGCAATACAAGGAGCTGCATGAATCAGAAAAACGTAACTCAAAAGACGATTTCAGAATTTGAGTCTGGCTAGTTCCCATCTCTGTACTTGCCAGGACTCGGTCCGTTCTGTTAAGCGATTGTTCCAGATGTTGGGTCTCTAATATTTATGACATAATTGTAGGCAGAGGAACCGATCGCAATGGCTGTTGACAAACTTCAGTGAGAAGAATGGCGATTCTTTTTTTTTCTTTTTTAATTCAGGTTGTCTTTTTTTTGTTTCAAGTGCAGTATTCCTTTTTTGGAGACGTTAAGTGTATCATAAACACTTAATGTGTACCATTTTCATTTTAAAAGTGAACTCTTTTACTGCTGACCCTCGCAGAAAGAATAATTTGATCTCTGTTGCACTGGAAAGTGTTGCCAAGCTATCAAAGTAGTTTCGGTCAACCCAGTGCCAGGCGTTTGAAGACCAGCCAAAAGAGTGATATTTAACTGAGGACATACACACCCATCCAGGAATGTAAGGTTGCCAAAGCAAGCACAGCCTAATCAAGTCACTGCTCCACAGGATAGCAAGTGTTCAAGGAATGTTTGGTAATGTTTGTAGGTTGAATACCTGTTTGACCCACATCCCATAGGTCTGTTTTTTATCGGTATTCCACACTCAAGAAATTGTTTCATTTATGTTTCAGTATAAAGGGCACTTGTTGAATGTAGATAAATGCACAGTTCCTAATTATTGCACACTTACACAAAATGCACACTGAAATAATCAACCCTGCAAATTTGTACTCTTACACAGGCACATGGATCCACAAATTCAGTCCTAATCTTTCTTTCAAATACACAGTTAATGTGCAGTGAATCCTTTAGCATTGTGTTCTACAGTAAATAAAGATGAATGTCGAACAGCAAGAAGCTAGTTTTTTAAAGAACTGGGGCATTTCCCCTAATTCCCAAGCTGTACATGCATTGCTGTTAATAAAGATAAAAGGGTTAAAGCGAAAATGCAATTTCATACATGATATAATATTTATTTTTACCAGTCAGATTTCGTTTCATATTTTATGTGAATAAATGTCAAAATCCTAATGGAAATGGAGCTTGAATAAGCTTGAGTTACGTCAAAGAATCCTGCACTTGATATCCTTTCAAATCAGTTGTTTCCAATGTGATTAGAGGATGGAAATACAAAACCCATGTTATTTTTTTTTTCTAGAAAAAAGGATGAAACGCAAAGATCATGCATTAAAAAACGTTTTATTTTCTGTAAAAATAATGACTGAAGACATTTTGTGTTTGTTGTAGGGTTCTAATAAATTCTTTATACTGGGATTGGAGGCACTGCTAATTTGTTTAAAAATCTGTCTGCAGTAAAGGCCACCTTTTGAGTTGCCCATCCTAAGAAAGGTTCCTATGTGCCATTTCAAATTGCTGTGCATTGCCATGGAAAACTGCACCTATATCCACCATGCTACATGGTCCCAATCATTGCAACCAGTCCTGTTCTACAAGATACACCTATGTGTCACACCATTTCCTTCAAACCCCTACGATGTCTGACTGGGGTACATGGCCCACGCCTTTTGCACACCAAAAAAACCCAACCTCAAAGCCAAGACACACAAGTGGAACTATTGCCCTGCCCCCTTTGTTTGTCTTTTGTTCTCCCTTAAATCCCTTTCTGTATACCAGCAGTGAGTCTGATACCTCTGCATGCCTGGGAGAGGTTTTCTTTTTCCTGTTTGCTTTGTTTTTCTTTTGCAAGGAGGCAGTTGAGCGGAGCTGGGGTAAGGGGGCTGGTGGAGTGCCTGGGAGGTGGTGTTCTGGCTTGGACATTTTCCTCTGTTATATGGCTCACAAAGTAGGGCTTTCTTTGCAGGTCTTCTGAGTGGCATATCCTGGCCCCAGTGCCTTGCAATCTGTAATGTCTTTTATCCTGGAGCATTTGTGCGACCTTTGCTCACTTTGCAACTCCTTTTTACTAGTGTTCTTGCTTGGGGAACGCCTGCAACTTTGGGAGGAGATCTTCATAAGACCTCTGACTGATGCGTTCTGAGCCTTTCAAGTCAAAGAGTAGTAGTAGTTGCAGTTTTATTCAGATAATATCCATTAACAACAAACCTATACAACATTAATGATATAAAACCATAAAAACATCAATGATCACAATCCATATAAACATCAGAATGCTCTAGATCTTCTTTGCAATGCAGATTTTACAAAATGTAAAACATCATACATAAAATCTTCATCACTATCTTTATATATAAAGCTGTATGTGTGTATGTGTGTATGTGTGTATGTTTGTCCGGCTATACAAATCCACACCGTTGTACCCACTGCTACCACATTTTTTTATGGATTCCTCATTTGTCTGGGGCAAGATTGTAGTCTGTCTGTAAAATAATTCACTCCGTAGACACCCTCATTTACTGATGCTGACACCGATTCACTACAGTAGGTACAAGGAGGAGGCAACATTTTGTAAAGTGTCTGAAGCAAAATGTCGATGTGTTGGTTATTCCTTTGAAATGTATACAGTTCGAAAGTGTTAATTAAAGCATTTTTAAAGGGAATTCTTTTAAAAAAATACGTTTTTTTTCACACCACTCCAAATATGGTAAATGGCAAGGTTACAGTTTACTTAGGTTCATTCATGAGAAAAGAGCACAATCAATCAACCAATCTTTCTTGGACATTTTCTCAAATGTGCTGAAGCCATTAAGTGCCTGAAACATGCTGCACGAAAAATATACATCACTTGGAAAAGCTCCATCTGAAAATCAATATCAAGAGCTTCTGAAACACAAAAACAAACAGCATGACTTGCCGACCTGAGGACAAGAGCAACATCCTCCAGGGCACATGAGACACCACTCGATTAGGACACGGCAACGCCGGGTAACCCAGCTAGTAATTCATAAACGGGGACATTGCTTCCCTATATGATGAGCTGATATTATTTTTGATAAAATAAGGCCTGGGCCATCTCCTTATAAAATCTAAAAAAGCCTACACATTAAAAAATGCACCATATCGTCTTCTTTACCTATATGGCAGGAACAGTTTATCAGAACCCAACCAGCTCATGCAAGCTTTCAAGGGAGCATGTTCAATCTTATCCGTGCTATTCTTCTGCACTTGGGGACTTCATTTTGATTATAAAATCTATGTTGCCATTATGTATCCCTAAACCCTCACGCTCTACTGTATAGCTATAATTACTTTAATTTTTTATTCTAGACAAGGTCCTACTCCATTCCACTTCTGCAGCTCTTTTTTTAAGAACAGCCTTGCATTGCAATTTGGACCTTTTTCTGAAAAGGGCTACCTCCCCGAAGCCTCCTCCCTTTCAGATCCATATAAGGCTGACATTTGGGTTTTCGCCTTAATCACTACCAAGAATGTATCCAATCTTTTACCCCATATCCGTAATAAAAATGAAGCAACCCCTCACAGCTTGCTTAACACCCTTCTTAAATGTAAACCGCAATTAGCATCATTCGATGCCAAGAGCCCCAATTATCTGTAAGCCCAACCATCTGTCTTTTAGTTGTTAATAAACCAACTGCTTCCTGGGGCCTCTTTCCAATAATGATAATCTTTGTTTTTGTCAAGTTTAGTTACAGACCGTGGTCATTAACATGTGAACTTGCATACAGCAGAATCTGCTGTAGACCACCAGAAAAAAGATACAATAAAACTGCATCATCAGCGTACAGCATGGTGCTGAATTTAATCCAGTTTAATAATGGGGAATGAGCCTAGCTGGCAAATCTGACGGACAAGAAAAGTAGTGGGGCAAGAGGACAGCATTGCTTGACCCTCCTATTTGTTGGAAAGTCCTTGGAGTAATCATTTGTCTTGGATCAGCGGACAGAGGTGGAGGTTTCTTCATGTAGAAGTTGAATTAACTGAAGGAGGTCTTTGGGTACCCAAATATAGTCGAGATTTCTCCATAATCGTGTTAGGTCGACTGACTTAAAGGCCTTAGATAGGTCTAGAAAAGCAGCATATACCCCACCCCTCCTCACTTTGTTATATCCGTCTACAATGGTATTCAATAAAAAGCCCTGGTCCATTATAGAAAAACCTTCCTAAAGCCAGCCTGACTATCTGATAGAATGTTATTTTCCAAAGCCCATTCTTTCAAACTCTAGAGAAGACGGCTTACAAAAATCTTGCTCGAGACATTCAAGAGAAATCAAGTCAAAGAAGCGGCTGGTAAATTCAGTCTACTTTATTCCTCTTCACCAATCATTGACTATTTTTTGTCTGTGGCCCTTGCCATTCTGAAGTGGTTGGCCACTGATCAACTGAAGGAAAATTCACGGATCTCTACAATGGCGGCTACTGTGCCCTGGAGCCGAGGAGCTTCTAGCTCTAACCAGGGTTTACAATGAGGTGAAACTGCCGAATTCTAGAGCTACCAGTTTGGCTAGGACCAGGGAATGTGTCCTAGATGGCATACCACCTTCCAGGGTTTTCCACCCCAGGGACCCCACACAAGTTAAAGAGGATTTATCAGAGTGCTTCTAAGCCTCTAACCACACTAGTACAGTTGCAGAGCTTAAGTCGCGTATTCAGTTGGTATCCCAAAATTACTCCGACTCCTCATCCCATTTCCTCAATTCCTATTGGGTCTCCTTCCCATCGGATGGGTTGGCACATTTTTGTCCAACAAAACCACTTTCGAAGGGATTGTGTCCTCTGACGTATTCCTTATCTTTGATATACGTTTCCAGCTTGCTGGCCTCGGAAATGTTTTCTCTGTAGAGGAGAGGGCGCTGCGTGTCGACCTCCGCCGAGTCGATGTCCCTCGACGGCCACCGTATCGGCGCCGACGTCACCATGCCCATAAATAGACACGCACTGCGTCCGTTGCTCAGTTCCGTTTTTCCGCGCTTTGTGGGGCCTCAGAACGTCGTTGCTCAGTTCAGTCAGGTTTATCTAATCTATTTCGACGAATATTCCTTTTTGTTCTCGATGGCTTCTTCATCAGAACCGACGACGCCGCGATTCCGGCTTCAAGAAATGTCGAGACTGCGGTAAAAAAATGTCAATAACGGATCCACACAGGGTCTGTTTATGGTGCTTGCGGTCCGAGCACCATTGTTCGGAGTGTGAGGACTGCATGTCCATGACGGCGAAAGCCCTGAAGGAGCAAAAGGGGAAGCTCGAGAGAGGTAAGTCAGCCAAAACCACCTCGAAGGTTTCGTCGGCCGGGTCGAGGCATTCGTCTCCTCGCCGTCGAAAACACTCCCATTCTAGATCTCGAAGCAGCTCCCACCATTCGTCGAGATCTAGACACTCAAAAAAGAGACGTCGAAGGTCCCATTCCTCGTCGTCTTCGGTGTCCCCAGAAAGAGTTTCCTGTCCCACCAAACACAGTTCTCAAACTGAGTGGGAGGAATTCAGAAAGAAAATGTTAAGCGTCTTCGAGAACGCGGCCTCGACCCCCTCGAAGACAGCTGAGGGAGATACCCCGGGTGAAAAACCCCAAAAAATCAAAACGCTGCGATTCGCAGCACCCGGCGAAACATTCCACCCGAGAGCGCCATGAGCCATCGGGTAAGAAGGCACCATCTTCGACGCCGTCGTCGAGGGTTCCTTCGACATCGTCATCTAAGATTCCCTCGATGCACGGGTCGGCGCCATCGACGCCGTTGTCGAAGGGTTCCTCGACGCATCGGTCGGTCGATCGACTCGACGCCATCGTCAACGCCGACGTCGACGCCGATGAAAGAGAGGACCAAGGCTCCACAGCCAACGGTGTTTTCAAGGGCCTCCAGCACGACGCCGAGACCGTCGTCGATGCCCTCGAGTAGGATCCCGATCCTCTCAAATTCTTCGAGGCCCCTTCCAGTTTTTTCAACGCCATTTTCGGCGCCTCTTCGAGGCCGGTTACATCGGCGTCGACGACTTCGACATTTTCTCGTCCAATAACGACGAGTTTGGCTCCTTCAGCCCTAGAGATGGGCTTTACTCAATTTCAGAGATCAGAATACCCTGGTCTTTCTTCAATTTATGAGGAAAAAGAAGACTCTGACCAAGAAACTTTGGGTTTACAGAGATCCTCACTGCCTGCTGCAGAGGATTTCACCTCTGAAGAAAGGAGGCTGAAGGAACTACAGGACTCACTTCATGAGGCCAGTGGACTTGACACTTCCCCAGAAGTGGAATTTGTAAAGCCAGACCCAGGGGAACATGCCGAAACACCATATAGAACCCTGATGGCAAGAATAATTGAGTTTATGGGTTGGTCTGCACCTTCACCTGTTTTCCAACAGGATGATCTAACGGATATTTGGATAAAGGCCCACAGGAGGACCCGGTTGTCCCCTTCCATGCAGCCCTACAAAGAAAAATTGCATCCAACTGGGAGACTCCCGAAGTCATCCCAGCAGTCAATAAAAGACTGTCAACAAAGTATAGGGTAGCGGCTGCTGACCCTGAATACCTGTCAAAACACCCGACCCCAGAGAGCCTGGTGGTTCAAGCGGCAACTTCATCCAGCAGTAGGACTGCTTACCCTACTGTCCCACAGGACAGGGATGACAAGAGGTACGACTCTATGGCAAAGAAAGTCTTCTCTGCCTGCAGTATGGCGGTGAAGTCCATCAATGCCACCTGTACGCTCGCCAGGTTCAGTCGCACATTATAGGAGTGTGCTTCATCAGCGGCTGACTGCATACCCGATGGAGAGGAGAAGGAAGCCTTCCTTAACATCATCCAAGATGGCAAAGATGCCATGTGTGAGTCTCTTCAAACTGGCATCGATTCCGCTGACAGTAAGTCTGGCTTTGCTCCAGATGTACAGGCCAGACTTTTGAATATGCCCTTTGACGGCTCTTCGTTATTCGGAAAAAAGGCTGATGACAGTCTGGAAAAGTTACAGACTTCTAAAGCAGCAGCAAAATCCTTAGGAGCTGCTATCCACCAAACTCCTTTTCGCCCCTCAGGAACCTCTGGGAGAGGAAAGTCCTTTCGCTATTATTCCGCATTTGGAAAAGGCAGAGGACAGCCGGCTCAAAGAGGCCAAAGAAGATCCACCCGAGGTGGACGGGTCAAAGGTACTAAGACCGCAGCAGCAGCAGGTGCCTCTTTCCCCTCGGCATCTGCATCAGCTGCCCCCAAACCACTCTGAGGCCTTTGCACACAAGACACCTGTAGGGGGCAGGTTAACTCACCATCTGACGGAATGGCAGGCTATAACGTCAGATGCTTGGGCGTTGGAGACAGTTGCCCAAGGTTACTGCCTACCCTTTCTACACATCCCTCAGAGTCATCCACCGGGGAGCAGCTCCCGAAAAGTTCCAGATCCGCTCCTCTTGCAGGAAATTATGGACCTGCTAGAGAAAGGTGCCATAGAACCGGTACCTGTAGCGGACAGGAACAAGGGCTGGTACTCCCCCCTACTTTCTCATACCAAAGAAGGACGGAGGACTGAGACCCATCCTGGACTTAAGAGAATTGAACAAATTCCTCAGGAAGGACAAGTTCAAGATGGTAACTCTCTCTCCGATCCTTCAGGCCCTCCAGCTCCAGGACTGGCTGGTATCTCTGGACCTCCAGGATGCTTATTTCCATGTGCCAATCCATCTCAAGCACAGGAAATACCTGAGGTTTGCAATTGGCAACTCTCATTATCAATTTCGAGTTCTGCCATTTGGGCTGACCTCCGCCCGAGGGTCTTCACCAAGCTGATGTCGGTAGTGGCGGCGAGTCTAAGGAGGGAAGGGATCCACGTCTATCCCTACCTGAACGATTGGCTGATCAGGGCCGTATCTTCGGAACAGGCCCAGACCCAGCTAGATTATGTCTGCCTCTTCCTTCACAGACTGGGCTTCTCCCTCAATTTAAAGAAGTCACAGATGATACCATCTCAGAGACTCCAGTTCATTGGAGCGGTCCTGGACACTTCCCTGGGAAAAGCCTTGCCACCAGAGGTGAGGGCTCAAGATATTCTACAGATGGTCACCAAGTTTCAAAATGCCCAACGTCTCCCAGCCCTCGACTTTTTGAGGTTGCTAGGCCTCATGGCATCCTGCATCTTCCTTGTGCCAGAGGCTCGCCTGAGAATGAGATCTCTTTAGTGGGCACTGAGAAGTCAGTGGTCACAATTCTCAGGGAGAATGTCAGACCTCCTCCGGATTCCGGACAAGGTAGCCCACGACCTTCAGTGGTGGGCCTATTCAGAGAACATCTTGAAAGGAGAACTGTTTTGGCAACCATGGCCGGAGATAACAGTAGTCACAGATACCTCGCTCACAGGGTGGGTAGCCCATGCCAACGACTTGACCATCAGCGGTCGTTGGTCTCCATCGGAGTCCAGACTACATATCAACCTATTAGAGCTTAGAGCGATCAGACTAGCGCTGAAAGCTTTCCTGCCATCAGTACAGGGGACAAATGTCTTGATAATGACGGACAACACGGTGGCCATGCACTACCTCAACAAAAGAGGAGGCGTAGGATCACTACCACTGTGCAGAGAGGCAATGCAGCTCTGGTTTTGGGCAATTCGGGAAGGAATCTCTCTATCAGCAGTCCATCTAGCCAGAGAGAAGAATTTGACAACGGACGCTCCGAGTAAGCAGAGCTCAGTCTCCCACGAATGGGAGCTAGCTCAGGAAGTCCTTCAAGAGATCTTCGCCCTTTGGGGAACCCCTCAGGTGGATCTGTTCACCACAAGCACCAACAGGAAGTGCAATCTGTTCTGTTCAAGGGAATTTCCCCCGAGAGGAGCTCTGGGAGACGCGTTCGTAGTGGACTGGGAGTTTTCACTCCTCTACGCGTTTCCACCAGTCCCTGTTATTCCTCAAATGATCAGAGGCTGAGCACATTCCGGAAAACCATGATCCTAATTGCCCCGGACTGGGCCAGGGGAACTTGGTACCCGGACCTTCTAGATATGTCCATCAGTCTTCCACTCAAAGAGAATCTTCTCTCGCAGAATGGAGGTCAGGTTCTCCATCCAGACATCAGAACCCTCAACCTTCACGCTTGGCTTCTGAAAGCTTGAGGTACAAGGATTGGGATCTCCCTGATGACTTCATGGAGGTGTTGCTTTCGGCCAGAAGACCTGCAACACAGCCTTTATACCGCTGCCGTTGGAACAAGTTTTGCAGCGGGTGTAGGGAAGAGAATATCGACCCTTTTTCATGCGATACACCAACGGTGCTATCGTTTCTACTCTACTTGGCAAACTCGGGCCTTTAAGTTGGCACTGTAAAAGGCTATCTCGCAGCGCTTTCTATCTTCAAGCGCACTGCAGAGGAACCATCGTATTTAAAAATTCCTCTGGTGGTACAATTTCTCAAGGGTCTGACCAATGTTTACCCTCCAAAACCATTCCAGGTTCCATTATGGAACTTAAATGTAGTCTTAAACTTCTTAATGGGCTCTCCATTTGAGCCACTTCACTCTTGTGCATTAAGATTTATCACACTTAAAACTGTCCTACTTGTAGCACTAACATTGGCTAGGAGGGTGAGTGAGCTACAAGCTCTCTCCTATAACCCCCCACATACAATCTTCCACAAGGACAAGGTTGTCCTCCAGGTGAAGCCTAATTTTCTCCCAAAGATGGTTTCTGAATTCCATATTACTCAGAAAATTACCTTGCCTTCATTCTACCCTCCTCCCCATCCGGGGAAAGAGGAGGAAAGGCTACACAGGCTGGACCCTAGGCGAGCTCTCAGCTTTTACAATAGCAGAATGGCTAGAATCAGGCAAGCAGACCAGCTGTTTGTAGGATACTCAGGTCACAAGTTGGGACTACCATAACAAAACAAACCATCTCCAGGTGGATTATCTTGGCCATCCTGGAATGTTATAGACTAGCAGGGAAAGAGCCACCCCAAAACCTCAGGGCTCATTCAACCAGGGGTATCGCAGCTTCTTCGGCTCTCCAGAGAGGGCTACCGGTCCGGGACATATGTGCGGCTGCCACATGGTCGTCCGCACAGACATTCACAAAATGTTACAATCTGGATTCCTCCACTGCTCAAGAGACCAGATTTGGCAAATCCGTATTACACTTGGTCCATCCCTAAAGGGATATATATAACACTATCACTCCCTTCTCCAATTACATACCACTGCTATGGGAGTCTATCAAAGATAAGGAATACGTCGGAGGACACAATCCCTTCGAAGAACAAGTTACTTTCTTACCTGGTAACGTTCTTTCGACAGAATGTTCCTCTGACGTATTCATGATCGCCCCTCCCATCCATCCCCGCAGTGATAACTTCCCTTGTGGTTGCAGCTTTCGCTCCTTCAAGGTTACTAACCAATTCAGGCATGTCTTTCTTATACTACAAAACGGAACTGGACAACGGACGCAGCGCGTGTCTATTTATGGGCATGGTGACGTCGGCGCCGATACGGTGGCCGTCGAGGGACAGCGACTCGGCGGACGTCGACGCGCAGCGCCCTCTACAGAGAAAACATTTCCGAGGTCAGCAAGCTGGAAACGTATATCAAAGATAAGGAATACGTCGGAGGAACATCCCGTCGAAAGAACGTTACCAGGTAAGAAAGTAACTTGTTCTTTTCTTCAATACATTTCAATTTGTGGCCAAAGCAGCCTGTTTGGTGTGTCCTTGATGTGCACTAGACCTGTACCAAAAGCACCTTTCTGTGCAAGTCTGGCAGTCCGCTTAGCAGCGTTCTGTGTCTCTTTTTGACTTTACTGTGATTTAGTCCTCTGCTCATCCTTCCCTTCCCCTGGTCCTTCTGAAAAGTGCCTATGTAAGTATCCATATAGTTGGTTATTGCCATATTGGTTTGTCTGGAATAAAGGTTGTTTTTTCAATGTGTTGCTTGTACACATGGCTCTACCCGGCTCTGGACCTGCACTCCCTCGGCTTGCAGTGCTTTGTAGTCAACCACCTTCAGGAACGTGTGGGTGGCCTGCTACTCTGTCATAATGGAGCTTAAGGAAAATGCTCATGTTGGGTGATATCCCATTTTCATCCTCTGGATCATCTTCGTACCTTAGTTGGATCGTTTCGCAAGGTAGGTGAATTTCTTGTTTTCAGGGCCCCTTAATGCAGCGACTCATTGCCGGGCGTAGCCATGTCAGAGAGGGATTGGTCAAACCCTCGTGTGGTGGGCAGCCAGTTTACCGAAGGCAACTTCAAGGCCCAAAGAGCTATTACTACTGGCCATACGGCCAAAGACTCCAGAGTCTTTTGCCAAAACTGCAACCGGGATGCATCATGAGGGCCTCATGTCTCGCAGCTCTGGCGGTGTCTCACTGTCATTACCGGGACTGATTCCCAGGGTAAAAAGCCTTTGGCGAGGGGCTCAGGATCTAAAATCCCTCAAAATCCCTTAACTATGTCAGAGTGCAGGACTCAAAATGGTGGCTGGTCAGGCAGCGTGTGGTGCCATTTTTACCATGAAGGACTCCACATCAGCGATGTCCTCCCGTCAGGATTCGGGGAGCTTGCCTCAGGAGGTGCATAAAATGGTGTCATGCACTCAGTTGAGCAAGTCTAAATGCCTTCTGACCCAGTTATGTGACCATCCTCCGCTTGAAAGGCTTGGAGTGCCTGATTTTGGTTTGTTTTGGGAGCCACTCCTACAGCTGGGGGTGTGGGAAGGTGTATTGGACAACAGAACCCTGGACAAGACTGGGATTCCGCTACAGAAAGATGTCATATTGGTATCCTGCAGAATCTGCAATAAGCCCCATTCTGTTGCCCCAACTAGCAAGAAACTAGGTGTTCATTCCCTGCTGACCTGGTCAGTCTGGAGGTACAACCCCAGATTTCATCTTTTGTGGTGGCTAGCAATTCTCTTGTAAAAGCAGTTCCTCTTCAGCACCTTCTGCAGCATAATCATTTAATCCCCTGGAGAAAGAGGGCAAACTCTTAGATGTCTTGACGGTAAGGGGGTTGTTTACGAACACTTGCTTACAGTTGAGGCAGGTCAATGCCAGCTCTTTATTAGCTGCCGCAAACCTGCACCTTTGGAAGGAGCGTAAGGGGTTGCCAGTGATAGGGTCGAAAACAAAAGTATCGAATGCCTTTTGATTGACAGTCAAAGGATCGAAAAAAGGGTCGATTTTCTTTTTTTTTTGTGCGGGCGTTCCCCCTCTCAGCCCCCCGTTTTCTTTATTAAATACATTTTTTTACCAACCCAAACTGAAAAATATATATAAATAAATAAAATAAAAATTCGACCCTTTTTTTCGATCATTCGATCCTTTTTTTTTCCCGATCGTTTGACTGGACACCATTTTCAACGGGTCTTGCATCTTGACAAGCAGGAAATGTTCAAGTCTAGACTGGCAAGCCCCAAAATCATAGCTCAGGACCTTCCAGATGGATCAGTGCATCATCTAGACATGGTAGTGAGGGGGATGTGCATTGGTGCTGACGGGTGCAGAGCCATATGGTAAACAGGCCTGAAAGACAAAATATTGGACCTTCCGTTTGTGGGCTCAGTTATTTCCCAGTTCTATCAAAAAAAAGGCCTCCTCTCTGTTATATCGCTGTCAGTTCGTACAAACGCACCTCAGAAGCAGTTCCAGCCATCAGCCTTTTGGCAGGGCTTTAAAGAAAGCACCTCAGACGGTTTCACGGGGTTCCTTGAGACCGCTTTTTTTCTTGGGATGTTTAGGGAATGATCAGGTTGCTGGAGGACAAACACTAAAGGATTTTTCAGGCAGTCTTATTCAGCAACCTCCCAGGCAGAGGAGAAGCAAAAATGTTGGTGGTGTCCTGGTGTTAGGCAGAGTTTGTATGCAGTACGCTCTGGGAACACTACACACAGCTATGACCACAGGTGTAAGCAAACCAACCTTTGGCATAAGTCTGTACTACACAGTTTTGGTAGCGGGGCTGAGCAGCCAGGCTTATCTCAAGAGGGGAATGTGAGCAGTAATGCCGTTACACAGAGGTCTACAATCACAGGTGTTCAAATAAACTCTTGCACTCAAGGTTTCCTTGATAAATACTTATTCATTTATCTATCTGTCAGTTATAAAACATTCATTAGTAGGAGGCAATTATATATTACACAAATATACTTCAATACTATTTCAGAATACTTTTCAAGAGGAGTAAAAGGCAAAGATTATTAGAACATGAAAAGTTACAATTATTCTTAGACAGTGCAAATACTTGGAGTTCACCAGAGGTCATTTCAGTTCAATAGGCTAGGCCAAAGGCAATGGGCTAAAGTCTTGGATAGGTTAAAGCAGTTCTGGTAAGTAAACGGTAAAGTCTCGGCACAAGTTCTCCGAAGTAGTTTGTAAAAAGAAGAATCATATGTTGGGTCACAAGCGGATTAGGCCTGCGAGTTGCAAAAGTTTCAAGCACCTTTCAGTGCGAGAGGTAAGTACTCTCAATCTTGTTTCACAGTACCTTACAATGAAGAAAAAGATGCAACTGATGACTTCTGTTCCTGGCTGTTTCTTACACTCGGCCTCAGCTGGTGGAGTAGTCACAGGTGTGACTTTGGACTGTGCTCTCAGGGATGTCCTGGTTTCATGCAAAGGAGTACCATTTTTCTTGTTTCCTGAGACCTTGGGTTTCCCCTTTCTCCTTTTTCCTGGAAATAGAAGTTGCCATTTCCTGTGGACTGGGTGTTATAGGTTCTCCTGTAACAACCTCTTGAGTCATCTAGGGTGAGCTCTCTAGCCTTCCTTGTCTGCTCCGGTTTCCTTTTACTGGGAGACCTGGAGATGCGTGATACAACTTCAAGAGTTTTTAAGTCATTCCCCAGCAGGACTCTCCCAGGCACCTGAGGCCACCAGAAAATGCAAGAAATACGCCTTGTTGGGGCTTAGGCGGATGAGGCTCTGGCTTGCCTGGTGACTCCCTCTTCATGTCTTAAAACAATCAGTTGATATATACCTTGTCACTGTTTTCCCCATGATGCTCAAGGTGGTGATCAAGTGGCGTGTGACTACAAACTCTTCCATGATCCTGCTGGCCGTGCCCTGGTTAGCCAGGACATTCTTCCTGGACTTGCTAAAGCAGGCGTCGACTGGCCTGTTCTTACTTCAGGTTTCCAGAAATGCTCTTTCTGTAGGGAGCGAATGTTTTTCACCCCTCCTCTCAATCCTTGAACTTGGTCTGCTGGCTCCTAAAGACCTGACCTTCTCCCATTTAGGGATTATACAGACATCACGCAAGCCGTCCACATGCTCCCAGTACACGAGCATCTGGATCAGATGCTGCCACTAATCTTTGCAGAAAGCGTGCAACCCACTTAATACAACCTTGAACAAGTGCTGCCATTTATCTCATTCCTCGCAGGGACCAGGTGGGTTTCAGTGAAAATCCTGTCATCGGTACATAGAGTAACCCTGACTTCCAAACCTGTCATCTGTATGCATTTTGAGGGATTGCTGCAGATTTATCCTCCCGTTAAAGCTTTGCATTCGGTATGGGACCTCAACTTGTTTCTTTCTGCTATGACTTGTAAGCCCTTTGAACCATTGGCCACACCAGATATTTGGTTTGCCATGCTAATGGCAGTGAGTCAGGCGACAAGAATAGGTGAAATTCAGGCTCAGTCATAGAACCATATACAGTTTTTCACATCTCAATTCCAGTATTCTTCCTGAATCTGCAATAGGCTGTTTAGAGGGTATTGCAGAATCTTTTTTACATTTAAAAGAAAAAAATGTTAACAATTTTTATTGATTTTCAACGTACAACCATACATCTTTACAATCCAGTGGTTACCTTAAATTTACTGCACAGTCATATGCTTTTTCTCCCTGGCCCCACCCGTAACTCCCCCCTCCCTCCAAGCCTACATCATTCGCACCAGTTTGCGTCTTGCTCCATTGGGTCAAGTCCTCATTACTTCGGCTTTCCAGAGCTAGTTACTTTCCACCCTTGCTTGGTCCTGTAGATAGTTCGGCCACCAGTTGTCTCCAGGCTTCTTGGCCCCCATCCTCCGATTCCTCATTTTTACTGCTAGCTTCTTGCCACACCACCGTCTCCACATTTGCCCATTTTATTACATCTCGCCACCACCCATTTGCAGATGGTCTCGTTCGAGTTTTATAGCTCATTGCTGTCCTGCGTTTTGCCAATATGTACGCTAGGTCCTTTAGTTTGCTCAGATGTTTACCTCTACGAGGCCTTGGGAACCCCCCCAGCAGGCATGCCCAGGGTGTACTCACATCCAGGTTAATTTCTGCTTTGGCTATGATTCGCACCGCTTCTTCCCAAAATCTCCACACAAGACCAGAACATATGTAACATCCCTGCATCCACCTCCCTACACTTCGGGGCATGTCTGTATTCCTTCCTGCCTGATTGAACTTAGCAATTTTCCCGGGGGTTAAGTATGCTCTGTGGGTTACATACAACTGGATCTGCTGCAATCGTACATTTCTCGATATCTTCTTGTGTTATCCCTGGACTTTCTTCCACATCCCATCCGACATTAGTTCCCCCACTTCCTCCTCCCAGTTTAGTCTCGTCTGGACTATCTCCTTTCCTATTTTAGACATCAACAACTCGTAGACTAAGGAGACCTCATGCTCCCCTTCTGCCACATCATACAATGTTTCTATCACTGTGTCCGGTTGTTGGGCCAATTCAGCATCGGGCCACATCCTCTGAATGAACTGCAGGAGTCTATAGTACGTAATATGCTGCCCTTGATGCAAACCCCCTGGGTCTCCCATCAATCCATACATCACCAACTGCCGCTACTCCAACTGGTTCCCACCACTTCCTGACGTTCAGCCTAACCGGTCTATCCACTCCTCCCAGCGCCACCAGTGGCATCTGCGGTGAGCATGCAGTAGTGTTGTTTACCGCCCACCACACCCTGCGCCAAATCCCCCTTCACAGTCTTAACAACTGGCTCTCTGACTTCCCTTTTCCTAAGCAGCCATATTATCTCATTTAGGAAATATGGTGAGCACTAAGTAGCCTGGATTCTGGTGTCTGTTCCTCGGATAGCCATTTTGCAACAAATTGGAGCTGACTTGCTAAGTAGTATACTTCAAAATTAGGCAGTTTGATGCCTCCCTGTTCGTATGAGTTCTGTAGTTTCCACAGTGCTACTCTGTTTCTTGCGTTATGCCAGATAAAGCCCCTGCATATACTCTGTACTTTCTTAAAGAACCGTTTGTGTATTTCATGTGGGATATTGGCAAAATAGTGCAGAAGTCTGAGTAGCGACCATCTTCAATAATGCTGCGCGACCCATCATGGACAATGGTAACCTGGTCCAGAATGCCATACTTTTCTCTATTTTGGCCAGCGCTACCTCTGTATTTTGTTTGTGTTCCTTCCCAGGGTTGTGATATATATCGATACCTAGGTATCTAAACGTATCAATTTCCCATTCTATCGGCTGCACCGGCAGTTTGTGTATGGGCTTCCCTACATACTGCCCTAGGGGGAATATCTTTGATTTCTGCGGATTGACAGTTATACCCGATAACACGGCACATCGTTCCATCACCTCTAGAATGTATTGTATGTTTTCTTCTGGATATTGCAAATATAAGGGCATATGATCAGCATACAGTGATATCAGGTTTTGTCCTCCCTTTGTACTCATTCCTACTACCCCATATATCTCCCTTAGGTACACCGCTAAGATAAGAGCATCAGAGACATGGGCATCCTTGTCTGGTGCCCTTCTGCAGTTGCCATTGTTCAGAAATAGTGGAACCTGTCTTGACCCTTGCCACCGGCTCACTGTACAACATCTGCACCCATTTCAGGTATGTAGGCCCAATCCCGTATCCTTCAGGACCGCTAGCAGCAACGGCCATTCGACAATATTGAATAATCTTGATGTTGGAAGGGCTCTGGAATTTTACATTTTCAGATCCAAAGATTTCAGAAAAGATGATATTTGGGTAGCTCTGGGGCCCGCTTCCGGGGACCAAGACATCCAAGGTATCCATGGCTCGTTGGATAGTGGTGTGCATTCCAGTCATATACTTGCAGCGATAAAACCGCCAATAAGTTATTTCACGCTCAATCTATTCTAAAGCAGCCCCCATAGTGTTCCAAAGACAGAGTTCATGGTATGTCATTACAAAAACAGCAACATGGTCCACGCCGTTTTTTTTTTTTTTTTTTTTTTGCCTTATTCACTGGACACCAGCTTTAGGTCAGTCTGTTCTCGGGATTCCATTTCCCCACCTCCTGGATATATGTGGGTGGTAATTTTCCATAAGCATAGAGGAAAGGGGGAGGAGAGGAAGTAAGTGAAAGTTGCCAAAGTGACTACTGTACTCCTTGTCTATAGTCTCCTTTCCACCACACGCCCCTCACTCAATCCCCCGACAAAGATGTATCTTAGCTCTAGCCTATCTAAAGCATCAAGAAAAGAGGACTGGTGGACATTGCTTATGGGTGGTCCTAGCTCATGGGTGGTCCTAGCTCTCGTGGAGGCAAAGCCCTGTGGGTCTGCTAGTGCTGCCCCCAAATACATTTTCTTTCAATGAAAAGTGGTTTTGCTTGGCAAAAATACCCAATCCCTTATTCTGCCTTATAACGATCGCTAGGGTCAGGCTGTCCAGATTTAAGCCACCATGCTTTTCAGGGACATGTTTCGTTATAAGTTATTGTTTTTTTAAAATAAAATCTGTGCCTCATAATTGCCATGTCTATGACTAATGCCTGGTTTGATTAGGTGGTCCTTTATAACCTCTTTGGCTAAGTCCAACCTTCCTCCAGATTGTTCATGCTTTGGGGATCTTAGAACTATTCATCTTTTATAACACGCTTAATACCGGAGACCAGTCTCTAAGCACGGGACTGGGATTTTAACCTGTGTTGCCCTGCGTGGTCTTGCTTCCAAGACAAACCTGATCCCCCTGAGCTATCCTCTCGGTACCAGAATATGGATCAAGGGGCAAGGGGTGTAAGAGTTTAAAAGGTAGTCACCAGTGTGACTCCTGTATGCTAGTTTGAAGTGCCATACCATTTTGGTGTATATTTGGTCCTTCTGGGTGGCTGATGTCAAAAGAAAATCGTCAATCGTATCATTTTATATGTCCTTTCTATTATATCTCACCATTCATTGTTTAGTTTCTTCAATTTCTGTGCTCTCTATAGCTTTTCCCTTTCAACATGGACACTTTAATATAGAAATGCATGTATATGAATAAGTGACATGGATACCACATCGGTACAGAGCATGAGACCTCAGTTATGCAAGCTGATGTTAACAAATAGGCTGGTGTGTTATTAGTCTTCAGAAAAGTAATATCGCTGGCATTGTGCATTGAGGCTGCAGGTTGAGAACTACAGACAATAAAAACACTCCTTTAAGGAAAAAGGACCAGTGCACGCTTTGAAAGGAAAATGAGATTTATTTTGAATACAAAAAGGAAAGAGGTGTCTGGTCACGTAGAACCAAATTGATGCGGAACTCTTAGCTCAAAGCAGGTACATGGCTTTTAAGGTATGAAATTGTCACTCATGACATAAACAGTATACAGTGTTATTCCCTTGTCTGATTGGCCACATCCTAATCTATCCCAGCCCTCTTAACATATGGTTCCACTATGTCACTTTGGTTCCCACTTACTGGATTGGCGTGTTACATGGAATGTTACCTGCCCCATCGGCCTAGTCTCATGGTGTGCACCTGGTCGTTGGCATGAGTTCAGTGGACAATAATTCTGAGGTCCAAGTGGCCCTTTGAGATAATAGTGCACTTTTCTTGATACCAGACACGCTGACGCCCGGCCATTCCTCACCAGCTTTAGACTAGATGTGTTTGCTCTTCATATCACAAATCACAGGATACTCCTCGCTCCCCCCCTTATCAGTTGCCCACCCGCAGTACACCTCCTTGCTCTCTCAATATTAACATTTAATCTGCCCAACTCTGATGGATTTATGCACTCTCTTTTCCAGCTGCCTGGCAGTTCAAATAGGATGGCCATTGTCCCGAGGGGTGCGCTGGTGCCCTAAATCTAAAACAAGCATGTTCCCATGGATTTGTTCGGGAAGGCCGCAGCCCTACCCTCACTCTGCTGGTCACATTCCAATCTTGTTCCCCAGGCCTATAGCTTGATACAAATGAACCATTATCTTTTCGGCCTGAATGCCACTATTTTCCGCTTCACTACTGGTGCTTGGGAAAGGGGAAATTATTTTAAATCTTCATCATGCCACGCTGCTAAGCCTCCAACAGGGATTACAAAATGCTAGGCCTCCCTTCCAAAATGGCGATGCTTCAGTATTTCCTGCACCTCGGCTGTGTGTCTGCATCATCATTACATATTATATTTCACTACTGCTACACAATTTAACCGGTGCCCTATACCTGGGCCTATCTACGCCTCTATAACTATGTTAAAGATACATTTGTTGCTTACTCCTTATTTCCAATGTAAACTACTCATATAAGCAATTCTCAACTGTGCGCCCTACGACTCTGCTGCCGCTCACCTTCACTTTCTCGTGTGCTAATAGATTTCCCTTAGTCTGAATCGGTTGACTGTGCTAGGAAACTGAATGTGCATCCCCACATTCCCCCTTTAGTTAATCCCTCGTTAACTAACCCAGCAGCTTCCCTTCTATAATCCTCATCTTTGGCAGCCATACCCCGTACACGTGATGTTTACTTCCCCCCATCTTGGGCATATTTTCCTAGGGTACAGGTAAATTAAAGAGAATCTCTATCTCCAGCTAAGTCGACCCAGTGCTCTTCCTGGAACTAGTGGAGGGAAGTTAATGTCCCCGGGCGATCTATAGAACAGTCTTTTCTCACCATGCATGGTCTATTTGGACTGTCAGTGTATACTGGTGTGTTGTGTTAGGAGGAGCTCCACCTCCCCTTAACAATACCATCATCATGGCACTGTTCAGAAGAGTCTTTGTGCAACACTGAAGGTCCATCTGGCATGTGGACAAAATTAGTAGCAAGAACATTACGATGCAACCAATATCTTCACTGCTATTCCTAGCCAGGTTGAGGCCCAGGAAAAGCTATCAAACCTATCATCGGCTTGCGCTCCCACTTCTGTCTCCATTCCCGTCTTCAACTTATGTTGGTACCCTACTATATGGGACAAGGGCCCATTGTCGGCATCATTTTTGGGGTATATATGTTCAGCAGGATCACCCAATCTTCTTGCAGACACCTCCTTCCATGACTGTGAACAAGTCTTAGACGTACCGATTCTGCACACTTGCAACTCAGTCTTCATCGAATCCCAACCCTGCTCTGTATCATTCGCCAACTGGATCATTTCCCACCAGACTATCTGCAGCCATTTGGCATTTGCTGTAGCCTGGATACCTGGCACTAAAAGGGAGGCAAAGAATGTTTTGGTCTTTGTATATAGGCGATATTTGCCTGTGATGGCCTTCAAAAGTTTGGGACCTGTTTCTCAGCGCGAGGCCGAGATTCGAACCTTGCCCCTGAGCTATCCATCCGGCCCAATTAGATATTTTCTGACGGTGTCATCTGAATTGAACGTGTCTTGAGCCTCACTTGCGGGGCTTGGGATGGCTCTGGTCCTGGCATGTTCAATAGAGACAAGTGTTCATCAGAAACCACTAAGGCAGCTGACTGCAGGGTAGTTGCTGAACATGTGCCTCTCCATGATTGTGGGAGATGCATCTAGGCTTGCTGGCTGCAAACCCAGCATATGTCCATGAGAGCAGCTGTTCCTTTATTTTTTCAATGAAACATTTGATTAAAGTTATCAACAACACAAACACACTTACATTTGCATCATAATATAAAGCGTAGAGAAAACTGAAACTTGGCAATAAAAGAAAACAAGTTGAATCACTCAGAGCACACTCCTTCCCCCACCCCTCCCCCATCCACAGCCCGAAAAGTGAGTCAGCCTTGAAGCCAACGGGTTAGAGGAGGTCTCCTGGTAAGGGCAGGGAATCGATCAGCATAGTCTATAAAGGGAGCCCAGGTCGTTAGGAAAGAGTTCACGTTCCCTGTGCGGACGGCTGTGACTTTCTCTGCCACTGCGATCTCCCAACTTGGGAGAGGGGAGGGCGACAGGCACTCAACCAACCAGAGAAAGCCATAGGGCTCTCTTCCCTCTCACTACCACCTGCCACCCCCCAAACCAGTGAACCATCATACCCAACGGGGCAACTGGTAAAACTCTGGCAACGAGCACAGTGGTCATTTGGGCCCAGCGCGGCAGCAGGTAAACAAGTCGAGCGTGCTAGGTAACAGTGTAAAACAGGCTCAAAGACAGCACCTATCCATGCGCTGCAATTCAGGAGCATGAGGAGTATCGGTGACCATCCACCCTCCCAATCCCCCCACCCCGGGTCCAGGAGGTCCTCGTGGGGGTGATAGGACCAGCAGTTGCATCTCAGAATAGTGAGGCCCATCAGGGCACGCCAGCGAGGGAGGAGCTCATGGATCTAAAAATACCTGCCCATGAGAGCTTTGAGTCAAGCGGAGTCTGGCTTCTTGCGGGGGGGGGGTCGGATTCTGTGCCTACTGCTGACCCTTGACTAAGAAGCTGAGGGTTGCTTCTTATTGAGTTCCTGGGAATGTAGCTCTGAGTCTGATACCACGGCATCCTCCCCGACACCCATGAGCTACGCGGCCTCCTTCAGATTGAAAATTTGGCGCAGCGTTCCCTCCCAGGAAAACTTTACCGATGTAGGGAAGCCCCATCGGGAGAGAGTCTTTCTTTCACACAGCCAGAGAGTGAGAGGTTTCAGGGCCTTCCTCTTCTGGATGGTGGAGGCTGCGAGGTCCTGGTATAGTACAATATTGGCCCCTCTGAAGGAGATTTGCTGCATTGCGCGTGTTTCCTACATAATTTCTTCCTTCAATTTAAAGAAATGAACCCTGGCAAGGACATATGGAGGAGCAGAGTTGGGTTGTTGCGGGGATGCTCTGTGGACCCGGTCCCGCTCCAAAGCAGAGTCATCAGGGAGAGTGATAATGAATCGAAACAAGTCTCGAACATAACCCTCCAGGTCTGCATCAGGGACGGACGCTTGAATTCCTTTAATGCGGATGTTATTCCTCCTAGCCCTGTTCTCTGCATCCTCCTGTTTCAGCTTGAGTGCCTCCCAATGTGCCTCCAGGGAGAGCAGTCTCTCCTGGGCCCTCTCACATTCATAGGACTGCTCACACAAAGCGTTCTCCACCTCGGCCATCCGATTCTCCACCGCTTCTACTCGCTTATCGAGGGAGTCGATCTTCTTTGTTACATTCTCGGTCCCTTTTTGAATTTCTTTAGTGAGGGCAGCAAGTAGGTCTCTCAGATCTGTTTTCGTGGCTAGGGTCTCAGATTCTGGGGTCTCCTGGGCAGGATTGGAGCACCCCGATCGCTCTCCCAAAGAGTCCACCTTTCGTGGTTTATCCAGGGTGTTCTTCCCCAACAGCATGCCAATGTCTGTTTGTTTGGTGGACTTGTTGCTTTTAGCCATAGTAGCGGGCTGCTTGCAAGGAGGTGGGGTAACTGAGAAGAGATGGCAGGTAACAGAAGATCCAGGGGCCAGTCCAGCAGAAGGCGAGACAACAGTCCACTGCAGACCGCAGATGGCACTGCGTGCGCGGGCCCCTCACCGGAGCGACACTCAGCCCGGGAGTAGGGAAGAGGCCCAGTGGAGGAGTGCCTTTAATAAGATCAAGGATGAAAACGTCTTGTTGCATTTGCTGTTAGTTCCCACAGGCACAGTGCCATTTCCTTGGAAGCAAAATGCATATTCTGCTGCTGTCTGTATCTTCACTGGAGTCTCTTTTGCTTCCATCCATGTCCGTATCGACACGTATGTACCCCATATGGCAACAGTTTTTGTTCATGTTCGATATCACTTCATCAAATCCCACCAATCCCCCTGCTGCTCAGCTTGCTACAACCACCTCACATTTGTTGGCAACAAACAGTACTCCTTCCATCCTCAGCAATGGCTGTGTCCTTCTTTTTGTGCACATTTTCCATCATCTGTCGATCAGTACAACTTGTACTTTCTGCCCTGGAAACATGCTTAGTGCCCGGCACAGTGCCAAATGGACTAAACACTGGACTACCAGAGGTAGCATCTCTTGTGGGTATTAACAGCTTGGGTGCCCCTGCCGCCTAAGGGATGAGGGAGCAATCATAGCTCCTGTGACTGTACCATAGATTACTGAATTCTAGATGGTGCACGGCAGCCACTGTATCAAAAACCACCCTTTTATATTGGTCATATTCCCCAGCTTATTCAATCCCCTGCCTAATGCAATGTTTTCTATACCAGGTATTGTCTTAGTCTAGTTCTTTTCATATTTACATCATTTTGAAAATATCACTTTGTCCATACACACACCCTTTATACGTCACCACCATATAAACTGACCCAAAGAATATGCACAATAACCTGCAACAAAACCTAAACATATGTACAATCTTGACAATATTATACGCTTGTGATATGAGGAAGAGCAAGAGGCAAACATGCAGTGATCAGAGCATTCATCATGTTCCTTACCACTAGTACTAATGTGCTAAACAACTGAATGAGCACACTCCTGAAAGAAGAACACATTCTCTACTTAAAATGCTTTCTCTAAAACATCAATTCCTGACAATCACACTTAAACTGTTATATCTTTATTGTGGAAGTTGCTGTGGGTCTGGCAAAAGGGGAGCTGTATGAGGTGCCTTCCAATCATCAGAAAGGTGAACCCAGTACCTCAACTCCTTTACCTTGATAGCAAATTGTGTGGCATACTCAACGGTGTAGGGCCTGTTACATCTGGGTTGATGCCAACGGCATACGAAGTTCCTTACATAGATGGTATCTCCAGGCAGGAACTGTAGGGGCAGTAAGATTATGTCGTTGGGCACCATGCTGTCCTCTGAATCTTCTCTTTATGTTGCTGTTGACTGAGAGGTTTTTGCATCTGGTTAACTGGTGCAAATACCCTGTAAACTTTTCCCCCAAAATACTCGCCTACCTGTGAGAATCAGATGCACTACGTGTAGGTGAAAGAGGTATGTGCTTACTCCTCCCCGTCACTATTTCGTAAGGTGAAATGTGATGATCTTTACAGGGTTGCATTCTCAAATTGAAGAACACCAGTGGCAAACAGTGGACCCAGTTCTTTTTGAGGGTTACACACAATTTCGACAACTTCCCCTTAAGAAGTGCATTCAACAATCCTGTTGGCTTGAATATGGTAAATGGAGCGAAATGCCTAACAATGCAACTCTCTCTTTTAAATAACTAGATGAAGTGACTGCAGTTATTGAATCCAAGTACTTTGCACACTCCCCAGCAGGGAAACACTTCTCGAACTAGAAATATGGTGGCTGATTTAGCATCTGGATGCGCACATGGCCTTGCCTCAACCCACCGGGAGAACGTGCACACAATGACAATGAGGTATCTGTAGGTGTTGCATCTTTCCTCCATATCAGCAAAATCTAGATGGTGCTCACAGAAAGGTCCACTGGGGCGGGGTAATGTGCAATGCAGTGTCCTCAACGCTTGCCCTGTATTATACAGGTGACATGTAGTACAGTTAGCTACAAAAACATTCAATAATTCTTGCAGGTTCAGGACAAAGCAATCCTCCTGAATGTCCGCAGCGATATGCTAATATGGTTCTTGGACGCGTGCGCTGGATTATGTAATTGCTCAAAAGCAACCATTACCAATTCTCACTACTTTACCTGTGATGACCTGCCCACAGATCAGATCAGTAGGCAACTGCATACATCCCCTTTTTTGCGACAAGTTTCTCTTCCTGGGGTGCCTGCTCCTGTAGTTCAATAATTTGAGAGACTGGTACAGCAGTATTTGGAACCTCTAATTGCACTTGCAAACTTGCTACTTCTGGATACGCTGCAATGTCTGGCACTGAGAGATACGCTGCTGCTTTGGCTGCCTGATATGCTACCTCGTTGCCACAGGAAATTGGATCTGTGTATGGGTGGTGCACTTAACCACTGTGACAAGTGTGGGCCGCAAGAGGGCATAAATCAATCTGTCTAGTAGTGCCACATGCTGTAATGGGGACCCGTCATCCCTGCAACACCCTCTCCTCTTCCATCGAGATAATCCTTAATGCGCAGTGATGGTGACGTACGCTGAATCAGAATATATTTTCACGCGGCATCCCTGGGATGCTTCCAGTGCTTTAATTAGGGCAATGAGCTCTGCAGCTTGGGCAGAGTAATGCATGGCCATTAGTTAATTGGGCGGTTAATTGTCTGTCCTGTCCCCTCTCCTCCCCCTGCACCCCACCGTTTCTCATCTCCCCCACCTGAGCTTGGTCGCAACTATAACACTTCATGCACTTACTCTAGGAGAAATGTCGTCGAGCCTAGTCTAGTTTTCTTTCTCTTTTTTGATCATTCAGAATCTTCAAGGCCTAAGAGTGATTACTGTATTCCCTTGTTCCCTTCCTGCCTTGAAGCGCTTTGAAGCACTTCACCTGTGTATAAGCGCTGTATAAATAAAATAAATGGGCAATTCTTTCTGAACCAATATCTAATACCCTCCATCTACTAGGCGGACCACTACTGCGGCTGTGTACCTTTTGCCAGTCTCCTGGTCAATGGTCGCTGACCCATCCACGAAGAATACCCCCCCTCTTCAAGGGCACAGTTCCTCACCTTAGGTATGTCATCCTCAGGGCCTTCATAGGTGACAGAGTCCTACACTTCGTCCTCCTCATTAATTGGTTCAGTAAGAAAAGAAGCTGGATTGACAGTTCTACACCTAACAATGTGAATGGATGGACTTGAGAAAATCACTTCGTATGCTGAAGCTCTCTGTGTAGTTGGTTTGTATTTGGAACTCTCAAGAATTGTGAATACTGCATGTTCCACATAAAGTTACTGAGCACCCCATTGTATTCGTGCCAGATTTTTCAATGGCAAAGGCTGCCACAGCCAAAGCTCGCTCACATGGGAACTGACCTTTCATCATTAAGTCTAACAGCCCCCTATAATAAACCAATAGCTTGTGACCCATAGTACTTTTCTGTGTCAACACTGCTGTCATCACTTGTCCATTGGAATGGAAAAACATAAAATTCCTGTGTGTAATCGGTGGTTGCTAAAACGGGGGTATTACTGATTACATCTTTAAACTCTTGGAAGCATGTGACCATCTCTTATGTCCATGTAATAATGGCCTAGTGTAGGTGGTGTAGTCGAAGATCCATGCCCTACAGTAATTGAACAGCCCTAGGCACGTCTGCATGTCTTTCAGTTGTCCTAACTATAATACTTCCTGCTGATAGAATAGCATTTTGGCAGTGTCCACCTTGCACCCGTCGCCGAAGAATTTCAACAGTGTGATGGAGTCTTTTCTGCACTGCTGCTCACTTGTACTACATACCAACACATCAACATGTTGGATTATTATACTGGGCACATGTATGTTCCCTAGGTCAGCATGGAGCGTTGAAAATACGGTATGCAGTGATAAAATCGTGGCAAAAATGCAGTGGTTTGACCTGTTAAAGGTGTACCGCATTACACCATTTAAGGGGAGCAGGGGTTGCAGGGGTGTCCCACGCTCCCCTTAAATGGTATAATGGGTACTGGGGTTGCAGGGGTGTACCCCGCATCCTTTACATGGATTGCGGTGGCAAAACCACAGCCTTTTTGCCACGATAATGTCCACAGCCATTTTTGCCACAATTTTAACACATGGAACCGAAAATACTGGGGGACTCTCAGTTTGCCTTTGGTAGCTGAGTATGCTGGAATCTCATCCCACGTGGGGTGAACACTGTGAGGTATTGGGAATCAAGATGCAATGGGATAGAGCAAAATGCATGCTTTAATCTGGGGGACATAATCTGCATCATAACAATCCAAATCTTGGTCTATCTCAGTTGGTTGCGGGTTCTACCCACTCTTCGGGCAATACTCTAGATCTCGTATTTACCCCATCCTCTCTGGTTACTCTTTATCCCTTCATCCCAGTGATCTGGTCCAACCATGTTATCCCTTGTGTTGTCAACGTGTCACCTGTACCTCTTGCTCAGATTCTCCCCTGCCCTCCTGTGATGCTGGAAATGCATTCGAGGGACAGGGCCTCCCTGTCCTTGTTCTGTAGTCCTTTTTTGTGTATGTTCTGTTTTATTTTCTGCCCAGGAGTCCATGTGGGTGTCCTGGCAGTGCAGCTCTTAGTATTTTTGGTTTAGTGTACAGACCGTTGGGATACCCTTATGGCACCCATCGGTTGGGGTACAATCCTTTACCCCGAGTGTATTATTTCGGGCGCCCTTGTGTGGCCCACAAAGCAGGGTTTGAGCTGGTGGCAGCTCCATGCTGAATTTGACCGGTGCTGTGCGTATCCTCCACTGTGGGATACCCAGGCCCTGCCATTGGAATCGGTTAATTCCTGATAGGAGACAAGATGACCCCTGTGGCCTCTTGCTTTCTATTGACTGTTACCTTGTTTTTCCCAAAATCCTGGGAAGCCCCGACTCTGTTCCTTCCCCGACTGGATGTTTGGTGGAAGTTCCATATATGGTATTGTGAGGAAGTCCAGGCCAGACTGGCTGGAGCCTTCACAGTGACTGTATGTTGTGGGTACACCCTGTGGGTGGGGCCTGGGTGAGTGGAGTGTGTGACCAATATGCACTTCTTGTTATGGGTGTCTAGTTTCTGTTATGTGACACAAAGACTGAGACAGCCCTGCCCGAAACTGGTATGAATGCAGTGTGGAGTGCTGAATGCCTGGGTACTTGTCCCAATAAACATTCCTTGTTGCTAGCGTCTGAGAGGGAGGAGAATGGCCTGAATGCCCTGTGAGGCTGATTGGCTGCCTGCCTGCTGAATGCCCTTCTGAGTGATTGGTTGCCTGAGTGTGACCCAGCAGAAGGAATGAGAGTCCACAGTATATCTGGGGGCCTCTCACTGCTAGAAGCTGAAGTTGATACTTGAGGCTCAACCTTGAAGCCCACTGGAAGACCAACTGCTGCTGCTGTCCTTTGCTAATCTGAAAGCTGCTGTACCTTCAAGGAACTGATCCAAGAGAGCATGTTATGCCTACCTTGTCTCTGCGGGTACGCCTGGAGCCTCAGTGGGGTCAGGTCTCAACTAGGGCATAGATTGGGTATGGTTCACCTCCCTCCTAGCGTGAACAGAACAGGAGTTAGTTTAGAATATGCATGCCCCGCCTAGCTCCTCCCTCCTCACTGTATGTATTATGCTCTCTTGGTTCTTCTCACCTTGTGAATTATGTGGATGAGCTCTCCGTCCTGCTTCCATCAGCAGGGGCGCCAATGTCTCTGTAGTCTCGTGATGCGTTGTCAGTTGTTACACTGAGGCTTAAGTCCAGTCCTGCTGTGACTCAAGGAGGCATCTGTGTTTGCTTGTTCAGGGCTGCAGGGTTGCACTGCTCTCACAGCGATTGATGTATATGTCCATGTGGAGTTGTTCTGTTCTTTCCCTGATGTAATTTGTTCTCGCTGCTGCGGGCTGAGGGTGTAGGTAGCTTTGTCTGCCTATGCGTGTTTAGCTCCTTACACGTGTCTCTTTCGGTGCATGTGCACTTGTTAGCTGGGTTCTGCAGGGTATTGTGCTAGTTCATCTGCAGTATGCCAGTTAAGAGTCAGACCAGTACTCTCTGTTGCTTCTTCACAGGCTCTGGTCGTATTACATATGCCTTAACTTTCTGTTAAAGCGCCACAGTATGACAGTTAAATGTTCTGGGCGGTGTGCGTGCGCTTGCTGTTATAGCTCACTTGCCTTTTTCTGATATCTTTCTCTTCTTGCTTTCAGGTGTCCGTGATGAGGGAAGCTGGTTTCTGGCACAGCTGCAGTGCGTTGTGAGTTCTGAACGTGGATCCTGACCGGGGCTCCAGAGTGCGGATGCTGAAAAACGAAGGAGCTTCTACCTTCTGCAGTGAGTATGACGATCAGATGGTTCTGTTACGCCTTGCTTTGCTCACGTGTGTTTTCTTCTTTTGCAGGTCTGGTCAGAGCGACGGTAGCGTTACGCTGCCAACAGTGGCAGAACAATGTGAAGCAGGGGCTGGCTGCCTATGCGTGGCTTATATAACCAGCCACTCCCAGAAGCACGACAGCCTCTGGCATTGAGTGTTATGGGCCAACCTGCCTCCATCTTGGGGGAACCAGGAAATACCTAGTCTCATACTGTACCCTGCCTTAAAGACCAATGGGAATGGCGCCAAATGCACCAAGCTTGGGCCCAGCTAGCTTTCTTCTTCATCTTCTGTGGTTCATGCCTAACACCCTTACATGCATGGGTTTGGGGGTGGGTGGGGTCAAACAGGCCAGGGACAATGTTGGAATTGAGGAGTGCCTGTTTGTGTGAGCGAGCCGATGGTTGGGACAGTACTCCCCCTAAGGCCCCTCTCAAGGATGGGTTCCCTGGTCTTGGCTTGGTTGGATGATTCAAGTGGAATCTCTTTACCAGACGAGAAGCGTGAACATTACAACTGGGTTCCCAGATAGTACAGCCTTTTTCTGACTATTTTGGAATCCAGGATGTCCTTGACCTCATATTCTGGTTCACTGTCCGCCACTAACGGAGCCGGAGGTGTCTTGATCAGAGTACCGGGTTGGACTGGTTTCAATAGTGATACATGAAACACTGGATGGATTTGCAGGTTTGGGGGCAGTGCTAGCTTCATGGCGACTTGGTTAATCACAACCTCGATGATGTATGGGCCCAGGTACCTGGGATTAAATGTTCGGGCCTCTTCAAAGAGACGTGTTTGGAGGCCAACCATACTGCATCGCCAACTTGATACGTAGGGGCCTCTTTTCGATGCCGGTAAGTGCACTTCTTGGGCTTTTCCTTGGGTTTTGTCAAGTGTTCTGTGGCTTCCTTAAGAACCTGGGCGATCGTTGCATGCAAGGTCTTTACTGCTGGCATTTCTAGTGTTTCTGGTGGGTCATAGACGAAAGACCGTGGGTGCCGTTAGTACAAAAAGTAAAAAGGGATATGTCCGGTGGTAGTATGGCCTGAGTTGTTGTACACGTATTCTGCAATCCATAACCTCAGGCTTTCCGTTTGATGAAGCATGCATTGCAGGTACTGCTCCAGTGTATGGTTAGTTTGTTCTGTTTGCCCATTGGTCTGGGGGTGATGGCTTGTGGACATACGCACGTCAATCTGTGCTAAAGCTCAACTTTTTCTCCAGAACGCCGAGATGAATTGACTGCCCCGATCACATATTGGGACCGAAGGGAAACAATGCAACTTAACGATCTGTTCCAAAAAAAACTTTGCCAGTGTTGATGCTGTTGGGAGCCCCTTCAGAGGTATGAAGTGGGCCATTTTGGAGAACAGATCCACCATGACGAGAATGGTATTATACCAGTTGCAGGCGGTAGGTCCGTAATAAAATCAAGTGACAAGGTTTGCCACGGCATTGGTGGGACTGCCAGATGGCGCAGAAGTCCTGCTGGTTCCTGTTTTTGGGTCTTGTTCTGTGCACAGATTCCACACAATAGCACATATTGGGTAACATATCTCCGCCAGGTTGGCCACAAGTAATGCCTTCTGAGCTTGGCCATGGTTTTGGCAATTCCTGGTTGCCCCTTCAATAAGGTGGCATGGTACTTCGTAATGACCTGTTCTTGTAGGGCTTGCGTTGGAAGGTATAGACGCTCTTAATAATACGGTAACCCTTCAAAAACAGTATGCTGGGTGTCTTTACTAGTCCATGCCTGTAACTTCTCCACACTCATATGTAATTATACACTCGCTCTCAGGTCGTCAAGGGGATATGCTGCAGCTGCTAGAATGCCTAAGAGCTTGTCTCCAGGAATAATGGCTACCGGGTCTGGTACTGTATAGATGTCTTCACCTCTACCCAGGCGTGATAGGGCATCGGCCTTACCACTGTGCACTCCCGGACGGTAGATGATGATGACGTCGTACACTGTGAAGAATAATATCCATCCTAGTTGACTTGATGACTGCGCCTTGGCTGTCTTCAGGTATTGCAGATTGCGATGGTCAGTGATGACCGTGACGGTATGTTTCGCCCCCAGCATATAGTGCCTCCATTCCTAGAAGGCCTCTTTGATGGCTAGCAATTCTTTGTTAGTGATCACGTAATTCAGTTCTGGTGCAGAACATTTCTTTGACCAGAACGCCACCTGGTGTAATTTGACAGTTTCTGGGTTCCTTTGTGAAAGTACTGCTCCCATAGCAATGTTGGAGGCGTCAGTTTCAACCACATAGGGGAGATCTGAGTTCGGGTGTTGCAAGATGGGGGCTGAGGTAAACTTCTGTTTCAAAGTCTGGAATGCCTATTCCGCTTCTGGGGACCAATCGAACAGCCTATGTTTCCGGAGTAAAGAAGTGATCGTATGGACTATCTGGGAGAAACCGGGAATAAAACAACGGTAAAAGTTTGCGAATCCTAGAAAGCTCTGATCTCCTTTCACAGATGTAAGCAAAGGCCAGTTGAGGATTGCATCCACTTCCCGATTGTCCATTCTAATGCCTTGGGGAGTTAAGAAGAATCCCAGGAACTCGACCTCTGAGACGTGGAAGGAACACTACTCAAAGTTTTGCATACAGCTGGCGTTGGCAAAGCTTCTCAAGGACAGCACATATGTGTGTGATATGGTTGCATCTCGTGGAGGAGTATATCAGGATGTCGTCAATGTATACTACAGCACACACGTCTAGCAGTTCCCGCAGTACATGGTTCATGAAATATTGGAATGCAGCAGGGGCATTGCAAAGCCCAAAGGGCATCACCTGATATTCATAGAGGCCATATTTAGTATGGAATGCAGTCTTCCATTCGTCTCCTTTTTTCACACGCACTAAATGATATGGCCCCTAATGTGCAATTTGTTGTATATTTGCGCATTCTTCACTTGGTCCTTGCAGGTTGACCTGTTTTTTACTGTTTGGTTTAATGAGCGGTAGTCAATACACGTTCTTAAATCTCCCTCCTTCTTTGGCATGAAGAAGAGGGGCGAGGCCACAGGAGACTTCGAGGGACGGATGAACCTGTTAGCCAGGTACTGGTCAATGTTGGTCTTTAGGTGCTGGTTCTCCTGCTCCGTCAGAGCATAGATCCGGCTACAAGGAATCTGTGCGCTTAGAATGAGGTTGATTTGGCAGTCGGACTGTCTGTGTGGAGGAAGAGTGTTCGCCTGATCCTTTTGAAAGACGTCTTGGTACTCTGCTTGCTGGGGGGAGGGGGAGCAATGTCCCAACTAGACCTAGAGTGGACCCCAATTTCAGGATGGTTTTCACTTGGCCTTCCGGGGCACAGCTGGCCACGTAGCAGGAGCGTCTGCAATAATTGGAGAAGGTCAGGACTCTTGTACGCCAGCCGATGTGAGGATTATGAGCCTCTAACCACGGTATCCCCAGGACCACCTGGGACTGCGGGGCACAGATTAAGTCAAATGCGATGTTCTCCCTGTATCCATCCTGGCAAAGTATCGTTACCTCTTCTGTACAGTGCGTCACAGGCCCGGAGGATAACGGGGTGCCATCTAGTGCCATGACGATTTGTTACTGATTTGGAACGGATGGGAATCCCAATCCTACTCACCCGGTTGTGGTCCATATAATTGCCTATCACACAGCTATGCATGTATGCCTCTAGAGCATGCATCCTGGACTACTGTTGGTGGCAAATCAGGATCACTGGTATGACCAGGTGTGAGGTGTGTGGCTCCTTCTCTTGACTACACTTGCCGGGCGTTGGAGTTTCCCACACTGTTTTTGTCCTGTCTTGTCTAGGGCCCCCACCATCTTCTTTGATGGTTTCACTGGGCCATCACGGAGGAAGTGTCCTGCCTTTCCGCAATACATCACAGCTGCTGCTGTCTCCTTTTCTCTCTCTCGGCCTTGGTAAGTGGCCTCCGGATCCCTCCTAATTGCATAGGCTCTGGATGGTTTTCAGGGTGTCGTACTCGATTTTTCCTTGCACGTACAGAAACGGTTCTCCCCTCTGCATGTGCGTGGTCTGTTTTACGGTCTTGTATCCGGTGGTCTAATTGCACAGCCAGGTTGATATACTCTGCACACCCCGCGGGGGGGGATTAATCACTTGGGCCAGAACATCCTTTAATTCCCCTTGCAGACCTTGGTAGAATAGGGTTGTTCTCTTCCCCTCAGGCCAGTTGGTTTCTGCAACCAATCTGATAAATGTGGCTATGCAGGTTAACAAGTCTTGACTGGCTTGCCGCAGTGATAGCAATTAGATTTCCAAGGCTTGTCCTCGAGTATGGCGGGCAAATAGCTTTTGGAGTTCTTGTTGGAATCCCTGAAAATTGCGTATCAGAGGGTCATCTCGGTTCACCAATGGGATTGACCAGTCCACAGCACCCCCCCCCAAATGCGACAACACGAAGGCGACGTTTGACTGGTCGGTGGGGAAGACCCCGGGCCTGCAAAGGAAATGCAGGCGACACTGATTCATGAAGATGGGGAATTTATTGGGGTCTCCTGTAAAACACTCGGGTGGGGCCAATGGGACTGTTCCCGGAATGACCACTTGCACAGGGGCTGCTAGAGGGTTCAGGGGATTACCACCAGGCAGTGGGGCCTGACCCGCCTGAGTCCTGAGCAACTGTCAAGCCAGCTCGTCGGTGCGGTCTCTATTTACCACTAATTCACTCCGCAGGGCGTTCGGCTCCTGCCGAGCCGCATGCACTTCGGCTCTTAGTTCCCCTAGTAACTGGGCTAACTGGTCTGTATCTGAGGTATCCATGGCGCTCAGGCAGAGGTTCTAACTGGGCTTTGCATTTTGTTACGACTACCTTGTCTCTGCAGGAGCGCCTGGAGCCTCGGTGGGTCTGGTCTCAACTGGGGCATAGGTTGGGTATGGTTCACCTCCCGGAATCCCTCCTAGCGTGAACAGAATAGGAGTTAGTTTAGAATATGCGTGCCCCGCAGGGGCGCCGATGTCTCTGTAGTCTTGTGATGTGTTGTCAGTTGTTACACTGAGGCTTAAATCAAGTCCTGCTGTGACTCAAGGATGCTTCTGTTAGCTTGTTCAGAGCTGCAGGGTTGTACTGCTCTCACAGCACTTGATGTATATGTCCATGTGGAGTTGCTCTGTTCTTTCCCTGATATAATTTGTTCTTGCTGCTGCGGGCTGTGAGTGCAGATAGCTTTGTCTGCCTACACGTGTTTAGCTCCTTACATGTGTGCCTTTCGCTGCATGTGCACTTGTTAGCTGGGTTCTGCAGGGTATTGTGCTAGTTCATCTGCAGTATGGTAGGTAAAAGTCAGACCAGTACGCTGTGTTGCTTCTTCACACGTCCTAGTCGTTTTGCATATGCCTTGAATTTCTGTTAATGCGCCACAGTATGACAGTTAAATGTTCTGGGCGGTGTGCGTGTGCTTATCGTTATGGTTCCCTTGCCTTTTCCGATGTCTTTCTCTTCTTGCTTTCAGGTGTCCGTGGTGAGGGAAGCTGGTTCTGGGACAGCTGCGGTGCGTCGGGAGCTGTGAACATGGATCCCAACTGGGGCTACGGAGTGCGGATGCTGAGAAACGAAGGAGCTTCTACCTTCTGCAGGCAGTATGACGATCAGATGTTTCTGTTATGCCTTGCTTTGCTCACGTGTGCTTTCTTCTTTTGCAGGTCGGGTCAGAGCGACGGTAGCGTTACGCTGCCAACAGTGGAAGAACAACGCAAAGCAGGGGCTGACTGCCTTGGTGTGGCTTATATAGCCAGCCACTCCCAGAAGCATGACAGCCCCTGGCAATGAGCATTCCGGCCCAACCCAGCTCCATCTTGGGGGAACCAGGAAATACTTAGTCTCATACTGTACCCTGCCGTAAAGACCAATGGGAATGGTGCCAAATGCGCCAAGCTTGGGGCCAGCTAGCTTTCTTCCTCATCTTCTGTGGTTCATGCCTAACACCCTTACATGCATGGGTTTGGGGGGAATCTAACAGCCCAGGGATGATGATGGTACTGAGGAGTGCCTGTTTGTGGGAGCGAGCCGATGGTTGTGACAGAGGACCTGGCTAGGCGACCTCTTCACGAGCTACGAGGGACCATCGTGCACTAGCTGATCTTTGCCAAAGGTCCCTGGACGTCAGACCGATCCGTTGATGACCCAATGTCGAACTCTGCTATTCCAGGTACATTGGGTGGTAGAACCGTTCTAGGGGAAATAAGACTTAATCGACAATGTATGGACTGGGCTTGTCAATATCTTTATTTACAGGTTGACCAGGTGGGGGATACTCATACAGAATTGTGCCTTGTGGTAGGGGCCCGTTATTCTGCCTATTGATTTAACCAACCTGCTTTCCTCCTATGTCTATTGTTGGCTCACATTAATAACTGATTTGTATGACACTTGAACTGAGTACAGTTAATGCATTTTAAAGGAATCCAAGAGTAATTGTGGTACCACATAGAAACTGTATATATTTGCCATTGTAGATTAACCTGAGCACAAAGTGTGTTATTGAGATTGTGTGTATATAACCTTGAACCTGAAAAGATCCTTGATTGTTTCCAATGTGGATTTAGAAGCGGATATTCCACTACACATAACCTGGTAGTAATGGATATTCTCTGTAACAAGGCCAGAACACCAGGTAACCCACCTCTATATGCCTTGTTCATAGATTTCAAGTCCGCCTTTGATTTAGTCCCCAGGGAACTACTTTGGGCCAAACTCGAAAAACTGGGATGTCCTAAAGAAATACTACATTACCTCAAGTTATTGCACTACAATACCACAGTTTCCCTGAAGCTGGACGCAAAAGGGAATATGACCAGCAAGGTCAACCAAAACTGTGGCGTGAAACAAGGATGTGTTACGGCACCAATACTATATAACCTGTTTGTCCATGATATACCTAAAGCACTATCATTGGAAAACAACTGCCCCCCTAAGATTGGATCCACCCATTGTGTAGTGCTAGCATATGCTGACGATTTAGTCATCTTGGACCACACTATCAGCGGCATTCGTAGATCAGCTGAGGCACTATGGTCCTATACTCAAGCCAATGGGTTGGCCATTAATCTAAATAAAACACAGATGGTAATGTTCAGTTCCAAGAAGATAGCAAGAACCGGTCTAAACATATACGGGACGGCAATTAAATATACCCCATATTATAGATATCTGGGTGTCGAGGTTGAGCACAAGGGGCATTACACCATTTGTAAACAAATTAGAACTACAAGAGCTGCTCAAGTAACAGCACTTATTCATCGTTTTTCTACAACTCACTGTGGCTATACCATCTGGGCAGCACGCCAACTATACCTACAGGTTTTAACACCAATGATAATCTATGGCCTGGAGGCATTGCAATTGATAGAACTGGACTGGCTTCAAATCCTTGAAGGAAAATTTTGGAAAAAAATACTCTGTCTCCCGGGCTGTATCCCAATGGCCATCCTTAGATTAGAGCTCGGCCTTACTTCCTGGAAGTCTCTTGTACTCAGGAAGAGAGCCGAATTATACCTAAAAGCAACACCGGACACAGCCAATTTATTGTTAGTGGCGATTCATTGTGAAATTAACAAAGCATCCTCATATCCTTTTATGAAAAAGAACATCGTCAAATATCTTGAAGAGATCGGCTGGATCCAAAAACAAGAGGTCTCCACTCCTGTGTTGAGAGCGTTAGCCAAGAAATCTGAATTGCACGATTGGATTAGCAATTTTGCACACTTGGAAAACCTAAAGCGCTATAAATTTGTGCAATTCATGAATTACACTCTCAAGAAGCCATTGCCATATCTGAATCTATGCCCTTCGCCACGGCTACGACGATTTATCCTTTTGTTAAGGATCGATCAGTTGCCTGTACTGGCCATAAGTGGGATTAAGAATAATCTCCCCTTACCTGAACGTTTCTGCAGGTTGTGTAAGGACAGAATGAAATCAGAAACGGGCAAACATGTTCTTACCAGATGTGTCGATATGATAAAGGTCTACACATCATTTTACACAGATTTTGTCCATAACATGGAACATGTTGGCAGTAATGAATTCTGGCAAAGAGCCGTGATCGCAAAGGGAAACGGAATGAAATTATACATTGCCATGTATAATGTTTGGATGACTGTCGAGAAATTATTGGGCATAAACATATAGCGAACTGTCAACTCATGGATGCTCTCCTTCTGTTTTACTATGAGAAAGTTTTTATTAGGAAAAAACTTTATAATTTTCCCACCAGCAATTACAATTTAGACTTGTAGTCTTTAATACGTAAAAGAATTAATATTCATCCACTGGTGGATTACGAACACATCCGTACATTCTTTTAACTTTGAACTTTGAATGTAACTCATTTCTCTTTTTATGCTCAATTCTTTTTTCTTCTTCTCCTTTTTTTTGTTTATTCTGCTTATTTTGCTCCTTATGTTATTATTTTCTTTTCTTTATTCATTTAATATGCTAGTATTTATTTGTATGATCAATTGTTTTTCTTTTGCTGAATGTAATTTCTTATGTCATGTGAAAAGCTTATAATAAGCTGTAACACATTAATATTAAATTAAATTTATATAAAGACTGTGTTTTCAGTAACATAGTGTGTGGACATTCCTTTGTGGGTGCTTGTGGACTAGTCTGTACTTAAGAACCAGCCCACATCACTTCCTGAGAGCTTAAGCCTTGATTGCTCATCCATAGCTACCCTATGGAGAATCTTGGCTGGGGTACTCTGTGCTTCCACTCTGTCATATAGAGAGCAGGAGTACAGACACCCCCTCCAGTCTTTACACCTCCCTCACGGCATTGGCCTAACATTGCAGATGCAGACATTTCTGCTGGCGTTAATGACGCTTTTTCTCCCGATATACTGTGACTTTACGCCTCTCTCCTCAGCTCTGGATACCACTGCTAATTGCCACCTAAAGCCTCCAGATCTCAAGGCCATCCTTCAGAGCCTTGGTTCTCAGTCGAATTGGGCAGCCTCCATTTGGCTCAAAGTCAAGCAGAGCAGAAGTGGTGCATATCCTATTGCCCCATAGCCCGCCTCGTGTTGCGTAAAGCCACCTTGTCTTGTCAGCATGCCGTTGTGCAAGCCAAGTGCTCCTATTTTGCTTCCCGGGTGGAAGTTGCAGTTAACTCCACTGAAGAACTTTTCAAGGTAGTGCAGTCTTCCTCCCTCTCCTCCCTCCCTTCCATCAATCTGGTAATCCCGTCACAAAGACTGTGTGATTCTCTTTCTAGATTCTTTGATGGCAAAATCATTATTATTCTTAGACAGAAGATTGCCAGCCATCTGGCCCCTTCGGTTCTCGTCCATGACTTGGATGTTGTTAGAGACACTGTGAGTATGAAATCAGACTCCCCTGCTGATCCCATTCCACTCAACATTCTTAAAAGTATTATCTCTGCTATTGCACCTTTAGTTTCTACTGCGGTTAATCTGTCTTTTGCCAATAATCACATTCCTGCTTCACTTAAGCATGCTTTGATTAGCCCTCTTCTTAAAAAGCCTAATCTTGATCCATCTATTTCTTCTAACGTTAGTCCTATTTCTCTGCTCTCTTTTCGTATGAAACTCTTGGAACCTCTGGTTACCCTCCTCTCCTTTCTTGAAGACTCTGGCTTGGCTACCGGTCTGGTTTTCGGCATGGTCTGGAATTTAATCTGTCCTAATGTCAGCGGTTGTTGATTGGGCCCAGATTGTGGATCAGGGTGGTCTGAGTGCCCTGATCCTGCTAGATGTATTTGCTGCATTCAACACCGTAGACCATGGCATTCTCATTGAGAGGCTGTCCATGGCAGGTATCTCTGGCTCAACCCTGGGCTGGTTTTGATCCTTTCTTTCTGATCACTCTTTCACCATTCATCTCACCTTCTAGACCCCTGCCCTGTGGCGCTTCCCAAGGTTCTGCTCTTTCCCCTCTGCTCTTTAATGTCTATATTCAGCCTCTTGCTAAACTGATTAACTATTTTGGGTTTCGATGTTACTCCTATGCAGATGACACTCAAATCTTGGTGCATCCTGATCTTTCTCTCCCTGCTACTGCTGAGCGGTGTTGTTCCTGTCTGTCAGCTTTCCACCTCTGGATGGGTAACAACTGGGTTCGCCTCAATGGCATTAAATCTGAGGTCCTTATTGTTGGTCCCCTCCACCCCCCTGAGTCTTTGGTGTGGTTGTTGGCCTTCTGGCCTAGCAAGCTTGGTCCTTTGCCCTCACCCTCTGCTGTGGTCAAGAATTTGGGCATCAAGCTTACCAACTTGCTGTCTATGCAGGCCCAGGTTAGTGCGGTGTGCCAGTCTGTTAACTTTAAACTGTGCATCATGCTCAGAATTCTACCCTTTCTTCCCTCTCTACATTGTCCTTTGGTGGTATCGTTTTGGATTTTGGGATCTTTGGACTATTGCAATTCTCTTTTTTTCTTGCTCAACATATTTCTCTTTTTATAGATGTCAAATGCTCAAATTCTGCATCCAGCCTTGCACTGGTACTCCCTGCTACTCTTCTACATTGCCTATTCTGAAGGCCTTGCACTGATTGTCCGTGGCCAAACGGGGCACTTTGCATCGTCCACTGGGCTTTTTACAAAACTGGGCCAGTGTATCTCCAAGTTAAATTCTACCAGTATTTCCCTTCCCGTCCTCTACGTTC
Source organism: Ambystoma mexicanum (assembly GCF_040938575.1). Classification (NCBI taxonomy): domain Eukaryota; kingdom Metazoa; phylum Chordata; class Amphibia; order Caudata; family Ambystomatidae; genus Ambystoma; species Ambystoma mexicanum. Next base: position 247,968,148 of record NC_090924.1, on the reverse strand, counting down.
CTCGTTTCAAGTACTCTCGGTGGGAGGTCACTCTTTCACAGTCTTCGTGAGATTTCAGACCATCTGTCCTTTCAATGCTCCCTGCAGACTTTCCTTTTTTCATTTTGAGCCTGTGCTGTGACTTCCTGGAAATCTCCTCTACAATTCTACCTCCTTAGCGCCATGATGCCTTTGCTGGTGTAGACCGCGCTCTAAAAGTGTTATTAACAGTGAAATAAGCGGCTGTGGTAGGTAGATTACAAAGAATAGTTGCTGGGTTTGGTACAACTGGGAATTCATCTTGGACCACACAGTTTAAGGGGCGTGAATCCTGAATCATCCTCCAACTAGACCCCTTTAATTTTTTTAACCAGTTATATAGCCGTATTACAGAGTGATTCTGAGGGCACTATAATGCCCTGGTGCAATAATGCTGTGATGGTGTCACATATTCCCTCATCTGCCTCCTTAGACAACGGGTTCTACTTTACTCTGGGTAATATTGTTCCTGGCTTGAGGGAAGTGTGTACTGCCGCCACACTCTTTAACAACCCTACGTCATGGGGATTAATTGTCCATAAGCCGTCTGGTACTTGGGCTAAGTTGTCCTGGGCAAATGATGGCATGCTTCCTGCTACCATAATGGGACACCGCGCTATTGAATCGTCATTTCACATTGGACACAGACTTCCAATACTACTGCTCCGTCATTGTTCATTGTCAGTGTCCTCAAACAGTTGTCCGTCTGTTCCCCCCCTCAATGATTGGGGTCAATGATGGGACTGTGTGCCCCCTCACATTCTCCCACCCTCCCCGCTTTGGTCCCTATCAACACAATTATGTCTCTTGTGACCACCACCCCTTCCAGATCTAATATAAGGATCATCCTGGCTTCATGGTCTTGGGGCATAGCTGGTCAAAATAAGAATCCAGACGGTACCTTTCACGGTTTACTGGCCATGCCTGGCACTGCATTAAGCAAAACTGAAACCCCAAAAGTGAACAAGTCCGGTTATACAGGTACCCCTCGGGTCGCTCCCTCACTTCCTAATGCGTGCACAATGAACATGGCCCTCACATAACCTATTTCTGTGGTCGAACATACTACACCTTCCTCTGAGAATTATATGGTCATGTTGAATTTACTTAGACAATCACTCCCTAACAAATTCACAGGGGATGCAGCTGAAAACAACGGTGCTCATACTTCTGTTACCTACCTTTATGGGTAATTCGTCTGTGAATGTAACTGATTTTATTGCCCTAGAGAACACTTGCATGCCCTTACTTTGCCCAATAAGGGGCAATGCCTCTCCCTGATACATGACTTTGTTGCTGCGGTGCCTACCATGAAAACAAATGATTTGTTTCCTATCTCCATGCCCACCAATGGCTCTCTTTGGCTTGGTAGTAACTGACAGGACTGGACACGCTAAAGCTGTCTGTGGGCTGTCCTAGTCTGGGTAGGTACTGTTGCCTGGAAATGTAAATGGAGTCCCACCCACCACACAGGCCCCTTGGTACTTAGTGACCGAACTGTGGGGTAACGCATTGTCATTTGGCCCCTGAGGGACCTGTGACGGTGGCTGATGTATGGTATAAATTGGCGTGCTGTTGGGTGCTGCTATGGGAATCTGTAGAAACTGGGGTGGGACATTAGATGGGGCATAGAGAAACTCCCAGAACCCCCCCCTTGTTTTTGCATACTAAGTAGCTTTGGTTTTTCACCCTAAGTTACTAGGATAATCCAGACGTGGAACCCTTGTTCACTGTTCTTAGAGAGGCACAGCTCCACCTCACTGACTAAGCCCAACCAGGCCAAACACGTGTCTGGGGTTACTGTTGGTACTCTTGTTTAGAAGAGAATTGCCAGGAATTTCAGTGCTGGACTGCCCTTGGGCACGACAAAGACTGATATGTAGTGGAAATTTCTCTTCTCTGAAAGGATGGTGAGCTAAAGACTCTGGTTGAGACTCTAACCCGGGATATTGGCCGGTATTAGAGAAACTCCCAGAACCCCCCTAGTTTTGGCATGGGTGTTACACCATACGCAACATTCGGAAGCACCATGGCAAATGTCTGTTGATAAGGGGGCTGTCCTTGTGTGTATGGGGGCATACAGGGGTCTTATACAGCTTCTTGTCTGCTCCTACATTCCCGTGAGAAATGGTCCATCCTCCCACATGTCCAACACTGCCCTGTGCTCCCAAACCATGGGCCCACTCTTCCAAATCCTCCTCTGCCCCCTCTGAATCCTGCAAACCCCTACACCCCACACCCCTTTCCTCTTGGATACCCACCTTGTGGCCCTCCCTCGTATTGCCTCTGAGACCCAATGTGACATTCATACCCTCCTCCCCAAGTGGGGGCTGTTTTTACTTCTCCTGGTATCGCCCTCTGCCCTCCTTGTGACGTAGATAATACCGCTCCATCCACCTTTCAACTTTGCAAACTTCTTCTGTGCAAGTTTCGCTTCTGCTTTTTGTGTCATCTCTGCCACTTCTCTTTCCTTCTCTTCTCCCTCACCCTTTTACAATGGTGCACAATGATTGACTGTATCTCCCCCAAACCCTTTGCTTCAATTCCCACCACCTGTTTAAAGCTTTCTGCATCTTTTTGGGGATGCCTTGCCTCACTATATAGTAAAAGAACTATATAGACTGGTCCCATGGCTCGCCCGTTTCCACCCTCCACATCGCCTGTGCTTGTAATATGTAATGTGCTGGGTCCTCATCTTACTGCATAGTTTGTACCCTTATTGAATGGAGATCTAGCGTATTGGTTTACATATGCCACCCACACTTGGGCCCTACAGCCATTAAAAAGGGTCTCATCATGGCAGTCATCCCCTATCTGTACTCCGGGATACCCCACGTTAACCAAAATGTCATCAGCCTGGTCTCCTAATACTGTGGTGAACACATTTTTCATATTGCCCACAACTAGTGTAATGCCAGTGTTCTGTTTGTCAAAGTCATATATCCATTTACCCGCACCTGCAGTAAGATGATAATGTCTTAATCAAATTGTTCCTGTCCATGTGTGGCCAGGGTACGTATTGTGCCCGCCCAGGCCCTTTGTGCAACAACAGGAACTGTGCTCCTACTGGCCTCCCTGTGATCGTTTTCCCCCCTCATTTCCCTTTCACTACCACCATGTGCCCATGGCGAGATCTCAATCTCGGCCCCCACCAACTTTCTACCCACTGTGATATAATGGATGGGGCCTTGTCCTCCTCCTGCTTCTCCGAGTCCAACTCTTCCTCTTTTGCAACTGCGGCTATGCCAGCATCGGAAGAAACCGATCCGTAGTCCAAGCTCCCAGCTTGTGGCCTTCCTCCATGCTGCCCTTCAGAATACTGTCCTTTACCTTCTGTGACCACATGCACATTCCTAATCGCAGTACTATCAAGTATGAACAAAGTGTCACCCGCTCGCCATTCATCCGTCCCAACAGGGGCTCTCTGCCAGTCTCCTCTGTCCAATTTCAACCTTGCTAACTATTCATCTGTCTTCCTTAAAGCTGTCTCTAACATCTCTGTGGCCTCTGCTCTGAATCCCTGTGCTCTATAGGTCGATCGGCTGCAGATGCTATAGGGTTTGGGATATTCTCATACTGTGCGGGCGCTGAAGGAGGGGCAGTGGCAAGCAGTGGTACATATGAGGGATTTGTGTAGCCTGCTGCTGTGCATTTGGGATGATAGCATGCTGTGGGAGGCAGCACTGTGTGTACTGTGCTCGGAGGGATGGGTGCTATGTGAGAAACCTGAAGGAGTCTCCTTGGCTAGTCCCCGGGGATCTGTCATCCAGGTGGCCAGGACACGGCCATCCCTATTGCATACAGTACCTCGGGATGGACCACTGAGGGAGGATCACCTGGATGGGGTAGGGGGTGCTTGGGGAGTGGGACACCAACAGGTGAAATGCAGTATCCCCTTTCTCCCAATACCGTTTCCCCATCCTACAACATAGGACATTATAAAACACTGCCCCCGCTTTTCCGACACCAACAAGTTCGCACAACACGAAAGACAATGGACTAACACCAGAGCCATTAACCTGACATGTCCCAATAAGGGTCAGGCAAAGTCAGGCAATCGACCAGAATCACACACACCTGATGGCCCTTCCCCACGGGGATAAAAGGTGGAACACGAAAGCACACTATGCGCAAGGCAGACCGCACGACAAGACAGCTATCCAGACCTGACAGTTCAAGAGGAGGAGAAAAGCGGCAGAAACCGAGAGAGTGACAAGGAGTGAAGCGACCTTGCCCTTTCCGTCCCAGACCCACAAAGCCTTTGTAGGTGGAAACGTAAGGCCACGAACAATAGCCCAAGTGTGTTGCAGCAGATGTCAACGGGACACGCAGTGTGCCAATGTAGAAAAGCCAGTGCGAGGGCAAGTCCTGGTACCATTGTACCGTCTTTTACTCTAGATGCAAAGAAAGCCAAGGAGGTTCATCACAGCTGGTGAGTTGAGGAGTTCAACGATAAAGAAGCCAAACTGTGTTGAAGGAAGGTTGCCAAGGGGCATAGTGACAAAGTTCAAGGAACTGTAAAATTAAGGGGAAGCCAACTGCAGAGGAGACGGCACCAAGTGGGTCTTGACTCGAGAAACTCTGGTTGATCCCATGTTGATTGAAACTACTGATACCAGAAGGCTGTAGGAGAGCCACCAAGACAGGTCAAAGTGGTCATACAGGAGGTCTAGCAAAATCCCTGTACAATCAAACTTCTTTGACCACCAAACTTTTAAGAAAGCAAGGGAAGTGAATCCTGCATCAAGAAGAGAAAGCCTGTACAAAGTAAAGGGGAGCTAATCCCGTTAAAATGAAATGTGAAGTGGCAAGAGTGTACCCCGAAGGAGAGATGCCGATAAAGTGTGTCACAGTCTAAAGTCCCAAGAAACAGTGTGTTGACAAAGGTGAACCCAGCTGAGGGCTGTCCGCAGGAACTGTTTAAAAAGACATTAAGATTTGTGAAGGAGAAAAAAGCCATAGTGAACCCAGCGGAGGGAGGGTGATATTCGAGAGGGGTCTGTGCCCGGAAGAGGGGGATCCAAGGCTGGGAAATAAACACCAAAAGGAACCACATTTTTATTTTGTTATTGCTGAGACATCTGACCCTCAAAGGCAAGAGACTTTTGAAAGTAAAGAGACTTGGCCCTTGAAAACCTGATAGCTGAAACGGAACTGTCGACTTGTGCTTTGAAGGCTCGAGTGTGTGCTGCCCTCAGGAGACCAGCTTTATCTGATGCTCAAAATGTGGGGAAGGTAGACCACTGGCAATCGCATCCTGACATATTATTTGTTAACACTTCTTTCTTTTGAAAACCCTATCCCACACTCTTTCTATATTTAGTTGTAAGGATTTGGCAATATATATATATATATATATATATTTTTTTTTTTAGTATAGACCATTTATTTTCAAAAGACGCCATAAGGACTGCCTTATTTACATTTGATGGTCGAAGCATGGTCCCATCTTAGATTTAGGTTTAGATTAGGTGTTTTTCCTACCTGCATACAGTTTAATAAACACCCTTGAACGGTGATCACGTGTGTCTGTTTTTGCTGTTGCCACCATGAGTTCCTACCAGACCCTTGGGTACTTTGGAAAATGGGCGTGGATGGGGCGGGAACACACGTTACAGGTGTCCCACTCAGTGCTTTTGTAAGGCCATGGGGAACATCCACCAAATCTTTCACCATCCTTCCCAATTGTAAGACCCACTTCCTGTTTAATGTCTTCCGCTTAAACTTGGCCGCCAAAAATGTGTACATATGGCCCAAAACCTCATTGTCACTGGCCATGGCTTATACATGCCTCCTCTCGTTTTGGCCACCCACTCCTTATGTTAATTCATAATCTTCTTACAATGTAAAGGGAGAGCAGTACACATATACTCCAATGCAGATGGCTTAATTTTGGTGGCCCCTACTCGGTCGTAACGTCTTTACTCAACCCAGGCTCTGATCCAGCGGTGCCTTAATTCCCCTTCCGCACCCCTTTCCCATTTCCATCCCCCTTCCCCACTTGTTACTCTTCACACCTCGTTTCACCACACTGCAATTATCCACACACACTCACAGCAACCATGCATACATTCATGTCATTTTACAAAATCTTATATATAGAATGGATTGTGTCCTCCCATGCATTCCTCATCTTTAGCTATCTTCTTCTCCAGCTGCCGCTTCTTTGGAGAAAATAATTGATCAGAGGGTGCTGTGCGTTGCAGTCGACTCCATGTCCCTCGAGGTCCTCCCTCTTGAGGTAGACATCATCAATGGTACATAGAGCATGTGCATCGCCCTTTAGCTTCAGTTCTGTTTTTCCACGATGGCTAACGCTTTGATAATTACGGCACACTTCGGTTTCAGTGAAAACTTCGACATACTCGAAGAACGATGGCCTCCTCAACACCATCCACCCCAAAGACAAGGTTAAAAAAATGCCACAATTGTGGCAACAAGATGTCCCTTACGGATCCTCATTGAGTGTGTCTGTGGTGCCTTGGCATGAGTCATAGGACAGCAGACTGTGGGTCCTGTCAGTCCATTACTAGTAAGGCTTTGAAAGAGCGAAAAGGGAAATTAGAGGCAGGAAGGCACCCTATGAAATCCACCTCGACACCATCATTAAAAAAGTGCTCGTCCGGCAAGTCTAGAGGCGACTCTCCTCGAAGGAAAAGATCCAAAAAATGCTCTTGCTCCAGGAGTGGGTCGCACAATTCCTCATCCAAGAAGATGAAGAAAAGGCAATATAGATCACCTTTCACCTCCTCCGATTCCTCTCCTGAGAGAAGTATTACCTGTCCGACCATGTCGTCGACTCCTGCTGAGTGGGAGGCATTCAGACAGGAAATATTAAACATTTTTGAGAAGGAGGCCCGACCCCCTTGAAGATAAATCTAAAAGCCATGCTCCTATCGTACCATTAAAAGTCGACAAGGAAAGGGCTAAGATGAAATCCTGCGTGCCTTCGAGCCCGGGACGTAGGCCAGAAACCCAACGAGAACCTTCAAAGTCTTGACTTGACAAACAATCATTGAAGAGACTATCTAGTCGGGGTTTGAGCCCCTCAAGGGCTCAGTCGATGCCAAAGTCGAAACCATCAGCACCATTAGCGTCGAAACCATCAACAACATTAGTGTAGAAACCATCGGGGTCGAAGCCATCAACACCATTTCCCACTAAACCTACAGGAGGTTGAAAAATCATATAAACCTTTACTTTCAAATCTTTGTCTTCTATTTATGAAGAACGTGAACCTTCAGACCAAGATACTCCATTTGGTTTGGAGTTTGGCACACCTAACGTCCTAGAGGCCCTTATCTTTGAATAGTCCAGGTTAAAGGACTTGTATGAAAATCTTCAATCGGTAAGTGGCATAGACAAGTCACCAGAACTTGAGTTTGGCAAACCAGATGCGTCAGACCACACAGATGCCTTTTACAGGCAGTTTATGACCAGAGTAATATAATTTTTAGGATGGGGCAGGGCTACTCCTCCATTTGTGCAAGATGACCTGACAGACATACTTGATAGGAGTCCTCTGAAGGATCCTGTACTTCCTTTCCATATCGCCCTATAGAAAAGGGGAACAGGAAATTGGGAGGCTCCCCGACACAAGTCCAGCGCTGAATAAGGACCTCACCAAAACATCCTGCACCAGAGAGCCTGGTAGTTCAGGCTGTGATACCTACTTCTAAACAAGTGGCTTATCCAGCCATACTGCCAGACAGGGATGATGAGCGTTTTGACACGTGGGGAAAGAAAGTGGCTCTTAAATCTGCACATGCCACTTCCGCTTTAACAAAATTTGCGTTCACCCTGTGGGTCTGTATAGCGATGGCAGCTGAGCATGTTCTCGAAGTGGAAGAAAGAGATGGTTTTCTGAATATTGTAAGAGACGGAAAGGAGGCCATGTGTGAGCCTCTTCAATCAGGACTGGACTCTGCTGACAGCATCAGCAGGTCCATGGTGACGAGCACTGTGATACGCAGGCTTGCATGGTTGAAGTATGGATTTGCATCAGATGTGCAGTCCAGGCTCCTCAACATGCCCTTTGACGGTGCTCAGCTGTTTGACATCAAGGCTGACGAAAGCCTATAGAAGCTGCAGATCTCAAAGGCGCCAGCCAAATCCATGTGCCTCTATCAGATAGCCACATTCTTCTCACTCCAGTGGATTATTTTGGAGGGGTAGGTCTTTTCGCTTCTTCTCCTCAGTTGGAAGAGCAAGGGGACTGGCTAGGCAAAGGGGCCGAAGAAGATTCCCTCATCGTGGATGAGTGAGGGGTGCCAAGTCTGCCCAACCAACGGCTATCATACCATCAGCTGGTGCTTCAGCCACCTCAAAACCTCTCTGAGGCATTAGCCTACAAGACCCCGGTGGGAGGCAAAGTCTCACAGTATCTGCAAGAATGGTAAGGTATTATCAGATGCATGGGTGTTGGAAACAGTAGCCCAGGGTTACTGCCTCTGTTTTTTAAGAAGGCATCAGGACCATCCAACGGGGAGCCACTCGTTCAAAGTTCTGCATCCGTTCCTTGTGCAGGACATTTTTAGCCACGTGGTTGTACTCTGCTTATTTCCTCCTTCTCAAGAAGGACAGAGGATTGAGACCCATCTTGGACTTGAGATGCTTGAACAGGTTGCTCAGGAAGACAAGCTCACAATGGTTACTCTTCCTCAGATCCTTCATGCCCTCCAGCTCCAGTACTGGATGGTGTCATAGGACCTTCAGGATGCTTACTTTGATGTGCCAATACATCAAAAGCAAAGAAATCAGCTGAGGTTCACCATTGGTGGTTCTTATCAGTTTCGAGTTCTGCCATTCGGGCTGACCTCGGCTTGAGTGTTTTTGGCAATGGTGGCATGGCGTATCAGGAGAGGGTGGATTCACATCTTACCCTACCTGGATGGTTGGCTGATCAGGACTCGTTCTCTTATACAAGTCCTGGAACATCTCAGCAGAACCTGCGGCGCTCAACACAAACTGGACTTCTCCCTCAATTACAGGAAGTCCCACATGATACCACCTCAAAAACTCCAGTTCATTGCAGCAGTACTGTATACATCCTTGGGGAATGCCTTGCTACCTGAGGTGAGGGCTCAACACATTCTGCAGATGGTCACTAAATTCCAGAGTGCCCAGCGTCTTCCAGCCTTTGGCTTTTTGAGGTTGTTCAGCCTCATGGCATCCTCCATTTCCTTGGTGCCATAGGAACGCCTGAGAATGAGATCCCCACAGTGGGCCCTCAGGACATAGTGGTCTCATTTCTCAGGCAAGATGTCACACCTACTTCAGGTTCCAAGCACGGTCACACAGGATCTCTTGTGGGGGCCTGCAAGTACAATATTCTGAAGCAAGAACCTTTTTGGCAACCATGGCCGGAGATGACAGTAGTTACGGATGCCTCACGGGGTGGGGAGCCTACACCAACGATCTGACAGCAGTCGTTGGTCTCCATCGATGTCCAAACTACACATCAACATTTTTGAACTGAGGGAGATCGGACTAGCGCTGAAGGCCTTTCTGCCATCTGTATGGGGAAAGAATGTCCTGATAATGACGGACAACACAGTGGCCATGTACTACCTCAACAAAAGAGGTGGTGTAGTGTCACTATCACTGTGCAGAAAGGCAATGCAGCTCTGGTTCTAGGCAATTCAAGAAGGAATCTACCTAGCAGCAGTTCACCTGGCCGGAGAGGAGGACACACCAGCGGATGCTCTGAGCAGGCAGAGCACAGTCTCCCACGAGTAGGAACTAGTTCAGGAAGTCCTTCAAAAGATCTTCACCCTTTGGGGAACCCCTGAAGTGGATTGGTTCGCAACCAGTGACAACCGGATGTGTGAGCTGTTCTGCTTCAGGGAATTTCCCCCCAAGAGGAGCTCTACGGGGCGTGTTCGTAGTGGACTGAGATTTTTGACTACAGTACACGTTTCCTCCAGTCCCCGTCATTCCTCACGTGGTCAGGAGGATGAGAAAGTTCGGGAAATCCATGATCCTAATTGCTCCAGATTGGGTCAGGAGGATGTGGTACCCGGACCTTCGGGACATGTCCAAATTCCCTCCAATGCGTTTTCCACAAAGGGAGGACCTTCTCTCGCGAGAGGAGGGTAAGGTTCTCCATCCACAGGTCAAGACACTCCACCCTCATGCGTGGCTTCTGAGAGGTTGGGATACAAGGAGTGGCACCTAGTGTATGACGTAATTGGGATTTTTGCTTTCAGCCAGAAGGTCAGCAACAAAATCCTTGTACCACTGCTATTGGAACTGATTCTGCATCTAGTTCAGGGAAAATAATGTGGACCCTTTTCTGTCCAGTACACCTACGGTGGTGTCTTTTTTTGTTAGATTTGGCAAATCTGGGGCTCCAGGTTGGGACCATTAACCCCTTAAGTGCTAAGGACGAGTATGCTTGTCTTTTTTGCATAATAGCCTGGCATTTAAAGGATACTTGGCAGTGCTTTCAATCATCAAGTGCAGCTCGACAGAGGTATCATACTTCAAGATGCTGTTAGTCATACAATTTCTGAATGGGATCACTAACGTGCTCCCTTTATCTCCATTTCAGGTTCCGATTTGGGACCTCATTTTTGTACTAAAATTACTTATGTGCACATATTTTGAGCCACTTCATCCATGTCCATAAAGGTTGTTTACCTTTAAAACCATCCTTAGTTGCATTGACATCAGCCTACAGGGTGAGTAAACTACAGGCCTTATGTTGTAAGCCTCCATATACTAGCTTCTTTAAGGACAGGGTAGTTCTTAAAGTTGTCAACCTGTCTGCTGAAAATTGTATCGCTCTTTCATATGTCCCAGAAAATAGTTTTACCATAATTTTATCTGCCTCCACATCCTGGCATGGATGATGAAAGGCTGCATAGGCTTGATCCAAGACCAGCACTTAGCATTTACATCTCTAGGATGGCCAAGTTACGTCAAGATGACCAACCTTTTGTTGGATACACGGGTCACAAGTTGGGACTACCAGTCACAAAACCAACCTTGCCTAGACTGTTCATATTGGGAATTACAGAATTCTACAGATTGGCTGAGAAACATCCCCCAGAAGGCCTTAGGTTCCATTCCTCAAGAGGCATTGCAGTATCTTCTGCTTTACAAAGAGGGGTGCCGATATATAATATTTGTGTGGTGGCCACATGGTCTTCCATTCACACTTTTACAAAATATCACTCTCTGGATTCATCCTCGGGTCAGGAAGGAGGATTTAGAAAGACAGTCTTCCATTCTGTCCCTAACAATTCGTAAGAGCACATCTCGAATTCTTACTCCCTCCTCCAAAACTAACACTGCTTTGGATGTCTATCTAAAGATGAGGAATAAGTGGGAGGACACAATCCATTCGAAGGACAAGTTACTTGCCCCGCGTAACATTCTTCTGATTGGATGTTCCTCCCACTTATTCCTCATCGCCCCTCCCAACCTACCCTGCAGTAGAATTTCCATGCGATACACTTTATGCTTTTTCAAGGTCTTATACTGCCTTGGACTCACTAATGCTGATAATTATGTAATAAGAAGGTGGTGTAAAAACAGAGCTGAAGTTAACGGGCCCTGCGTGTGCTATATGTACCAGTGATGACGTTGACCTCGAGACAGGGGTCCTTGAGGGACATCTAGTCGACCGCATTGATGCACAGCGCCCTTGCCGAAAATGTTTTTCCAAAGCAGCTGAAGCTATAGAGGAAGATATCTAAACATGAGGAATATGTGAGAGGAACATCCAATCGAAAAAACATTACCAAGAGTAAGTAACTTGTTCATCTCTCTCAATATATACACATATATATATATTGACTGAAAAAACTTTGTTAAAGGGGCAGGTTAAGATGCACAATAAAAACCTATGAAATTCAGTGAAAAAACGTTGCTAAAGGGACGTTTTTGGGTACAAGTAAAATCGAAAAATTTGCCAGGTATGTAAGCTATGCAACCATAACTCATGCCACTGCCATGCACTAACACCCAGGATATCAAAGATGACATCACATATGATATTAACACTGAGTAACAATGCAAATGGAACGTCAGTATAAGGGGCACTGCTTACAAGCTATGACCCGGACAATCTGGCCACCGGGAGGTAGTTAACTATTTTTTGTGTCTACAGTTTGACACTTTTCAAAAAATAAAACCGACACATTTGTGAAACAATGCTTTTGGGTCCTTGCCAATGCTCGCTGCACTAGTTTGCTCCAAATCCGTTCATGTTTATTTTTTGAAAAGTGGCAACATGTATGTACAAATAATAGTCCTATAACTTTGCCCCCACTTGATAAAATCCATTTAAACTTTGCACAAACATTCAAGGTTGAGGGTCTATAATCTGTCTGCAAACTTCTGTACTTCTTCGTCAAACGGCACAAAAGTTATAAGCCATCTAAAAACATTGAGACACACCGCTAATTTTGCCCCCTTTTGATATAATCTCACCAAACTTTGCAAAAACATTCATATTTGGATCTAAAATCTTTTTGCTGGCTTTTGTGCTAATTCATCAAATGGAATAATTCAAGGTTGGGTCTAGAATGATATCGCAAATTTTCATGCAGTTTCATTGAGTGGCGCCAAAGTTACAAGCCATGCAAAAACTGATTTTCACCAATCCTATAATGCAGAACTATGCATTGATGTCCCCGAACATCTAGGATGTTTGTGAACCTCACAGGAATGTTCCCGAACATCTGAGATGAAAAAACACCTGATTTTTGGCTTTACATGGCCATATCCCATCCTCATCACCCCAGAGATTGTTTCATTAGTTTGACAAGTGTCATGTTGTGTTTTTAAAGTTTTTACTGCAATGTCCGCAGACTATCAGGTGCAGTTTGTGAATACAACATTACGTCTGTTTCAAAGGTTTTGATGCTCCTCATGTTTTTAATTGACCAATCAGCGGGTGCATGTGATGTCCGGGAACGTCACTCGGCTCTCTGATTGGTCCAGAAGTGTCCGCAGACAGCAATCAGAAAGTGAGTCTGGCTCACTACGCAAAGTAATGGAAACAAGTATTAACGCCCCATCCTGTGAAGCACACCCTCAGTACCGATACTCCCCACTATCCCATTCCCATTGGCAGCATGCTCACAATGGAAGTATGTGGCACACACCCTAGTAAAGCAGTAACAGCCCTTCTTCCCCTTCCACTATCTTCTTTCCAGCAACCCCTGATTAGGTACTGATAAATAGTCACACACACATCCACCAAGCACAGTGAAGAGCTCTCCATGCATCACTTTCAGTTCTGAACAACGTTCCTCTGCGTATGACACCACAGCCAGAAAATTCTATTGCGCAATCCCTTAGCCTGCACAGTCTCGGATGTGGATATTGTGCTGTGTGCAGCCATGGGGGAATAAATTGCAACCAGGGTAGGGGATTTCGTCTTCAGTGGTCGCTCTGAAAGCCATTTTTTAGATGCTTCTAGCGAAACACCTTTATTTTTGTTTTTTATAGGGTTTTCTGTTTTTTTCTGCTCCTCACATTCTTATAATAAACTTTTCAATGCCCTCCTGTATATGGAAAACAAGAGCATTAGCAATGCTGGGCAAAGAAATGGCATTTGCATGGAAACACGCTGCATTTCGTGAATGAATGCTGTCATGGTTGCAGAAGAACATCGCACTAGCGGACAAAAAAAAAATCACATATGCTTCTATTGATGAGACCCCTTCCAGCCTTGGGATGGGCACAGCATACATTAGGATAGTCCCATACTCTTCTTGGTGTTATGGCAGAGAAAACCACCTGGGCAGTGGGAAAAAAGCCTTTTCACTGCCTTCATCAACCTCTTCAGTTCGTGGAACACACGTGAACAAGTCATGTAACCCAGATGCATTCCACCCTAAGGTACGACAACAACATGCACTGCAGCAAAACTGGGCACTTGTCTGGAAAGGTCAAGAAAAATGCCAAAACTGCAGACATGGACAGCGCACCACAATGCGTCCACTCCTTCCAAACCGAAATCGCCATCAACGTGGCTTTCCTGGGCATACTTTTGCAGATCTACCACAAAGGCATCACCCAAAATCAATCCAATGTGTTTCTCCATGGCAGCCCTTCTCACTAAGCAGAGTAATGAAAAGTAGTATTACTGCCCCTTCCTGTGAACCACACCCTCAGTACCTGATTGGATAATCCCCACAGTCCCATTTCCATTGGACCGCATGGTGAGAAGCGCAGACTGTGGCATGTGCGCTTCCACAAGTACCGCGAGGGCTGCACTCCAGTATAGCAGAACCAGTCCTTCTTCCCTTTCCACTATTTTTTGTCCAGCACTACGTCATTGGGTACTGTTAAATAGTCACACACGCATCTACCAATCACATCGAGGACGACAGCATATAATACTGTTAGTTCTGTACAACACTTCATATGTACCATTACACATTCAGAGTGCAAGTGCCGTGTGATTCGAAAGGACCTCCAGTGGAAAGTTCTGTGAAACTATCCAAGATTTCCGCATCCACATTCATCAACATGGCCACCCATCACTGCAAAGTACAGGTAGAAATATTTTCTGTACACTATTTTACAACTCTGTTATAAGTGCCTCAGAGCAGGCTGTCTGCCACTGAATGTCCACAACGTACTTAGAAGGCGTACTGTTCTTTCTTCCATCACCTACCATCTAGTGCCACTGCAATGGAATGTGCTTTCAACGTTTTCATTTACCCATATTAGCCATTCTAATATCCAAATAGTAACTGTCTGCTAGCCTTCCGACAAGGCTACAAATTTTGTTCCGCACTTACCCATCTCCTACAAAATTCATAGAAATATCGCTGAAAAGCAGCATTCAATGTTTCTTAGCAACGTACATCAAGTACATTCAGTGCATGCATACAAACAGGTTGCCTTCCCCTTACCTTGCACACTTCAACCACAGCCTTCTGCAGGTCTCTGTACAAATTAGACCTTCTGCCACAGTTTTTGCGTACACGCCACACCCCGAAACCTTATTGAGCAATGCGTTAGCCTCCACAGTCCCATTTCCATGCCTGCCATCCTGAAAAGGGCCTGATGTGGCACGTGTGATCTTGAAACTACTGCAGAATCTGCAGTGTTATTGTGCTAGGATGGGTGGGGGTAAGGGAAGAAATTTGAAACAGGGTAGGAGATTGGGTCTGTAGTGGTGGGTCTGAAATATTTTTTTTTGTTTTGTTGTTTTGTTTTATTTACGTGCTTTTAAACAACTTTTTTTCCCTTCTCCTTGCATATGTTTCTGATTGCTTCTCCTCCTTAAATTTTTACCAAATTCTGGTTAACGCTTCTTGCACAGCGAAAAAGAAAATGGCTTTGCCAATTGCGGTCAAATAAATGCAATTTCTGTGGAACCACTGCATATTGTGCAACCTCTTGATCTCATAGTGGGTGTGGAACATCCCAGCAGTGCACATAAATTCACACATGCTTCTGTTTATAAGACACCTTCCGAGCTCTGGCTGGGGAGAAATTACACCGGCATGGTCCCATACTCCTCTTGGTGTTATGTATGAGAAAACGACCTTGGCAGTGGGAAAAATCAGAATCACTGCATTCTGCAACTTCTGTGAAGGAGCAAACGTCCACATGACATGTAATCCAAGACTTCCATAATGCACCGCAACAACATTGACAGTACCCACAGAGGCCACATATCTGCAAAGGCGAACCATCCCACGGAAACTGCACTCATAGAGATGCCCTACAAAGCGTCCATGACTTCAAACCTGAAATTAGCAGCAATGCCTATTTTCATGGCACACCTGTGCAGATGCTGCGCAAAGGTATCACCCACGGTCAGCACTGTGCGTCTCTCCCTCTATACCAACCTCACTACACAGAGTATTGGGAAAAAATAGACCCGCCCCTTCTTGTCAACCACACCCTGAACACCTGATTGGATAATCCCCACAGTTCTATTTCCATGCCCACCTTGCTCAGAATGGCAGGATGTGGCACCTGCCCTTTCCCAGCTACAGCGAGGGCTGTGCCCCAGTAAAGCAGGCACAGTACTTCTTCCCTTTCACTGTTCTTTTTCCAGCACTCCCTCATTGGGTCCTGTAAAATACTCACACGCATGCATCAATGACAGACAAGGCCTTGCATCCAACACTATCATTTCTGTACAGCACTCCATATTTACTGTTACACACTTTGAGTGCCTGTCGCATGTGCTTCCAAAGCACCAACAGTAGAAAGTTCTGCAAAATATCCCACGATTTCAGCATCCAAAATCATCCAGAGTGACACCCATCGCAACTTTGGCCATGCACACAAGAGTCTAGGCCTTCCCCACACCCAGCGCAACATAATGGAGCCATGCATGCGAACATGTGGCCAGATACCACAAACGTAACATAGCCAGTGGCACTTCTACCCAACCCCCACACCATAATACAGCGATGAATAGAAACATGTAACAGTTAGCAGAATCCAAAAACATACCACAGCCTCCGGCACCTCTACCCACTTCCATTCACTAGGTATTGTGTTACTGTCAACCAAACCACAAAATCTTCACAACATTGGCCCTACTCCCTTCAATCTCCACAAAGCAGAGTATCCAAGGACATAGAAGATGCACTTAAACCCTACCCTCTTCTATACTGACAGTATTCCAACACTGCACCCAGTGGCCACACTGCAGGACTTGTCACTGCACCATCTCCAGCAATACACCGAAAACTGTAGGATGTTCTAACAATGACTACACCCATGGAACCAACAATGTATGCAGGTCAACGCACATCTGGTGCTCTATCAAGTCTAAAATGTGCTCCACAACCATTCTTTACAGGTCACCACCCTCTGACTGATGCAGAGCCGAAACTGCATTGCTACGGGCCTACGGCCTTTGGCCATGCACCCAAGAGTCTAGGCCTTGGACACACCCACTGCAACATAATGCAACCATGCATGCCAACATGTGACCAAGTACCAGAATCCACAAACATACTACAGCCACTGGCACTCCTACCCAATCTCAGCACCGTAATACAGCTATACATGGAAACATGCAACAGTTGGAAGACTCTACAAACATAACACAGCCTCCGGCACCCCTACCCACTTTAATTCACGTACTATGTTGTTACTGCCAACCGACCCAAAAAATTGTTCACAACAGTGGCCCTGCTCCTAACAGTCTATTCAGTCCACAAAACCAATACTTCACAGTGCAGTACAGTAGTCAGCACTCCGTGCAATGCATACTACCCAAACCCATACAATATGCACGGCAACCCTATCCACTTCTATGCACACACTATTGAAACATTGCACCCAGTTGACACACTGCAGTATCCCTCTTCTACATTGACAGTATTCCAACACTGCACCCAGTGTCCACACTGCAGGACTTTCCACTGCACCATCTCCAGCCATACACCGAAAACTGTAGGATGTTATAACAGTGACCACACCCATGGAACCAACAATATATGCATGTGAGTTTACTTCTGGTGCTCCCATCGAACCAACAATGTATGCAATGTTGACAAACCACTCGCACAAGGCAACAATGTGAAATCTACTTGCAACCAGGGCCCATAGTTGTCAGTGCAAGGCCTCCAGCCATGCATGGAAGGGGCTACGGGCTTACCACATGCAACAAAGCATAGCATGCGGTATGTTACAATGTTTATGGCAGGTGCAATGCACTCCCCTTCTGCAATTAAGCTGCCACCAGTCACCACGGTAAGGGGTTGTGGCACGACCTACCGTGCCGTAACGAAGGCTGCCTGTATTCCCCACACATGGTAGTCACCTGTGGAGGGACCCGCGAATTGCAGCAGTATGCATGGATACTGCAGGCACACCACTGTCTTCTTCCACCTAATAACATATCTCACATGAACCACTTCTCGCTCCCCACCCTTTCCATCCCTTCTTCCCACCACCACATGGTGTAAAGTACATTTTCCATGCCCTTTCGGTCCCACACTGTCCTTCCGAAACACCATGACAGCGTTTCCCAAAAATGTTGACGCACAGCACACTTCCCTCCACACAGCCACGGGCCGTGTCCAATGTTCGCCGACATCATGGCGTACTGTAAGCCAATGAGACTTTTGTCCGCGGAGAGAACAGTGAAATGGGTCAGCGGAGCGGAGCCAGATATCACTAATTTTTTTAGACGTACATTTCAGTTCTTTTCAAGAAAAGTACTGGTCGGATTTCGACCAAACACATAAAAGCACACTTTTGGAACCAAGGCCCTGCTCCTGCCACAAATTTGGTTAAAATCCGTCCAGCTGTTCGGCCTGTAGGGGTGCGCAAAGTTTTTGCCCATTCAGGTTATGGAAAAGAAAAGTGGGACCCCCCATATAACTTTGCTCCCCCTCGACTAAACCTCACCCAACTTTCCCCAAAAAATTCAGCGGGACTCATATACATTTTTGGCAATGTTTTAGCCACATTCGTCCAAGGGGAGCAAAGTTGTAAGCCGCCAAATTAGTGGTCTTCCTATGTGTTTAGCAACTTAACCATGACTACACGGCCGCTACCGCGGGCCGTGTTTTATATATATATATATATATATATATATATATACATATATATATATGCAAATACAACAAAACTGGACCCCGCCTCGGTCCGTACCACAGTAAAAACACCAAAAAGAAAAAATACTATTTGTCCTCAAGCCTAACTCTTTATATCAGGCAGAGGGATCCCAGGCCCTCTCTTTGTACTGAGCCGCTACCCTTATTCATCTTTTTCTTCTTATTTCTGCAGCGCTGACTCCTCCCCGCAATCGGAGAGGATCCCTTTGCTCTCTTATCCTCGTTTTACCTCATATTATATACCATGACTTCAATCCAAATAACGAAATACATATATAATGCAATGTTGTCTTTCCACTCCACATCCACTTCACCATCAACACACATACACCCTGCAACACTCCCACACCCCTTCCCCTTATTGTTTTCTCCTGCAAAGGTGCACTTACATCTACATGCTCTCCCAAGTTCCTCCATCACTGGGTCCCATCAACGGCCTGCACAATCCAGGAGCAGCACAGTGCTCCAACGGGCAGACAGGAATTCAGGCAACACGACTCCTGTAAACCTCTCCAGTTTGTGCACAGGGGACTGGTCAGTGCAGCTGGGAACGCCCCCTCCGGATGTGCGGGCAGGAATCCTCAATCACTATGGAGGGTCTGGGATCATATCAGGTCACCACATTTGTAATGCAAGACCTCCACACACCACCAGGCAATAAAAACAATCCTCTAAGGAAAGAGGCTCTGTGCACTGCTTTGCAAGGAAAACAAGATTTATTTTGTATACAAAAAGGAAAGAGATGTCACAAGGTCCTGTAGAACCAAACTGACACAGAGCTCTGTTAGCTCAAAGCAGGTACATGGCTTTTGAGGAGAGACATGGTCATCGCGAGATAAACAGTATACAGCATTATTCTCCTACCCTCATTGGCTGCCACCTATATACACACACTACCAGTGCCCTATAGTCCCTTGGCCACATCGTAATCTACGTCAGCCCTTTAACACGTGGTTCCCCTATTCTGTCACCTTGGTTCCCGCCTACCTGGGATGTTACCTGCCCGATCAGCCTACTCCTGTGGTGTGCACCTGGTCATTAGCATGAGCTCAGTGGACAACTCCGAGATCAAGTTAGCCCTTTGAGATAATAGTGCTCTCCTCTTGATACCAGACCCGCAGGCACCCCGGCCGTGCCTCACCAGCTCTGGACTACATTTGTTGGCATCACCTCTGCTCTTCGCTGCCTTCTTATCAGTTGTCCACCTCCTTGCTCTCTCGAGAACCACATTAATCAGCCCAATTCTGATGGATTTATGCACTCTATTTTCCAGCAGCCTAGCTGTTCAAATAGGACAGCCATTGCCCCGGGGGCACTAGTGCCCTCAATCTAAACTGAGGATATTGGCAGCTCGAGCCCTCTAACCTGGCACCCATAGATTTGTCCTTCGGGAAGACTGCAGCTTTACCCTCGCTCTGCTTTTCACATTCCAATTTTGGTCCCCAGGCCTACAGCTTGATACAATTACACCATTATCTATTCGGCCTGAATGCCACTATTCTCACTTCACTCTTGGGGCTTGGAAAAGGGAAAATAATTCAAACTCTTCATCATGCCATGCTGCTACACCTCCAACAGGGAATACAAAATGCTAGGGCTCACTTCCAATATGTTTATGCTTCAGTATTAACCACAACCCGCCCCTGTGTCTGCATCATCATCATTCTTACATATATTTCACAAGTGCTACACAGTATCACCTGTGCCCTATACCTTAACCTACCTAATCCTCTATAACTCTGTTAAAGATACATCTGTTGCTGACGCCATATTTCCATATGTGCACTACTCATATAAGCAGCTCCCAACTGCACTCCCCACGCCTCTGCTCCTGCACACTTTCCCTTTCTCATGTGTTAATAGATTTTCCTTGGTCCGAATCGTTTGGCTGTGCTTGGAAGTGGCACGTGCATCCCACGAAGGCCTTGGGAGATGGCACGAGGCTAGGACCCTAAAACAACGGAATACCAAATAGACAGAAGGCTTCTGAAAGAATAGGATTAAAGGTTTGGAATGAGAAACTAAAAGGCCAAATGAAAAACCTGATGGTAATAAGAAAACTGTTAGAGCGGAAATGCATGGGGCCGGCACAACCTCTGCTGTAACCACAATTCCTAAAGGATGAGTAAGAAGAGAAGATAGCAGAGGATATAATTGGGTTTTCATTACTGTATGATCTAATACCCTGTAAACAGACCACTCTAGTGTCTCAGGCACCCTGCACTTGAATGATACACAATCTAGTCAAGCTGCCCAAGCACTAGCTCCACAGGGTCTGTTTACACCTCTGATCCTCACTGACAGTTCGGCTAGCTTATTCTACTGAGACTCCTGAGGAGTTGATGGCCCCATAGACTTTCCCAGATTCTGACTGGTTCCCCTTTCCCAATGTCAATATCCTGTGGATGTACAAACTATAGACCCCCAAGACTTTCCACAGATGGCAATGATAATTTAGTCACAGTACATGCCCCAAGGGAATCTAAGAAACCTATTGAAGGAATTCCCAAATATGTATGTGATTTTCTGAGAGTTGTGGACTGTAGTGCAGTGCTACAACCTATCATGGGTTGACGATCAGTTAATTTGAGTGATTATGCCAGCAGATGTTAGGCAGTGGCTGGTTAAGCAAGGTGGTTGGTCCATACTTGACACTCGTATAGGGACAGACTTAATACAAGCAAGCGAAAAACTAAACTGTTGAATGCCATCTCTGAAGAGTGTCCCTAGAGGTCAGATTGGGCAAAAATGCATAAATGCTAACAAAATAAAGGGGCATTTCTGGCAACCTTTCCAGACCTGCTTAAGATTGTTTTTATTCAGCATTCAGGTATTATAAAGTCCAGAAACACTGCAGAGAAGCAGTTGTGAGAGCCTTTGTTATGAGACTGCAGCCACAGATGGACCAGCATCTCAAAATGATTTACTTTGGGTGGCAAACTAAAGCTTTGTCAGAACTAGTTACAGTACAGTGGAACCACTGCCTTGCGTGCCAAGAACAGAAGAAAGAAAACACTGATAACCGGCTCATTGCCTTGCAGCTGCAGAATCTACTATGGCAGGCCTAAGGGGGAGGAAGAGGATCTCACAAGGGAAGCAATAGGGGGTAAGGCAAGGTAAGAGATAAAAGAGCAGTTCAAGATTGGTGTGCACTACAGCTTTTAATTTTTGTAAGCAGGAGGGTCACTGGAAGAATGAATTCCCCAACTAAATGTACAACCACAACCCCCAGATCAGCCCCGTTCCTGAATCCTGGTGCAACGAGGTTTACACATAATAACCTAGTGCCCACAACTCCCAATTGAAGCCTAGTACTAAGACATCCTGAAAGAGAATCTCATTGTGAAACCTTTTGATACTGGTAGATCAGGACGGTTCCTGTGGTTGGTGTGTTGTAGAAGGACGGGCCATTCCCAGTTTGGTGTGCACAGGAGGTAGTAAATCACCTATACCCTTTGATTTTTTTTCCCAACATCCCCCTGCAAACCCATTGGCACTATTTATTTTACAACAGGTGGAGTGTTCCTAGACATTCCTGATGACACTGAAGCCATATTAGCAATGCTGCAGGAAGTTCCCTCCCTAGTCTAAATTCCTAAATAACCCTGTTTATCCCCAGAGTTTACCATCTCGGGTTGCTGATTGCCACTGGTAGACATTGTGGTAGTGTGGATATGGAATGCAGAACTGGTCTGAATATAAACGTACCAGTGTAAGTGATTTCCCAGAATACCCCAACATTAGTTGTGTTCTGAAGCAGAGCAAGTGAGCTCCCATTATACAGTCACTTCTAAAACAATCGATTATAATCCTGAAAAGAAGCCTCTCTAAAAATCCCATACTTCTGTGAAGAAACCACGAAAGGACACCTATCGATTCGTACAGAACCTCTGTGCTGTAAATGCTGTTGGTGCCCTTTTTTTTTTTTTTTTTTATTTTTCATTCAGTTTTTACAAACTTTTTGAAAACTTCTTTTTAAACACTTACTTTTTGCACAAGAACAAAACACTTTTTTTAAAATGTACCAATTGCATCTAAAAGCAACAGAGAACATTACGACTGGAAGACAATTTTTCCCTTGGCTTGTCGCGCCTAAACTTTAGTGTAACTCTGCTCAGGCGATTTTTCTAGTTCTCTTTTAGTTCTATGCTCTTCGTGCCTTCTATTTTCGCAACTGTGTGAATGAAATTGATGACATTCTTGATCCTTGTCTCCACTGTTCGCCTGATCATTCGTTTGTGATTGTCTTATCCTCAACGTATGGAGAAGTCTCCTCTAACCGAATTTGCATTTGGTCGAGGAATCGCATCATTGCGATCAGTAGGGATTTGCTTTCGCCGATGTGGAGGTGCGTCCACCATTCTTCCAGACCATACGACAAGACTCGACATCTCTCTTTCTTTAAGCATTTTTCTCGTTGAACTTTGAGTTCAGGACAGTGCAGGACCAGATGTTTTAGATTTTCATCTTCCTCTGCGCATAACCTGCATTTCAAGTTTCTTGCCGCGATCTTCCTTCGATGGATTAAAATCTCTTTCGTTTCATAGATGTTTAAGCGAAATTTCAGGTATAGTCTTCGTAGTCGTTTACATGGTGATAACGTTAGGTATTTCGCTAGTGTGTTACGTCTTTTTACTTCAGGTGGAGTGTTCCGCATGCATTTATGCGAAGATCTTTTTTCGTTGGTTTCTATCCAGTCCCAGTCTAGTAGTTTTTGTTTTACTAGCTCTGGATTCTGCCATAAGGTGTCTTCATCTGAACCCAACTGCGCTAAGATTTCTTTGAATTGTTGTTTCCACTCCCATAATGCTGATTTTCTTTGTCTTTTGTCATCAGTCAAGAATTTGACGGGGGGTAAGTTTGCTGCTTCATGGGTTTTCCTAAATAGCGCCAGTTTGTTCCAGGTGATCCTCGCGTTCAGAGTGCGAAGACCCATCTCAAATAGTACACATGCTGTGGGTGTACTTAGTGGGATCTGCAGAATCCTTTTCCAGAAGATGCTTTCGCAACGGGCCCATATTTTGTAGTCGCACCCAAACATATTCTCGGCACCGTAAGTGAGAATTGGACATACATTACTTTGGTAGAATCTTCTTACCGCTTCATAAGAGAATTTGCCATATTTTTGCTGTAAAATGGCGCCTTGTGCTGTTAGTAATTTACAGCTATTTAAGAGTTTTTTTGTCATTGGGGTATCATTTATACTCAAGTTGATTGTTGTCCCCAAGTATTTTGTGTGCGGTACTTTGTTTAATTTATTTGTTCCTATGTACCATGTTGATTTTTTTTTATTTGGACATCTTCCCCTTTGGTTTTCTAGTACTAGGATCTCCGATTTAGCCACGTTGATCTCGAGACCTAATGCTTCAACAAAGGTTCTTAGAGCTGTAAGTTTTCGTTGGAGCCCTATGGGAGTCTGGTCTATGATTACCATGTCATCCGCATACATGATGTGGTTTATTGGGACTCCATTTATGAGTGGCGGGAATGCGACCACAGAGGAGAATACTGTTCCAACTTCCGATATGTAGAAGTTAAACAGGGTCGCTCCTAACGGGCACCCTTGTTTCACGCCCCTCTCAGTTGGTATGGGGTTGGTGAGGTTTCCTTCACGATCTAATCTCACCTGTATATAGGTGTCGGAGTATAGCTCTTTGATGGCATGGATGAGGCTCGCATTACATCCTCTTTCTTTAAGTTTCTCCCATAATATTTCTCTATCCACACCGTCAAATGCATTCGCCATGTCGATAAAGGCGAGGTATATTTTTCTTCCTGATCTGATGGAATCGATTTTTAACAGGTTCAGTATCAGCAAATTTATACTACAGCCTATACCTTTGACAAAGCCCGATTGGCGTTCGTCATATACTTTGTTTTGCTGGATCCACTTGGTCAGCTGGACTTGTAACATCGATGCGAACACTTTTCCCACTACATCAAGTAGGGCTATTGGGCGATAGTTCGCGGGGTCAGTACGAACGCCCTTCTTGTAAATTGGAACTATAATCCCGGCTTTCCATGTCCCAGGGATTTTCCCTTCCTTTTTTATTGCTTTGAACAGTGTGTAGCAAAAATGTGACCATTCTTCAATGTTTTCTTTTAGGTCTGCATTTGACAGGCCATCAGGTCCCGCCGCACGGGAAGCGTTACATCTTTTGATGGTCGCTCTAATTTCATCTCTTTCCATCTCAATTTCCCACGGCTGTCTCGTGTCTTCATTTAGTGTCTCGAATGATTTTCTCCTTTGAAATAACCTTGTGTAATGCCTTACCCACTCTTTTTCTTGCACCATGCTTGATAGCAGCGCCTTATCGGAGTTCTGTGTATCATTGATGATGTCCCAAAATCCTCTGGTATTCTTACGATTTAGCGCCTTCAACATTGACTCTGCATCTCTTTCTTCTACTATTGCTCTGCGCTGTTTATACCAGTTGTTGTACCGGTTTTTTATCTTTTTTTATCTGTGTTACTGTGTCTGTTGCCTGAAAGGCCCTGATTTTCCGTATTAGTTTCCTTGATTCTCTTTTTCTTCGTGCAACTTCCGGGTCAAACTGATGGTTTCTGTGTTCCGGTCTCAACGACGACGTTCTCTTTTTGACTTTATAAATTTCAAGGAATTGTTGGTATTCTATAGCCGTCGGACAATTCTGTTCTTGAGATTTTCCTAGTAATTCGGTGATTGCCACAATGTCGCGTTGTTTCAGGCGCAATCTGTTTCGGCCAGGCACTACAGATGGATCTTGTCTCCATTGCTTACGTTCCTCTAAGATGTTCTTGTTCCATTCGGCTGCTACTATGTTGTGGTCGCTGTGGTTAGTCATGACCACTTGGAAGGAGTCGATTTCCTGGAATATATTGTCAGAGACAAAAATGTAGTCTATTATTGACTTTTGTGTTCCTCGTGTCCAGGTTGGTTTGGCTGGAATGTCACCATTTATTGCTCCGTTCAGCATTACTAGATTTCTTAAGGACATTTCGTTAAGCCAGCGTTCACAGTTTGTTTTTTCTCTGTGATTCACTAGTACCTTAGCTTGCAAGGTCTCAATCAGCTTCATATTAAGATCACCACATAATATTAGTAGTGCGTTTGGGTCGCCTTCTAGTGTGCTGTCGATTGCATCTAGGATGTCATCCTCAAATTGTAGATGCGACTTCGCTGTTGTATTCCAATACACGTTTAAAACGTAGATAGTCTGATTGTTAGTTTTTGTCGGACACACTGCTTCAATGCTGGTTTTTTGTAAATGGGATGATAGATTCCACATTTCCTTAATTCTCAGACCCCTTTTCCTTTTGATTAGAGTTAGTTGTCCTGACATTGGGCGACCTTTTCCATTACAGATCGCCGGATTAAAAGCTATTTCATATCCTTCTATGTACGGTATACATGATAGCCATGTTTCTTGCATACAGACAATGTTGGCTTTCCTCAAGTCCTCTGGTGTTGAGTTCAGTAGGTGGTTAAACCCCCTCGTGTTCCAGGAGGTTATTACCAATTTTCCCTTTTGGCATTAGCTCATGGGTGACCCATTTAAGGATTTTGCTATCCATCTCCATGATTGGGACACTTCCTCAGTATTCAGTATCTTTTTGCACTGTGTCCTTTTTGGATCCTGGGTGTTCTCCACTGTTATACTGATTTTTCTCTGCTTTATCTCCTCCAGCGAGAGTTGTGTACCGCCACCTTCCTCATCTTCTTCATTTATGTTTTCCTGTGCTTCATTTATTAATCTTTTCTCCTGTTGGCTTTTCATTTGTGTTTCTTTTTCGGTTGTCAGCTGGGCACCTTTTTCGTTGTAATTTTCACGGTCATTTCCTCCCAGTGCATTGTCTACCTCGTACACTTGATAACCTGCGTTCAACAATTGTCTCTCACCCGTCATTATCCGTTCGACAACTTTTCTCTCAGCAATATGAAGCAATACAAATTTCTGGTTTGAGTCTGCTATAATTTCCACCCTGTCAATTTGTGGACTCTTTAAAGTTCTTAACACCGGGATCTTTTGGAATATCTGCAGTATCGAGTATCTATTTAAAGCGGAGTCACTCTGTTTGGGGTCAATTTTTTCCACTAGTATTCTATATCGTGTGGAGTTCTCATCTTTCTTCGATTTCCAGCTATGCTCGAATGCTTTGTCTGCTTTTCTTTGATTTTTCGGAGAAGGTACTATATTTGATTGTATCCCACTCTTTGTTTGGCGCTTCGTGTCTTTGAATGTTGAATTAGGTGATACCCCACATGGTCTACATGTCACGTTCATTTTTTTTTGTTGTTGTGTGCTCCTTAAACGTTTCTCCTCCAACGCACAGAAGTTTTTGCTGTTTCCGTCTGTGGGCTCTTTGTTTTTTAACGTTGCGTCTGCTTTCTTTGGGGTCGCCGGCCATTGGATGACTCTTTTTCCTACTTGCCTTATCGCTCCCTCTTTTTCAGGTTCTGTAGGAATCTTGCATGTCAAGATTGGTACTCCTCTCCTTTTGTCTTGCTGGATTTTCGATTCGCACTCGTCAGTTGTCTCAATGGCGTGGTCTTCATCATCTTCTCCTTTGGTCTGTAAACTGTAGGTTGACATATCTAGTAGATTTTCGTCGTTTTCGACTTCCTCCTCGATCGTCACTGGTGTTTTTGTTTTTCTTTCATCTTTGGTTTTCTCTGTCTGTCTGGACTTATCTTTAGGTAGTTCTTCTGTGGCCATTGTTATTCTGGCCTAACTGGAGTCTGGGCTGCTTTTTTTGTTAATCGTGCCCGTAGGCTCTGTATTGTTTACTGTAATAGTTAGCGCTTTGATGTTTCGGAAGAAGTTTGCAGCGCTTCGTGGATTTTTGACCTTCTGCACTTGCTGATTTTTGGATTTCATTTTCTGTTTGCTCTGCTTTGAGACGACAGACTTACTGTTTAGGCTTGAACTGGAGCTCTTTTTTGCATTTCTAGGCTCGAAAATGTCAAACCATTCCACATCGTTCTTCTTTTCAGCTGTGTCATTGACTTTTTTATTTAACGACGTCTGTCTCGCTTCTTTTCCTTTCGAATTCGTCCTTGTGTCATCTGAGACTTCACTCTGGCACCCTTCTTCCTCATTTTCAGTTTGTATAATCTCGATTAGGTCAGTTTCTTGGGGCCTCTTTTTTTTTTGTTGGAGTTTTGAGTGAGTTTTCATTCATGTCTTTGCCCCCATCTTTACCCTCTTTGGAGGGATCCTCTTTCTTATTGTTTTTCTCTATGTTGCTTCTTTCACTTACTCCATCTAAGGAGTCCTTTGTATTTTTTGATTTCTCTGCGCTATCTCTCATCACAATTGACATTTCCAAGTCTGTCACAGAGCAACTACTTTTGTTCTTCCTTGTTCTTATGGGCGCAGATTTTAGTTTTAATGTTTCCTCATTTGTCAGAGATACAACATCGCTGTCAATTGTGATTGTGGCATGTGTTATCTCTGGATTCATTTGGATTTTCGCTGGGGGTCGGTTCTCATTTGCATCTGCTCTATGTTCACGATCTTTTTGTAGTAGAGTCAGGGCTTGTTTGGTCACTTCTGCCAAGAGTCTTTTGTTGCTTTTAAGGACTCTTTTAGCGCTGTTAAAGATATGTCATTGCCTCTTCTAGTTTCCACGACTTGTGTCGTCATGTCCAACAAGTCTATTTCGAGCTTTATAATTTTCGAATTCAGCAGGGCGACCAGTGTTGTTTGGTCGCGAAGGCTCTCATTTAGATTTTTGTAAAGTTTCAGCAGCGGAGCCACCGCTATCGTCGTGGCGGACATTAAGACAGGGCTCAGCCTTCCAATTGTCGTCTCGACAAGTGTTGTGACTTCGTCAGAGTTTTGCGGAGCCCTCGGAGTTGCCTCAAACTGTTGTCTCTTCTTTTTTGAATGGAGAGACTCTACTTCATCTTCAGGCTCAGATGAGGCCTGACTCTGTGTTTGCTCCCTTACTCTCTTTGGTGTAGGTGTCAAACTCCGTCTCGTATTACTTTTAAATCTTTTATGTCCGCCTTCAAGTTCTAGATCAGAGCTTAGTTTTCTTCTGCATCTTTTTTGAGGTACTGCAATCTCTTCGTTTCTAGATTCGAAGGAAGGAGTATTCGCTTCTAGTGCCATCACATCGTGTAGGCTCTTTTCCTTCGTTCTTTGCCACTCTGCTTGTGGAGTTGTCCTTCCACATGAGAGTGTTTCTGAATTCCTTCGTCGTTTCGCTAAATTGGAATTCATTTCTACTAGGCCTCTCAGAACCTGGTCAGCGAGCTCTACTGAATCCCTTCTACGTGGTGTCTCGGCAGCTCTATCCTTTGTAAATCTTTCTTTCCATCTCACGTCGCGGGCCCGCGTCTCTAAGGGGTTTTCTTCTGTCATAGCGATACTCGTTTCCACGCTTGACTCCGATGTTCTTTTTTTGTTGTTTCTTAACGCATGATCTTTTTCCTCTTGAGTTTGTAAATTTAAGACTTTGTGATCCTTGCGATCCTTGTTGTGCATTGTGGCCACTCTTGTCCATGCCAGTAGCTTTAGAGAAGCGCCGGTGTGTGTTGGTTTAAACGGGGGCTCGTGGGGACCATCCGAGCAATCTAATGGGGACACACTTTGTCCTCTCACACTCCCTGGAGATGTCACGTTTGTTAGATCGAGCATCTCTGCTGCTGTCTCTTCTGCTGGCACACAAGTTGTTTCATTCATTTCTTTCTTCTGCTTATTGGCTTGTGAATCGTGTTTCGTTAGGTCCACACTCCCCTTAACTTTATCGGACTGGGCGCTACTACTCGTTTGAGCGACCATGTGTGTAGGGTTCGAGGTAGCCTTCATGGAATTTTCTCTCTCTGTCCTTGTTGTACATTTTTCCCTCATGGACCTGGTGCGTGGAATTCCATCATTAGATGTTGTCGTGGCAGAGTCGGAGTGTATCATAGCAGTACAGATCTTCAGTCTCGCCTCGACCCCCGTCATTCTCTCCTCTTCCAATTGTGTTTGCGACACGACTATTTCAGCTCTCATCGTGTCAGTAGTTTCTTCAATTTGCGTTAGCGCGTTGGGGGGGGGGGGAAATCTGTTCTTTTGTATCTCTCTCTCGCCCCTCATTCCGATGTGTCCACTCCTCTGGGCAACCAGTGTCCCCCTCCATGGAATCATCATCACCATCTTGGTACTCTGTCTCAGTTATCCCCTCACCGTCACCATCACAATCACTTGAAGTGCTCGACTCCTCAATGGCTAAGTTAGAGACATTGCCCTCTCGGGTTAGTGATAAGTCATCTTTCCTCTCGTTTCTTGGTCTCAACGCGTCAGCACAGTGGTGTGTTGAGAATGAGCTCATTACATGAGAAACGTCTGCACCCACTCCTCTTTCTTCTCTCCCTTCGGTTGCTGGCTTCCCATGCATCGCTGTTAGGGTGGTGTGAACACCCTTCATCGGGGCACTTAACGTTACTCTCTCTCTTTTTGCGTGTGCTCGCGTGTACGGGGGGGCCGTGTCCCCCGTTCTCATCCTTGCGACTTCCAAATCGCTCCTGCAGCACGAGGGGCACACTTCGCGCACTTCGTGTCTTTTTTTTTTTATCGGGGCTCACTCGGGGCTCACTCGGGGCTCACTCGTAGAGAGCGCAGGGCAGAGCAGTTGGAAAGAAAAAGAGGGGGACTATGAGGAGGGCACGCACGCGCAGCAACTCTTACCCGTTCCTTCTTCCTTCTACTGGCGAGTTTCCAAGCCTCTCCGGACCTCCACGGAACACCAGGGAACACAGGAAACGCTCTGTCCACTCCGCTCCGCTTCGTTTTGCTGGGGGATTATAACAGCTGGCTCCTCCTCTCCAGTATAGCAATGAATAACAGACTGCTCCACACAGGAAACACTCTGTCCACTCCGCTCCGCTTCGTTTTGCTGGGGGATTATAACAGCTGGCTCCTCCTCTCCAGTATAGCAATGAATAACAGACTGCTCCACACAGGAAACACTCTGTCCACTCCGCTCCGCTCCGCTTCGTTTTGCTGGGGGATTATAACAGCTGGCTCCTCCTCTCCAGTATAGCAATGAATAACAGACTGCTCCACACAGGAAACACTCTGTCCACTCCGCTCCGCTCCGCTTCGTTTTGCTGGGGGATTATAACAGCTGGCTCCTCCTCTCCAGTATAGCAATGAATAACAGACTGCTCCACACAGGAAACACTCTGTCCACTCCGCTCCGCTCCGCTTCGTTTTGCTGGGGGATTATAACAGCTGCCTCCTCCTCTCCAGTATAGCAATGAATAACAGACTGCTCCACACAGGAAACACTCTGTCCACTCCGCTCCGCTTCGTTTTGCTGGGGGATTATAACAGCTGGCTCCTCCTCTCCAGTATAGCAATGAATAACAGACTGCTCCACACAGGAAACACTCTGTCCACTCCGCTCCGCTCCGCTTCGTTTTGCTGGGGGATTATAACAGCTGGCTCCTCCTCTCCAGTATAGCAATGAATAACACTGCTCCACACAGGAAACACTCTGTCCACTCCGCTCCGCTCCGCTTCGTTTTGCTGGGGGATTATAACAGCTGGCTCCTCCTCTCCAGTATAGCAATGAATAACAGACTGCTCCACACAGGAAACACTCTGTCCACTCCGCTCCGCTCCGCTTCGTTTTGCTGGGGGATTATAACAGCTGGCTCCTCCTCTCCAGTATAGCAATGAATAACAGACTGCTCCACACAGGAAACACTCTGTCCACTCCGCTCCCTTTTTCCCAGTGGTCCCAAATCCAGCTATTCCACTGTTTTGCATTCCACTATCAGCTACTTATTTTACTGTTGTAGACCTTTGTTCTGATTTCATGTCCATTCCAGTACGCATGGAGAGTAGAAACCTTTCGTCTTGCGTAATCCAGTACACCGGGACCCACTTTCGTCAGGGGTATAGTGCGTATCAGACCCCCCACCCCCCAGAGTTAGATATATGCAATGTAATTCTCCAAGCAAAATCTGTGTACGCCTAGTATGTAGGTGGCCTACTGTGATGAATCTTTGATCTGGTCCGGTACTCTCCTCAGGTGACCAGGGAAAGGCAAACACTTACTGATCCTGACCCAGGGGGTGGTGTACAGCGGGAGGGTCACATGGAGGGGAAAACAGACCATGAAGACTGGGAAACCCCCCTGTTTAACTTTTCCCGTAATCCCACACTTTTAACGGCTGTTTGCCAAACTGCAAAAGTTGAAAGAAACACCTTTGTTAAAGGGGACTAAAAGTCCCATAATCCCAGAAGTACTGGGACAAGGTAGAGGCATGCTATAACAGTAGTTGGGCAATTGGTCCTAACGGCGTACACCTGAAGAAACCTGGGAGACATAAAAGGCCCCCTCAGGTGCAGGCAATTGGAAGGAGTGGAAGGAGCTGGAACTGTGACTGGAATGTGAGCTGTTGCAGTAGTAGCAGAAGGAAGAAGGCAAGAGGGTGGCAAACCAAGCAGAAGTGGGAGAACAAGGATGACGCTGGAACTTGGAGATAGCAGTTTTCACCTGCTTGTTCTGAGAGGGTCCTGTTCCCCCCAACTCTGAAGTGCAGAGGATATGCTGTGGAAGGTGTGCAGGAGTGATGTCTTTCCCCATGTGAGCCTGATTGCTGTGCAACAAACATGCTGGGGACCGAGGCATGGAGTAGTTGTCAAGTCGTGGGTCTTGGGAGCGAGAGGGCCCCCATAAACGTGTAGCCGGACCGGAGACACCTTTACAGAAGAAGGGTGTGGGTCCCTAAAAGTCCAGAAGTCCAGAGTAGAATTTGTTTGTTGAAGTTGAATACTCAAACAATGGAAATGTAGTATTCTCATGTAATCTGAAAGTCCCTTTTACTTGCGTAGAAAGCTAATGCTATTTAAATCCATTGTCCAATCTTTAAAAGACTGTTACTGTCCAAAGGAGCGGTCGCGTGTCACTAATTAAGAAAAGCAAACGCTGCGGAAACCATTGCTAAACGCCTAACCTTGACAATACCATTTTTGAAATCTTTAATTCTTGAAAACGCCATCAAGGAGTGGTTGCGTGGGCCTAATCATAATTCCCAAAGGAGGACTGAACTCTATCCTTAACCTTCACAGGGGAATACAATTATATACCAATCTTTAAACCTTGAAACTACATCACTAAGTGGTCGCATGGGCCTGATGGTGATTTCTAAAGCAAGACTGAATCCTATTCTTTACTTTAACGCGGCATGTCTTTCATCTATAAGTGTATAAACTTTTAAAGAGAACAAGCATTGCCCAAGCCAAGAGTCTCCCCACATTAGCAGTGAAACCTGCCTTTCTCAGAGTTAAAGAGCAATCTACCTGTACTGTGAAATAATTGGCCTGAGACACAAGTGTGCAAGCATTACCTGAAACCAGGAGAGTGTCACCAAGACTTCTGGGTAATTACGTGGGCTGATAACTGACAGAAAGGTACAGGTGAAGTTGGGGAAGGGAAACTGGCTGCTTGTAAATACTATTTTGAAGCTGACACATCCTGTAGTGCCAGAGACTGTGGAAGACAGAGAGTAGTAAGTCTTAAAAGGAGAGGAGATTTGCTATAATTGGAACGTTGGTTAGCACATTGACTTTGAAACATCAAGAACTGATTTGAGACATTTCCTTCTTTGGTGAACACTAACAGAATTGACCTTGCATCCTGGGGAAGGTACATCAGCCAGGACACTAGAAGGTTATTCAGAGGATGTGAATGTTGTTCATGTTCTGTTATATTGCCATAAATGTTCTTTGTGTATTTGTTGTTTAGTGTGAGGCCAATTATCCTGTGTTGGTGTTTAGCCTCAGCTTACAGCTCAGCTTTGGTTAGGCAGGGAAATCCTCAGCAGAGTACAGATAGTGAGGCATTTTGATCATATTTCTTTTAAGAATAAAATGACATATGTTGATAAATCCTCGACCAGTTGTCCGCCTCACGCTTTGAAACAGTATTTTCTTATTGTATAAGTGCCTAACAAGCAAAAGATAAAATAAATAAATAAATTATTGACCCCTCACATATGCTTTTCTTTCCCTCACATATGGTGTCAGAATGAGATCTGAGCCAATTGATACAAATTGGGGAATCCTCCGGTTTGAGACGCTTAGTAAGAGAGCTTCTAACCCCACTATAGCTACTGAACATTTCCTTCTTTGGTTGAACACAAACAGAATTAACCTTGAATCTTGGTCAAGGGAAATCACCCGAGACATTAGAAGGTTATTCAGAGACTATGGATGTTGTTCATTGCCATATTGCCATATATTTTCTTTGCATATTTGTTGCTTAGTGTGAGGGCCAGTTATCCTGTGCCACAGTGTTTCCCCTAGCTTTAGCTAGGCAGGGAAATCCTCAGCAGAGTAGGGATAATGAGGCATTCTCAAACAATTGTCTGCCTCGCATTGCTGACAGCTCACACTACTTTTGGAATTGCCTTCTTTCAACGCTTGAAAACTGAATATGCTAGTCTCCTTTGCTACTTTAGCTCAGAAAAGTCTCAAAGCATCGAAGCAGAAACTGCAATTATGTAGGGAAAGGGGCCGTTGTTTAGGACATATTAGGGCACGCTACCCGCTACTGAATTATACATGCACGGAAGTTCTCACAATACCCACTCTCGCAACTTGCACAGATGACACCTTTTTAGGGATAACAAGCTATTGTCGACAATAGATCTTAGTTTATGCAGAACTTTTGAAGACACTATAGTCAACTAAAACACACCAAATCCCTTATCGAGACTTGAAGAAACTGAGCAGGTTTTCACTGCAGTTAAGTGTGAGCTATCAAAAGTACCAGTTTTAGAGATGCTAGACTATAAAAACCAATTAACACTATACTTTCATCAGAGGAGTGGGTTTTAATTAGCAGGTCTTGTGCGCATAAGTGCAGGGAGAAGCACCTTCACTTGCTTACTATAATACAGCCCTTGACCCATTAATCACAGGATTTACTCCTCATTTTAGATCTGTTGCTGCATTAGTGGTACAACAGAGTTAATGTATTATTTTAGAATCTCCATTAGAAGTAGCTGTTCTATAACTGCTTTAATGTTGAAAATTAAGAGACAACCCCTTTCCCCTTCTCAGTTTGACCAAGTATGAAATGTTGCTCTTGAATTTTTCGCACAAAAAATTAACACACTGTCCTGAAGCCAGCTTCCTTATTACCTAGTTTGCTTGCCATTAAGCCTCATGACTATGTAGTATTACAGATGAGCTCTTACAACCCAGATAATCTTACAGGACCCAGATCTGATATACTTTGCTGATGGGTCATGTTCCCAAGATGAAACAGGGAAATTAATTGCATGGCATGCAGTTTGCTCCCCTGAGACAGTAAGAGAAAGTACTCAACTACCCAATGTGTTCTCTGTTTAGGGTGCAGAGCTAGTAGCTGTGACCCAATCATGCATATTTACAGACTTTTATGATATATACGAATGCCTGGTATTACTTTGGTGTAGCACATGACTTTGGTCCGTTATGAAAACAGTGTGCTCCTCGCAGCTTCAGGTTCTCCAATAAAAAAGCATGACTATGTATCCACACTTATATTCTGCAATGTTACCCAAATGGTAAGCGTAAAGTGCGCAGCTCATCAACCACTTGAGGAGATTTCATGTGGAAATAGTTTAGCCGATGCAGCTGCTAAACAGGCGGCAGTTTCCAGCTGTCAGGTGGAATATGTACTATAAGTAAAGTGACTGATGCAGACCCCTCCTTCCTCTTTCATAGAAGAACTAGCACTTGTACAGTATACTGCCACATGATCAGGAAAAAGGGGTTTGGTCTACAAGGGGCTGCCCCTTGCTCTACAAAAACTTTGGTGAGCTGGACATGGTCACAGAGTAGCAGCAAAGATGCTAGTATTCTACTTGGATATGGTCTACCACAAACTGGTACATGTAGGTAAGGGGAGTATGGTCACCACCCTGTATTGATCGGCATGCACCAGACTTTTCTGTCATTGTACAGGCTTTTGTCCCTCCTGACCCTAAATCATTGTTGCCTCCCCGTATTTCCACCAGCGTCTTTTCTCCTTCCACCCCCTTGGGCCTTCCTGGATACCTTCCATAGTCCACCCTCCTAACACTGGACTGGTATTCTCTGAGGAGAGTAGAAGGGCACAGGTCACTTGGGGATATGGATGGGTGACTCTTGGCCAGAAGCTTAAGGAATTTGGGCCTAGAGATGGGGGAGAACGAAGAGAAGGTAGGGTGGAGGAGGGTGGGTTAGAGGATGCATGTGGGGGGTCGGAGGTAGAGGTGGGTGTGGGAGTGGGTGTGGGAGTGGGAGTGATGTAGTTTTGTGGTGCTGATGGAGCAGGATCTTTCTAGTGCTGTGTTGTAGAAATGGTCTGAGAAGGTATTATAGAGACATTGGGAGATGTGTGAGTATGGGAAGGTGCAGGGCGCAAGGCCATGAATTCTGCAATGATCTTGTGAAGTTCTTTGCTACTATTATGTGCGTTGGAAATTCTGTTCTCGTAAAAGGATTTCTTTGGCCTTCCAGAGTTTTGCTTTGTAGACATGGATCTGATGGCCGTAGGATGTTCTGTTTTGGGGAGATGGGTCTGCCCGCCATATGCGTTTCATTGAATAGTTGAGTGCTTTGAGGGATTTGAGAAGGGTGGTGAACCACCAGGGCAGTTTACCTTGTCTGTAAGGGGCTGATCTGGGATGGGTTTGTAGCAGGAGGGCGTTGGTGAGCCATGTGTCGAAGTGACTGATGGAGGTAATCCTTATTCGACTGGTAGTTGGTTGGGGAGGTTAGAGAGCAGGGAAGCGACCCCATCTGGGGTTACCAGCACCTTGTTCCAGAACAGGGCACCGTGGATGGTCCAGTGTTAGCCATGTGTGGAGGATGGGTGGGTGACAGGAGCGAGAAAGGGATAGCTGCATGGTGTGTCCATATGAGAGGTCCTGGAGATAGGTTTGGTGGAGCTGAAGATTGCGTCAGCATAAACAGTGACGGAGGCACACATTTCACTGACCAAGTGGTAGAGGAATTTTGTGTGTCCCCAAATACAGAAAATACTCCACTGCCTGTTCTATCTCCAATCAACAGGGACATTGGAGAGACCGAACGGGTGGCAGTACTAATTAACTAGCAAAGATTTGGGCTGAAACAGGCCTGGTGTGGCCAGATGCTCTACCCTTCATGCTTTTCAGTATTCGTAGCACAGCAAGAAGAACTGGTTTGAGCCCACAAAAAATTATAATAGAGGTCCAACAAATCTTTCATGGCCATCTCTGAAAAGCACCAATTCAATAATCCATTTAGTTGCTTATTGGCATATTACAAAAAAGGACTCATATCTTCAATTAAGTCTTTACATGTGCAGATATGCAAGGTTGTGGCAAAGTAGCCGTAAGAATCTTGCCTGTCTCTGAAGCCATGTGACTATGTATTGCTCATTGTGCACCAGAGGATGCTTCCACTGGCCCCGAGGTGGAGAGGGGACCTTCCAGGTACTGATAATGCTATTAAGGTGATGGACCTCCCAATATGTATTCATGTTACACAGTGCAAGCACATCGTTGTAATGAAAGATGCAGAGCAGACTGATACATTAGTTTCCTGGTCAGGCTTTAGTCAGTGATTGGAACTCTGGGAGAGACAAGCACACTTGGAAAACCTGGTTAGGAAGATGAATGCAGTATGGGGTTAATTCGAGCAATGATGTAAGCACAGTGGAATTTCAAAGCAGGCCTTGGTGGTGGTAATGTAAAGTGATGGCCTGGCAAGGGGGATAGTGCTTTCCTCTGGGGTTGGCAGTGTAGTGTTGATTTGAAGTGGGGGGTTTTCTATTTGCATCAAATTGCAAGGAAGGACACGTTATTCCCGCTTGCTACATCCTTCCTAACTGAATATCTGCTTACTATGAGAAGGCGCTGGCCACCTTTGTTAAGCCACAATTGCAAACTGTTGCATGTGAATTCAACTGTGATTATTAAAGCTCAAATAGCTTTGATATTGCTTGTTTATGTTAGGTTTATGTTTGTTTATTTTATTTATATAGCGCACCCTGGCCCGGAGGCATCTGGGCACTTGACTTGGTTACAGACATGGTATTGCAGTTACATACAGAAAATAATATACAAGATATACAAGAATATGCAGTGATATACTTTACATAGTTGCACGGTTGAGGATATACACATATGTCTAAGGGTGATAAGTCAGTGATAACTCAGTCTTCATTGGAGAGTATCCAGGTTTTGGAATTTCGTCTGAATCAGTGGAAGGACTGTTCTATTCTACGGGCCAGTGCTAGGGAGTTCCACAGTTTAGGGGCAAGCATGGGGAAGCTAGTGCCGCTTTCTCTTTGGAGCTTGAACCAAGGGACTTTCAGGCAGTGAGTTTTAGCTGATCTGGTGGGGCTGGAGGAGGTGTTGCAGGTGAAGGTGTCTGCTAAGTATCTGGGTGCTTGATTGGCCAGACACTTTTGAGTGAGGGAGAGTGTAATGTACTCTATCCTTTGGGATACAGATAGCCATTGTGTAGTTTGTCTCAGATCTGAGATATGTTGAGATCTTGGGACGTTCAATGCTGCCCTCAGGGCATTATTTTGAATCACTTATAGCATATTAGTATTGTGTTGACTGGTGTCCAGATAGAGTGCATTGCAATAGTCCATTTTGGAAAGTACTAATGCTCTGGCTAAAGTTATGCAGTTGGAGGAGAATAGATATGGTCTGCAGGAATTGATAAGCTTGCAGGTGTAGGCAGTAGATGAGGAGATAGCGTTGATTTGTCTAGTCAAGGTGAGTGAAGAGTCTAGATAGATACCTAAAGTTTTGATGTGATTGGATACTGTGATGTTGTTGCCTTCAATGATTTGTAGGGTTTGTCAAGATTGTTGAGTCTGGATTGGGAACCTAGAAGAAGTAGTTCAGTCTTGTCGTTGTTGAGGCAAAGTCTATGTTTAGGCATCCACGCTTGGATGATGGAATAAATGCCATTGAGGACTTTGGTGCCTTGGGAATAGTCGCCTGTTAGAGGAATGAGTATTTGGGTGTCGTCTGCATAGTTCGTGAAGATGACACCCAAATGATCTAGGTCGTCGAACAGGGCTTTGGTAAACACATTATATAATGTGGTTGAAACGCAAGAGCCCTGTGGGATGCTGCAGGCAACAGGGGCTGGTTCAGCAGCAGCAGAGGGTGCGAAGACCCTCATGGATCTGTTGTTTAAGAAGGACTGAATCCACTCATTGGCTTTGTCATAAATCTGGCCTCTCCCGGCACCTTATCATGGCAAGATGCCTTCAACTTTGCAGGAACTAGCAACAATGAATTTGAAAGCAACTTGTGCCTGGGAGCTGGCCCGGGCACTAGGAATGGGGATGCGGCTCAGGCCGCTGACACAGACCCAGTGTCACCGCAATTAGACTCTCTCGTGATTACCACGTGACTCTCTGAAGAGAGAGTGAGAGGATATAGTTGGGCCTCCCCCAACCCTAGGCATGCTGATTTTGGCCACAATGACGCCGGCAGCAGGCAGCCAGCCCACGAGTCACGACTGCCACCAGTTGCACAGCAGCAGCAGCAGACTTGTCCTGAGACCCTCAGAGTCAGCGCCCGGCCTGAAGTGGAAGAGAAGACGAGACGACAAGTCACGAGAGAGAGACCGAAGTTCTGACTGGACACACACTGTGTTAGGAGCCTCCTGTCCTGAGGTAAGGCATCCCACAAGTTATTGCCCCTACATTTACCCTGTGTTACTCAGTACGTTGCCCTACAACTGCCCAGGCCACATCCGAGTAGAGGGCTCACAGTGGTTTCTTCTGACTGACATCATACTCTAGCAGTAACGGCGGAGAAGCCGACGACTCGCCATTTTATCCATCTGAAATGTAATAGATACATTCAGTGCCATTAAATTGGGTTATAATAGCCATTTTATATCACTTAGAGGTGGGAGGAATCTGGCATGAAGTGTTAGATGGAAAACGTATATTATTGCTATTATGAAAAACCCAATTACTTAAATTGGCCCTTGCCACTCTCATTTCCCAGAGACATGCTGCATACCATGCAACCCTACCCCCTGCTCTGCCAAAGCACACTTCACATAGATGTACAAGCCCCCACATTGAAATGCTTTATGGTATGTGGCCATTTACTCTCAAACCCGATACCACCCACATGTGCATTTGTCCTCACAAACACACACACACACATGTTTTTAATATTGCCTCATACGTGTCACTTGAATGACACATAGTGGAGCAAATGCGATCTGTATGACTAGTGCTAGAGTAGAACGTGCATAAATACATGCCTGCCTTTGTGATGTGTCATTAGACTCTTTGTATGTGTCTGGCTTTGTGGTATGCTAGTGTGTGCCTTATTTGTGATTAGTTGCCTCTGTTGTAAATGTAATGGAAAGAGTGTTGTCATTTTACGAAAGCTTGTCAAAACAGTGCTGGTGTTGCTTTTTTTTGTTCTGTGTGACCAGGATTATGGGTGCCTATTTTTGGGTAAGAGTCCCCTTTGCAAAGAATTTCCCTCGAGCAGATACACAGGCTATGATGTCCAGGTACTCACCACTTTAAGAGAAATTAACAGCAAATGCCCACATTGACCACTTAGCAGTGCCTTGGCATTCAATTCCAAGTGTGCAACCCCTTTGCAAGTAATTTGCAGCATGTGCTCAGATACACTTCCCGATGTCTGGTTTTGAGATTAAAATGTCCAGGTATTTGCTAGATCCACCTTGCAGGAACGACAGTGCAGTGCAGCCAGTTGATGCCCTGTGCAGAACTCCCCCGACATGCATCTGCATTAAAGATGAGCCATGTTTTGGATAGGAGCATTTGCTGCTCTTGTCATGCCCTTCCCCTACTGCCATTGGCAGCAGGTCTGGGGAAGCAGACAGGGTCTGTGAGTGCATGGACACTGCAGCATGGCGACGCTATGCTTCTCCCTGCCCTGGCCCCTGCCTGCTAGCTCGACCGAGGGACGAACAATCGAACACACCCATCCCTACTTTCCCCTGCTTCAACAAGCAAACCAGCCGCATTGCCCTAGGAGGTGGGTTTGGGCAGGGTGGCTAGGCAAATGAACAACAAGGATACCTTGCTTCACTGATGTGGGTTCTTCCTAGAATTGAGTCCCACAAGGGAGAGGGGTACCATAGTCAAAGGCGGTGTGCCTCACACTCTCCCAAACCTGCTGGGCCTCAAGACCCAAGCTACACCTCCCTGACAATGGCCAATGATCCTAAAACGTGTCTGGGCTTGTTTGTGTCCTTGTGCAGAAGAGACATGACCAAGCAGTTTAGGCTGGGCT
Organism: Ambystoma mexicanum; assembly: GCF_040938575.1. Taxonomy (NCBI): domain Eukaryota; kingdom Metazoa; phylum Chordata; class Amphibia; order Caudata; family Ambystomatidae; genus Ambystoma; species Ambystoma mexicanum. The sequence continues at coordinate 247,927,315 of NC_090924.1, read as the reverse complement.
GTCCCTATTAGATAGGATTATGCCTGAATTGCACATGGTCTTTCCCCTTTTGAAATAACATGGAAGGCTAAAAAAAGATAGTCTTGAGGATTGGCCTGAGCATTGCCAGTGGATATGATTCATGCAAAATTGCCCAGCCATCACCGTTTTGTTTTGCTACATACATTTCCCCCCACAACTTCCTGGAATTATAACATAATTGAACTAAGAGAAACATTTAAGGATGAATCCATATTGCAAAACAAGAACCCTTTTCTACTATCATATATCTTAAATACCTTTTCAAAACTTGGCTTGTCAGGCACATTTTGAGTGAGGATGGGCATCATCAAGACAAGTGTAGAACATTCTAGGCATTCACTGGCCATCTTGCTTCATCGACTGGTGAACTCCATCATCCATTGCTGTCTTCCTCATTCGCTGCCCACTGTCTATTTCACTGCTAAGCCTGCTTCAGTCTCTGCTGTCGCTGCAGCATTCCCTGCTGAGCATACCCCACTTACTGCCCAGCCTCCCGCATTCAGTACCCAACTCACCTTTTCACTACCAAGTCAGCCTCGTTCACTGCTCAGCCTGCCTTATTCACTGCTCAGCCTGTCCTGCTCAGCTTGCCCTATTCACTGCTCAGCCTGCCCTATTCACTGCTCAGCCTGCCCTGCTCAGCTTGCCCTATTCACTGCTGAGCCAACCCTATTCACTGCTCAGCCTGCCCTATTCACTGCTCAGCCTGCCCTAGTCACTGCTCAGCCTGCCTTATTCACTGCTCAGCCAACCCTACTCACTGCTCAGCCTGCCCTACTCACTGCTCAGCCTGCCCTATTCACTATCCAGCCTGCCCTGTTCACTGCTCAGCCTGCCCTATTCACTGCTCAGTCTGCCCTAATCACTGCTCAGCCTGCCCTGTTCACTGCTCAGCCAACCCTACTCACTGCTCAGCCTGCCCTATTCACTGTCCAGCCTGCCCTGTTCACTGCTCAGCCTGCCCTATTCGCTGCTCAGTCTGCCCTAATCACTGCTCAGCCTGCCCTGTTCACTGCTCAGCTTGCAAACTCACTGCTCAGTCTTTGGCACTCACGCCTCAGCCTTCTCCGTTCCCGTCACCCTTTAGTTACTTGTTCGCCTGACTGCCTCATTCACTGGCCATCCTACTGCTTACAATTGCTGCAATTTGTAAACTTTTGTAAACACCAGGTGGTAAATGTGAGAGGTAAACTGCCCCTTATGTTCTGCACCTACAGCGCCCTCTGTGAAAGTGTAGCAGCCTGGCATTGCCATTTTAGACATGTCTTAACTAGACAAAGCCTAATATCACTCAATTGAAACAGATATGGTGCGACCCACTAGGAATTACAATTGAATTGTGGGTCTTGTTCTTCTTGCTGATAGATGTTATCCATCAGCGACAGCGGTGATTATCGGATACCGTGGCTTGAGCCTCATTACTCCATCTTCTCGGATTGACTATGTAGTTGTGGGTTAGGATTCGTGCTGTTGAGAATAGTAAGGGTCATGGCATACGTTGTCAAACATATGGCGGAAAGGCAACAACGGCACTGGTAGTGCTCCTGGCGCCGATGTTACCTCTCCGCCACATTACGAGTTCTGCTTGCCGGTGCCGGACTGCACGAGTGGTCTGCAACCATGCTCCCGCCCCCCATTCTGCCCTATTGGGCAGAATGGGGATCGGGAGGCCGGCCATACCTGCACCCGCGAATGGGCAATTACCGGCCCATTCATCTCGTAATGGGCTGTTAATGGCCCATTCGCGGGTGCCGGGGCCGATAGCGAGTTTGGTGGTAGCCGTGCTCTTCATTGAAATCTAGACACCACCTAGTCCTCCCCTGCCCCCCACACCTCAGCATTGATGGATTTCTACCCAGATGCAAGTCCCAACCAGAAGCTCTATGTATGCAAATGTTCACTCAGCACTTCCAATCAAAACTACTGAGTGCAAGAAATAGAGTACCAATGAGTCCAGATGTGTAAACCATTGGATAACCTTATATGTAAGAGCATTAATAATTGTTAAAAGTGTGAACCTTTATGCTGTCAGTCATGCCATGGACTGCATGGGGGTATTTGAGGCTGCAATGGACATTAAACAGCTAAACCTATTGGCTTTGCTGTGCTTGTTTGAATTTATCTTGGGGCCCAGCCCAGGCCCTTTGCTCTTCCACATTTCCACAGAGAATCATGATGCAGAGAGCGGAGAGAGCGGTGTCGATGATTTTTCTCCTCGATGCCTTGCACTTGGTGAGCCCTGGAAGGCCCCAGAGAAGCTGACTCACAGCCCCACTCCTCTTAACCCCATTCCGAGTGTGCCATTGTACACACTGCCACCTTAGGTCTGGCGGTGGCTTCTTGCCAACTATGGATTCATGAGGTAAGACCTCTACTGAGGGTCCTGGGTACCCATGAACAAAACAGTGTGATCCTGGGCAAAGCATATCATTCTCTCTCTTCGTCTGTCCCCTTAGGTGCTGACATTTGACATAGGCAGTATTTGTTAAGCGATATGTTGAAGAGGGTTTGGGGGGGGGGTCGGCGGCGGGCTGGTGCACGAATAGCTAGCTAGCCAAGAAGGAAATGTTGTCCACCCAGCATTCACCTGTAGTTGAGCAGGGTCCATTTGGGCTGTAATCGTGAGCGGGAACGGCAGGTGCGAATAGGCAAAGGCCAGCTTGAGAGTAGTTAAAATGTAAACACTCAGGTGGAGTTGAGGGAGGGGAAAAGGCAAAAAACACGTTGGTTGAAATTTTAATTTCAGAAAAAGCTGGGCTTTCAAATCCAGCACTACAGGAGCACGGGAAGCCGAACATTTGCAAGAAATGGCAAAACACGCTTTCTTGACCTCTCTCGTGGAGAAAATGCCCACGTGTGTACGGAAGGCAGCAGCCAGGTTCTCGAGGCTTGAAATGCGGCCAAATTTGCCCCAGACCTGCAGATGCTCATTTTACTATAGACGATATGATTGCTTAGTGGGATGTGCGCTCGCTGCTGTGATGTGTGTGTTATCTGCAGGTTTGAATCCCAGCAAGGCCATCTCAGTCTTTCATCCTTCTGAGGTCGATAAATGAGTACCAACACAGGTTGGGGGATATTGTATGCATATTTGTTCTATAAAAAAGAGCTTAAGCGTAAGTGCTAATACAATAACATATTATCATTTAGCCCTGGACGTTTGCTTGCATTCACAGTAATTTGACAATATGGATCTATACACACAGATATTAATGATACATATCGTGATCCATTCTTGTATGAAATAGCACTTTAGTGAAATCATAACCATATTTTTCGTAGTGCACTTAGGAACAATGCTATTTGATGCCCACTTCCTGTTTTGTAAAGGAGTGAAAGGTAGTGTTTCATTAATGGCACTGATTCTGTAGAAACATCCGTGTTTGCGCAGTGAGAAGCGTAGTAGGCACTGCATTCCTTTCTATAGCGTTGCGCTTTGCTGGGAACAGATTGCTCAGTCAGTGTTCACCCTGTATCAAGTCTCACTCACACACATTGTTTTTTACAAGCCCTTGCAGCTGATATCTATTTTAAAGGTTATATTCAAATGATCTTTACCTGTTTACTGCAATCCCAGTTTCCTGCACTAGCACGTTACTATCTGGAAATTCTTTAGCAATTTGCATCCTCCAAATGAAACAAGGAATACAGCAACACATCACAAATCATCCTCTATTGTTTTGTAGCTCAATTTGTATACAGCCTTTATGGACCTGGATGCTCTAGTCCTTTTTTTGTGACAGACTATGGTTTAGCCCCTAACTATTGGGGGATGCTTTGGCACCTATCATATCTGTGTTACAAGCCCTGCACTGCATTTATATGATATATACTGTGTTTATTGGGCTTTCATCATCTTTACATTGTTTCTTTTTGCAGGCAGGTCACTGTTCAAGTATCCACTCTAGTCAGGCCTTAGCGTGGAGATACCAACAGCCAGCCAGGCGAGTCCATCCCTGTGGGTAAGTAACCACTAGTGACTGTACATCTTCAATGCAGTGCAATGTAAGGTGGTCCTGTATAGCACACTCAAACCACTGTGGCAGCCTTTATTATGCACACCTGTTGTCTCCCCCCAGAAGCACGGCCACCCTAGGCTCCAGTCCAGCCTATAAGCAGCACAGTGACCAGGCCGAACTCCTATCCTATTCCTCCTCTTTCAATCTGACCTAATGTGTGCTAAGACAAAAGGAAAACCGCGATTATAACTCTCTCAAACACTGGGGTGGAGGGTAGGATGATTACACAAACGTGTGCATTTGTGTGCATGCAGCAGGAATTCACTTGCTATATGTAAGTATTGCTGCATGCACGCTTGGTGTTTTTCATAAGTTAATTACAATCCAGCTTTCCTTTTTGGCTACTATTTCTTTCTGAGACGTCAGACCACGTCCAGGCCACTGCTGGCCAGGAGAAATAACATGTATGCATCCAGTTCATTTACCATGCCATTGGACTGGATTACTGTTAGACTCAGCATTTTATAGACCCAGCTGGATATTGTTCTCTTTCTTGGGGAGGGAGGTTATGGTGAGGCTAGGGAACAGTCAATACTGAAAATGCTGACATTGATCTAATGGAAAGCACTTGTTTTCTCGTAATGAAATTATATTTTGGATGTTGGCAGCCAGGTTACTTCGACCTACTGTGATAAAGGTAGGAATCCGATGCACAATTAAGGAAATTTTATTTTTTAGGCGAAAAATGGATTAAAAAAAAGAAAGGGAGGAGCAGAAAAACTAAGAGAAAAGAAGAAAAAGCGGATTGAAGAGGAAGTCTGGCAAAACAAAAAATGGAAGATCTGTTTACAGGTCAGACCATCAAAATTTCACGTGGTATTGCTGGGAGAAAAGTGGAGGAGTGTGACCAGCCATCTTCTTCAGGTACAAGTGTTAAACCTGGTTCTTCACTGAAGCCATCAACAAGAGCTCAAGATGTGAGAAGACTAGAAGCCAGAGTCTCTGCAGTTATTGAAGACATCTCAACAAAGGCAGATGCTGCAGCAACTACGATGTCAGCAATCATTGAAGGGGCCCCCCGAGAGGAAGTGTCGGAAACAACTCTGCGAGAAATAATTGAGGGTGTCCCTCTCGAGGAAGTGGCAGCCAGTGGTGGTACCAGTCTGTCACAAACAATTGAAGATTCCCCCAAGGAAGAAGTGTTGGAAACAAGTCTGTCAGAAATAATTGAGGGTGTCTGTCTCGAGGAAGTGGCAGCTGATGGTGGTACCAGTCTGTCACAAACAATTGCAGATTCCCCTAAGGAAGAAGTGTGGGTCTGCCAAAAATAATTGAGGGTGTCCGTCTCGAGGAAGTGGTAGCCGGTGGTAGTACCAGTCTGTCACAAACAATTGAAGATTCCCCCAAGGTAGTAGTGTCAGAAACAAGTCTGCCAGAAATAATTGAGGGTGTCCGTCTCGAGGAAGTGTCAGCCAGTGGTGGGAACAGTCTGCCACAAACAATTGAAGAAGAATCCCGCAAGGAAGAAGTGTCGGAAACAAGTCTGCCAGAAATAATTGAGGGTGTCCGTCTCGAGGAAGTGGCAGCCAGTGGTGGTACCAGTCTGTCACAAACAATTGAAGATTCCCCCAAGGAGGAAGTGTTGGAAGCAAGTCTGCCAGAAATAATTGGAGACATCATCCCCCAGAGGAAGTGGCAGGTACTAGTCATTCATAAGAATCTTTTCTGCTTTACAACATACTGAAGACTCAGGGAATGGGGGTGTGAAGCAAAGAGCACGGAAAGATGATCTACAGGTGGCAGACTATTTGTTTCAACGTCCAAAACCAGATCAACTTTCCTATTTCTTTCAGAACCATCCAATTCAACCTCCCAAACATAGACGCATTAAAGCAGAGTTAGCACTTTTGAGGAAAGATGGGAGAAAACGGCATTGGTTAAGTTACTCTGAAATACGAAAGGCCCTTTTTTGCAAAGTTTGCTTAGCATTTACTAAACGGCTTAGCATTTACTAAACGTGGAGAGAGGGGTCTTTTCATCAACGGGATGAAAAACTGGAGGCGTCTTTACCAGCGCATTGCAGAACATGAGGCGGTCATTGGAGGTGCACAGATTCCTATATGTTGACCTTTTCAGGGGTCGACATAGGCGGCCTACTCTTTCATCGACAGAAATTAGCTCGAAGTGAGCAAATCAGAAAAAGGAGAGACATATTGGAGCGCGTTATTGACGTTGTAAAAGTCATTGGCAAAAGGGGGCTCAGTCCATGTCCGAGATGGATAACGGATAGCTGGATCATGGCAACTTCCTTGAAATCCTTCTGCTCCAAAGTAAATATGACAGACCTCTAAAGGAACATATTGAGGCCATTCAAACCAAATCCAAAAAGAAAACTCAGCAAGGATGGGGTGCATCTGTGACCTTCATGTCAAAGACTACAGCTAGGTATGTGATTGAAGCCATTTCCAAACTGATTAAAATGGTAATCTGTCAAGAAATAAAGGAAGCAGGAATATTTTCCATTCAGATAGACTCAACCCAAGATGTGAGTGTTACTGATCAGTGCTCTATAATTATTAGATATGTTACTGACAGTGTACATGAACGCCTGCTAGCAGTAACCAACTGCACTTTGTCTACTGGAAAGGGGCTGTTTGAGTTGGTGCTAATAATAATGGTCTGGACCTACGCAAGTGCATTAGAAATTCAACCGATGGTGCAGCCAATATGCAGGGGCAGTATAATGGTCTGACATCCTGGCTCAGTAAGGAATCCCCTGGTCAAATACATGTCTGGTGCTATGGACATGTATTAAATCTTGTACTTGTAGAAGGGACACAAGCATCAAATTAATCCATGTCTTTGTTGGCCTGTTAAATTCCTGGTTTCGTTTTTTTTTTCAGGGAGTCCTACACAATTATGGATGTGTGGCGTGAGCTGTCTGTGGAAGGCAGCACAATCCAAATAATAGGAGAAACAAGGTGGTGGGCAAAGGATGCAGCACTACGGAAAGTTTTTGGCTCCTTTAATAATCCGAACAAAGCAATGTTCATTGATGTGGTTGTAGCACTCAATAATATTGGCTCAAATACAGATAAATTCAATGCAAAATGTCTGTTACCAAGTTTTAAACTTTTCTGAGTCTCTGTGCAAATTCCAAACAGTGCTCACAGCCCAGTTATATCCCAGAGCATTTAATTCGACAACCCCATTATCTAAGTACCTCCAGACAAGTGGAATGGACATCCTCCAGGCACAAAGAATGGTCTCGGACACTACAAAAGCGATTGCTGCACAGTCAAGAAATTTTAATTCTGTGTACTCTGCAGCAGAAATATTTGCAGAATGGGCCATCGTGGGCTTGGAAGAGAGAGGCTATGATAAAGGAGTGGAAACTGCACTTCCAGAGAGGAGAGTGTCCCACAAAAAGAGGATGCCTGGAATGAATGCAAGGGATGAGCCAATCACCTTGGCTAAAGACCGGTTTAGAGTTACTGTACATAATGCCATTATGGACAACATTCTTCAAAGCCTAACTAGTTTTAAAACCCACTCATCTCTTGCCGCAGATATACCATGCCTGGATCCTAAAAATGTCAATGAAAGTCTACCAGACACTGCTTTTAGAAATATTTGCTCCTTGCTTGAAAGACTGGATGACTACATAACGGTACAGGGTTTAAGGGAAGAACTCTCAGACTTTGCAAGCAAGTAGACTAAACTGAGGAGGACACTACCAGAAGAGTATGCCTTTGAAGCCCTACATAGTAAAGATCCAGCACTACAGGAATTGGGATAGCTACCTAAACATTTAGTGCAGCAATGCAATACATGCCGTAACTGTGTAGTATGTTCCTACTCAATTCTAAAAACGTATGAACTTTTTAGTAGTGCTTACCGGCAATTGTATTTGGCATACAAGCTCATCTTGACCTTATCTTGCACACAGGTAGTATGTGAAAGATGTTTTTCGAAATTGAAGAATATTAAAACCCGCCTAAGAAACCACCTCAGCCAGGACAACCTCGAAGCCTTTATGCTCATGTCTGTGGAGTGGAATGTGCTTGTCCAATAGCAAAATCCAGACATAATCGACCTGGTTGCACATAAAAGTGCACTGTTGCAGGAACTCTTGATTGAGTGATATCCAGGATTTCCAAGAGCTGTGGACCCTGTCACAGAACGGTATGCAAAGTTATGTTATTTTATGGGTTGTATTGTTATTTGAGCATAAATACAACTGGCAACTGGTACTTTCCGGTGTCATAATTTGGCTGTACTGCTTATTAAATGCAACTCTATTTTCATTACTGGTGGCAACGAGTAGACATGCCGTGAGTCTGGTTCTGAAAAATAAGTATTTAGCTATGTGATGATGATGTTTTTTTTAAAAAGAACAAAAGGATGTTATCACATTCTCAAGCGTGTACACAAAACATAACATGCAACAGACATATGAACCATCCACAAATAGCATTTTCTGTAAAGTCGTGAATTGATGCGATTCACGGATGATGGTTTGAGGGCCACTTTTTTTGAGGGGTGGGCTACTTTTTGAGGTGAGGGGTGGGCCACTTTTTTGAGGTGGGCCATTTTATTTTGGGCGTCCAGCCCTATTTCTTGTCCCAGTCTGACCCTGAAGGTTGTTGCTCGATCTTAAGTCTCTTGCTGGTTGGTAATGGGTGATTTTTACTTGGAGGAATTTGGCACTTTGTCCGTGTAGTGATTTATGGGCAGTGCAGAGGGCTTTGAAGTGAATGTCTTTTTTTACTGGCAGCCAGTGTAGACTTCTCAGGGCTGGTGTGATGTGGTTTCTTCTATTTAGTCTCAGGAGTAGTCTTGCTGCTGTATTTTGGATGGGTTGTTGTTTTTTGTGAGACATTCTGGCATTCCAAGATAGAGACTATTTGTGTTGTTTATTCGTGATATACCAAGGGGGTGATTGCAAGGATTCTGTTTGGTAAACTGATGAAAGAGAAGATCCCTCTTATTAATCGCAGATGGTCAAAACATCTTTTTGCTATTGCGTTGACTTTTGGTTCCAAAGAGAGGCAGTTGTCCATGAGAATGCCTTTATTTTTCATCACTGTCGATGTCTCTGGTTGGGTTCCCATGCTCGGTGGCCAGGGTCGGTATACCTGTGCTCTATTTTCTTTTGTTGGGGAGATAAATATTTCTGTTTTGTTTGGATTTTGCATGAGGTTGTTTTTCATCCAGGTTTTTATGTTGGTGATGCATTTGTTGAGGGTGTTGTCAAGGTCTCGTCAGAAAATATCCTGAAGATGAGTTCGGTGTTGTCTGTCCAGTTGTAGACTGTCAGTCCATGGGTTTGAATAAGTTTCATTAGGCGGGACATGTAGGATGTTGAAGGGAAGCAGGGATAGGCTTGATCCCTGTGAAGCGCCGCTTTTGATATTTTTAGTGTTTGATGTAAATGGCGGTATGTGTGTTCTTTTGGTTTGGTTGTTGAGGAAAGAATTCAGCCATTGTAGTTCAGAGCTTTTAATGCCCATTCCTCCATTTTCTTTGTTAGCTTTGTGTGTCTGTCTGTGTCAAAGGGGACTGATATGCCCAGTAGTACGAGAGGCGACTGGGTGCTGTTGAGTTTATTTTTAGGTTGTCCCATAAACTCAAGAGTTTCTCATGGTTCTGAAGCAGACTTGGCATTGGTCAAGTATTCCATTGCTTTGTACATGATTGATTAGTTCTTTGTAGATGTGGTTCTCTAGGATTTAGATCTAAGTCGGTAGTTAGTAGGGCCTTCTGTATTTCCCGTCTCAATTCATCTGTTAGGCAGGATTTGATGTTTGCTGATTTGAATGATTTTGGTACTATTTCTGTGTTTAGGGATAGATTCATCAGTAGTCGGAAGTGTAAGGCTGGTGTTTTGTAGTTCATACTTTTTTTGTAGAAACACAGTTGGCATGGATCACTGGGAGATCCTGCGATGTTGGTGTCTTTTATTAGTTTGAAAAACATTCCTTGCTTATGGGTTCGAATCGATCAAATGTTGTATTGGTTGATGACTGCTGGTTTCTGTGAGGGTGTTTGTGATACTTCAGCCTGCATCGATGGCCCTTTGTAATGCCTCTATTTTTGCTCTTAGATGGTTTGTGATATTGTCATATAGTGATAACGATGGTACGATGAAGTTGTTGCAAGATGTTTTTTTTATTTCCTTGATGATTTTGAACATTTATTTTTGTGATTTGTTGCTGATTGGATTCTTGCAGTGTCGTATGCTTTTTTGACTTGGAGGACTGCTGATTTGTATATTTAGATTTGTCATTGGTAGTTGGTTTTGTCTAGTTGGTTGTAGTGTTTTCGCCATTGTTTTTTCAGTTAACGTTTATTTAATCAGTTCTTTTGTGAATATTCTTTGGAGTGGGTTTGAAAAGTTTTAGGTCTGCTATTTGATGTAGTACGTCTGTGATTCAGGTGTGAAACTTCTCTTCCGGTGTCGTTCTATTTATCTGGCAGGTGTTAGGTTTGGTAGATTGCAACATATTTGTTAGAGTTTCCAAATCAAGTCTTTTGCAATTTCTTTTGTTTGTTGCCAGGAGTTTCATATTTTTGGGCATCATGTGGCTCAGGATTTTAATGGTGAACCGGATCATATGATGGTCGCTCAACTTGACTGGTACAAGTGGGGTGGTGGTTGAGAGTTCATCTCTGCAGAAGATAGTGTCTAGAGTGTGTCCAGCTCTATGGGTGGGAACATTTACTATTTGGTTAAGGTGCAGGGATTCCAGTATGGTGCTGAAGGAGTTTGTAGTGGTTTCATTTTCTTTTCGAAACAAATGTTGAAGTCCTCCAAAACAATTATGCTGTCATGGTTTGTAGAGAGGTTGGGTATGGCATCAGTGAGATTTGTGGTGGAGTTACGGTTGTAGTTGGGCGGTCTGTAATCAGAAGGAATGGTAGGCTAGATTGGTCGTTGAGATTGAGTAGGAGTGATTTGAAGTTGTCTATGTTGGTTGAGGGGAGGGGTGTTGAGCTGATGTGATTTTTGTGTGCTAGGGCAATTGCACCTCTGTTATCTCTGTTAGAGTGCATTAGTTTGTAGTTGTCAAATATGGCTTCATGGGAGATCACTCTGTAGTTGTCAGATAGCCATGTTTCTGTGAGAGAGAACTCATCTGTTCCGCCTTTGCTTATGAGGTAATAAATGTCAGTTTTGTGCTTTGCCATGGTCCGTACGTTGAGTGGGCTGCAGTATAGTGTGTGAGAGTTGGCTTGTGCTTGAAGTGCTATTTCTCGCATTTCGGTTGGGGTAGTGATTGTCAATTCTTCGGCTATCTTTTGGGTAAGCCAGATTTGTGGGGTGTTTGGTTGTACGTGTGGTCCTTTTTCTAATCTCTGGTTATGTGAGGGGTGTATATGTTAGGGATTCTAACTTAGCTCTGGTACTTATAGGTGTCGTTCCAAAGCCATTTTCCATGTAGCTGGGTTCTGTGGGTTGTGGTGGGTGGTTTGATAGCCTGGTGGGGTCTGCTCTAGTATTCTTTGGGTTCTTTGTTGTTGGTTGTTTGTTTTCCAGTGTTGTAGTATTGTAGATGGTAGGTAGTGGGGGATGTATGATGTCTTTGTGCTTGTCTTTGTGCATATCTTTAGTTCGTTTGGAGGTGGTTGATGGGGATTTTGAGGTGTTGAGAATTCTGGTAGGTAGTTCCTGTTGTTGGACAGGGCTGAGGTTTCATTTGTCTTTCTTGTCCTTTTTTCCATTCTTGTGTCCTTGTCCTTTTTGTATTAGGGCATGTTTGTGGTTGCAGTGTTTTGTGACTGTTGTGCGTTGGTGTTCTACTGCAGATCTGGTTGAGGATTACGCTGGTTTGGTTGTAGGTTCCCTAGTTGGGAGGCTTTCTATTGTTGAAAATTCCTGTTGGTTTTGATCATAGCAGGTAAGCCGTAGTGGTGTTGACTGGAATGATCGATGTAGGGCTACATAGTGGCGGTTGCCTTTCCTATGGTGATAGGTTTGTGGTGGCTTGCTTTGTCACAGAGGTCTCTGATTTGTCATTTGTTCCAGGGGGCGAAAGCCCTCCTTAGGTGGCTTCTTTCTTGGTCTTAGGAATTGATCGATCTGGGGCTACACAAAGTGGAGGGTGCCTCACTGTGGTTAAAGGCTTGTGGTGGCTTGCTTTGTCACATAGATTTTGGATTTGTCATTTGTTCTGTGAAAACAAAATCTAAATATCGAGGCTGAGTACCCCAAAAGGAAATACACCGAACAAGGGTTACAAAGGAAAATACAAAGTACTTTATTTTATACTGAATCCAGTTACAAAAACAGAGCAAAATCGGATAGCTATCGGCCCTCAGTAGAACACAGCGAACTCCAGCGTGGTTCAATGTGTTCAGTGAGAGACGCTGTACATTAGAATGCATTCGCTTTTTATACACTTTGTGGGCACGATGTCCAGCCCCACTTCGGGTTAATCTTCCACTTAATACATCACCGACCATGCCAAGTCTCGAACAACCGCATATAACTGGTTTGCCTTTAATGCATGTATCAACAAGCCTATGCAATAACTGTGTTATGTGGGATTTTCCATGCTAGTCTTCTTAAACATGAATACAATGCGGTTAAACAAGTATTCTATGTTCAGTATTTGAATACATTGTTTTTATAGTATACTCGTGGCTTAGTTTCTTTACACAAGTAATCCCTTACACACAAGTCAACAAAGGACAAGGTTTCAGTTCATGACCTCAACAAGTGGCCTGCAGGCAAGTTACATATTCGCTATGTACAGAGGTCAAGACCGCCATGTTGTATTTTGGAATGACATCGTCCACCATTTTAACTCACAGGGTGACTTTACAAAGCAAATCCTAAAATGGCGGATGAACCTAAAATGGCGGCTTACATCGATTTTAAGGTCAGGACCTTGCAGCATGGATTCTTTCGCAAACGACTTTCGAGCAGCTTGGCGTAGGCCAATATACATATATTTATTGCAATGGGAGGCACGATATAATTTCCTTTTTGACAAACCCTCCTTTTGGCCTACGCCAAGTGCTAGAACTACTTTGGATCTCCTTGCAAATAACTCCATGCATCATCATCCATGCACCCTGAATCGCTGTCAGAAATATCTATTGCCATTAGGTCATTTGCTAAAATGTCTTTCAACACATATTCTTTTGAAGTTTTGTTCGGGGCATACACTTTATGTCCTATCGAACCTATCGCTTGTGCGCAACATCCCCCTAGAATCGAACACATACCAGGTAGACACTGAATACAGCAACAAAGGAACAACAGGATTCCCAAAATAATCAGCAAGACCAAAAGTACCTTCCAATCCTAAGATCGCAAGAAGTCCCAGAACCAAACGCTAAGATCCCAGTTTCCCTCGGGAACATGCACTTCGGAACTAAGGACGTGCAGATTCTGTATTGCCTTGAAGATAGTTGGGGAGGAATCTGGTCCGAAAACACAGCAAGCGGACCCCACTAATTTACACACTCCACCACGCTCAGCCAGAATGACATCTAATGCCATTCGGTTTTGAAGTGCTACTAGTTTTATCGCCTTTTGTTCTAACGTCATATTATAGAGTATGTCCGTGGTCCGGTTGATGGTTCTCTCCAGTACTCTCGCTAGCTTTCTAATGTCTTCCAAATTCGCTATCTGCCCCCAAAATGGCACAACTGATTTTGCTATATCTCCCAAGATTGGGGCTGGGGTGTCACCATTCTCGTCCCGCCGTGGACGAGCCTTTGAAACTTCTCTTGTACTAGCTATAAACACCCCAGGTAACAGGATCCCTAAATAACAGGTTCCCTGCCAATCCCTGGGCACCCATGGGAATGCTACATTACCGCAGAAAAAGTAGACAGGTTCGCCTACATACAAAGGTCTGTTTTCCCCAGTCAAATTTGCAACGTTGGCACAACCTAGAAAATTTCCCATTGACTGAGATCCATTCCTCTGTATGGAAAAGGAAACTGAATCGGGGCTATGATTAACATTGTAAGAAGGAGGCATGGCATCCTTATTGCCTATTGGAGACATCTTAAAGGAAATCAAAGATTGGAAAGGACGAGACAGTTTATCAGAAGGCCTAATAGAAGCAACATTCGGTTTACTCCTGTTTGTGAAAAGCGAGCATCCCAGCGGAGTTGAAACACGTTTCTCAAACTTATTCAAATTGGTGCCATCAAAGTTCCCTGAGATGCTATCATTCCACCGGCCAAAGAACAGTGCTCTAAGAGAAGCATAGCAAGCAGTTAGCAAGCAGTTGTCAAAGGTAAAGGATGAATATACCAACCTAGCCCCTTATCACCGTGTTGTGGTAAATGTGAGCAGACCCAACAGTTAGATTTATTAAAAATGGCATGCGTAGCATTCATGATAAGCAGTAGAGTGTTATTGTGGTACCTTTGTCTATGCTGAGAATCCCTAGGGGACAGAGTATGCAAATGTACAAAAGGAGTAGGAACAATAGGTGTACTTTCAGTAGGTAACAAAAGTTTTAAAGAATGAGTTTCCTCAAGGTACCACAATCCTAGGCCAGCGACTATTAAAAACCCAAATATCATTATAAAAATACACCAATACTTTTTCGGGGCCCATGCATTTTGTCCATCGTCCCGGTTGGTCACCCCCTTATTTACAAGTCCCATACCAGCGGTAGCAGTAGCAGGCATTGTAGTCTTCAAACGGATACCCCAATGTTCGTTGCTGGCGACCTCCTGGTCGAGCGATTTCTTAGGCCTTCCACAACCCTAGCCAACAGAATCCCCTTTCTCAAATTTGGGCAAAAACAAGCCCTTGATGATCCTCTTCTTCTTCAAATGCACAGCCGAACCATGCCGTAAGTCTATCAGATGCACAGCAAAACCGTGCCATAAGTCTATTTTCTTGGACGCAGATTGTACCTTACTTTTCCCGGTACTGATTGATCCAGAAACAATATGTTGTCACTTCCTGCTGGAAGCAACGTGTCGGAAACAAGTGAAGATGCCGAATTTGAAATAGCAGTTTCCGGATACAAAACATTTGGAGAGTATGGAGACAAAATGGCAGCTTCCCCAGGCCTCACATGCTCAGAGAGATTCTCTGACACACTCTCTGTGCTACTTACTGCTGTGGGATCGTTGGTTGCAGTATTAGCAAGGGCTTCTGTTTCTTCTGTTATGTGTGGCAAAAGGTGAGGAAGTTTCTTGATGTGGGACGCATGGATCCAGTTCTTTCTCCCAGCGACCCGCACCGCTGTCTGAGTGACCAACAGGACTTGGAACGGCCCACGCCAGCGAGGTGCAAGGCAAGAGGAGCGGTCAAATACCTTGACGAGCACCCAGCTTCCAGGCTGTATACTGTGGCCCGGGCCCTCGTATCGCACAAGTAAAGCTTCTCCTACCTGGTGATAAATCAAATACAGGTTTTTAGTCAACTGGCTACAATAATCTGAAAGTAATAAATGTTTAACATTCCTCAATGATTTGCATTTAGGAAGGTTCCAAATATTGGCAGGTCTCCCCATTACCATCTCAAATGGAGAGAGCCCAGTCTTAGTTTGAGGGGTTGCACACAAGGATAACAACACAATCGGTAAGGCGTCCGGCCATTTTAGTTTGGTGCCGGCACACGTTTTAGCGAGCTTGTTCTTAATGATACCGTTGTGTCTTTCTACTAGTCCGGCCCTCTAAACATGTCTGGCCGAATGGAACCGTTTGTGAATTTCGTAATGCCGTACATATCTGCAGAATTACAGCAGCGACAAAATGTGGACCATTGCCCGACCAGATAACTCTTGGTAGCCCGAACCGCGGGAAGTATTCCCTTAACATGATTTTTGCAGTAGTCATGGCTGTAGCATCTTTTACAGGGAAAGCCTCAACCCATTTACTAAAAGCGCAGATAACCACCAGCACATATTTTTTATTATCACATTGTTCCATTTCAATAAAGTCAAAGTGGATCACTTCGAAGGGGACAGAGGGTGGCCCAAAACTTCCCCTCGGAGTTACTGTCCCCTTTCCCACATTGTGTTGTAGGCAAATCATGCAATCCTGGATGTAGCGCAGGGCAATTTTCGAAATTTTGTCATTTACCCAAACTTTCTCTAACATTTTTGTCATCTTCTGGGCACATACATGCATAAGATCATGGGCCATGATGACCATCATCATTATATACCTGTCAGGGAGTAGCCATTTCCCTTCCGCCGTATCCACCCAACACCCGTCATCATCAAGTTTCCCCAAGCCTTCAACCCACCTTTTGGATTCTTCTAACGTGGCATCAGCTTGGATATCCCGTACAGACCCAACACCCTCATCCATTGCATAAGCATTTACAGTCTCCCTTGAAACATACATCTCCGTAAGGAGATCGGTTGCAGTTTGTCTAGCTATCTGATCAGTGAAAGCATTCCCTTTCCCTATATCATCTGTAATCTTTCTATGTGCTGCACATTTCATAACTGCTAACTGAGTAGGGAGTGCATGCGCTGAGAGTAGTTGTACTATTAGGGAGCCATGTTGGATTTTGGTGCCATGTGAAGTTGGGAACCCTCTCTCTGACCAAAGTCTCCCAAAGTTGTGAACCACCCCAAAGGCATACTGACTATCAGTATATATATTTACTGCAAGCCCTTCGGAAAGTTCACAAGCTCGGGTTAATGCTATAATCTCTGCGACCTGTGCAGAATTATGCGTGATTCTCTTAGTTTCCACAACCGTGCTTAATGTAGTGATCGCATAAGCCGCTGTGGATGTACCATCCGGAAGTTTGAAGCAGGAGCCATCACAAAACAGCTCTCCTTGCGGGTTATCCAAAGGAGTATCTTTCAAATCAATTCTACCCTTTCTCTCTTGTTCGGTCGTGTACAAACAATCATGTGGCACTTCATCACCGCAAGTAGTATCTTGCGGGAAAGGTAGGAGTTCAGCCGGATTAAGAACACAACACCTCTTAATTTGAATGTGAGCAGCAAACAAGATCAATTCATATCTTGTGAACCGTGCAGAAGTGAGGTGTTGCGTTTGAGTTCGGTTCAGTAGAACATCTACAGAGTGAGGCACTATCAGGGTTAGATCATGGCCTAGGACCATTCACTCACTTTTACAGACGCAGCAGCAGCAGTGACAGCTCGCAAACATCTTGGCAAAGCCCATGCTACAGGATCAAGGGCGGAAGAAAAGTAACCGCATGGCCTATTTTTCCCTCCATGTTCCTGCGTTAATACAGCCAAAGCACATCCATCACATTCATGCACAAACAACACAAAGGCCTTTTCATAGTTTGGTGTGCCCAAAACTGGTGCAGAGCATAATGCAGTCTTAAGCAATTCAAAGGATTGCTGGTGTTCCGCGTTCCATGGCAATGGTGAAGAAATGCCCTTCTTCGTCAACGGCAACATCGGTTTGATCACTAGTGAAAAATGTGCAATCCACAACCTACAGTAAGAAGCCATACCTATCAAGGCTCTAACTTCCTTCTGTGTATTTAGGACAGACATGCCAGAAATGTGTTTTATTCTTTCAGGTGTCAATCTTCTCCCTCCTTTGACAGGAGATAGCCTAAATAGGCGACCTCCTGGCAACAATATTGAAATTTTTTAAGCGAAGCTTTGTGACCATGCTTAGCTAGATGGATAAGCAATAACACAGTGCCCTCCTTACAGGCACTCTCAGAGTCAGCAGCTAAAAGCAAATCATCAACGTACTGAAGCAAAGTACAGATAGAGGGCAATTCAAGGGTATCAAGTTGTTCTTTCAAAGCCCTAGTATAAATGCTAGGACTCTCTGTGTACCCTTGAGGTGCACGAGTAAATGTGAACGAGCGTCCCTCTAAGGTGAACGCAAACAAATATCTACTATCCTTGTGTATAGGAATACTAAAGAAAGCATTCTTTAGATCCACCACACTAAAGTAAGTAGCTGTAGCTGGAATCATGGTTAGGATTGTCGTTACATCAGGCACTACATCAGGCACAATTGGAAATTGTGGGGCAACGACTTTATTAATGGCACGTAAATCAATTATGAAACGGAATGGAATTGCATTATCGCCTTTCTTGTACACGGGTAAAATCGGACTGTTACACAAACTTCCTGAAATTTCTTCAATCACCCCTCGATGCACAAAATCGAAAACAATGCATTTCAAAGCTCGCTCGCCTTCAACTGAAATCTTATACTGGGGAATGTGTGGCAGCTCAATTCCATGTTTCAAAACTATCTTAACAGTTTCAATCTGTAAAACACCGACATCATTGTCGTCAACAGCCCATAAAGTCTCTGGTACATTATTGAATTCTGGCGGCAAAGGTCTAGTCAAGAATTGCGAGACAGAAAATTGCTGTGGTGAAATCGTCAAGCGCACTCCATCAGAACAATAAATCACTGCATTTAATTCTTACAACAGATTCAACCCCAGCAAGATCTCTCCACAATTTGACGTCAACAGAAATGGACAGTGGTCCGTAAAGGGACCCAAAGAAATGGGTACCGGCAAAGAAACCGGAAGAACAACTGGTGTGCCAGAAAACCCTACAGAAACATTGGTTTGCCCTGACAGTGGAATGTTTGGAACCCGTGAATGATCAATGGAACACTTCTGTGCTCCAGTGTCTATCAAAAACCGATGTTTCCTATTTCCCACCATCATTTCAACGTAGGGACCTTTCTGATTGACGGGAATAGGTGTAGGTTCCAAACCCTGCTTCGGGCAATCCTAACGAAACAGAAGGTAATCAAAGGAAGCTCTTCAGCTAAATATGCAGCGGAAGGATGATCAAATATGTTCCTGGTGTCCACACTCGAAATCTTATTATCCTGCGAGAAAGGTTGCTGAAGGTCCTGTGCAAACTGACCTCTACCAGGGCCCCCTACACCCGGGTGACCTCTGGATTGTCTACCCATATTTCCAAATGTATTATTTGACCTTTGTTGAAGGACGGGGCATTGTGCTCGCCAATGACCATCTTGACGACAATAAGCACACTGGTTAATGTTCACAGGACCCAAGGGCACATTCCCTTGCTGGACATACTGACCTCTAATCTGAGAACTACCCCCTCTGGGGCCTCTAACAATTTGCTGCAATAGCACTTTAGTTTTCAAATCTCCTTTTTGTTTTTCAACCCTATCTTTTTCATTATTGACACGGTTCTCGTAGTACTGAGTCATGTGCAGTGCTTCAGATTGCGATTTCGCTTGCCAAGCGCTCTCAGAAGACATAATTTGTGACTGGATATCAGGCAGCAATGCACGCACAAATTTATCCACAAACAACCTTTTCCCAGACTCTGTGCCTAGTTCTTGTCCACTGAAATCCGAGAATACCTGTTCGAACCAATTAAAGAACTCGGTAGCACCCTCACACTTTCCTTGGACACAGGCCGTAAGTTTGGCCCATATAATTCTTTTTTCTGGAATTATAGTTTTTAATTTAGCAATAATTCTATCAGGCAAAGTTAGTATCACCTGAGGCGTTCTTTCACCAGCTGGCCTTTCTCCATCGAGTCTAGTTATATTCACCCATGTATCTCCCAACCCTGCTACGTCGTCTATAGTTCTAACTTGTTTCCACAAATCTATGGGCAGGAGTACAGGGAATAACAAATCAATATTGCCTAAGGTGAATAGTGAGGATTGCAAGACGGACTCTATTTCTTTATAGAATCCTGTCGGATTTTTCCTAATATCAGGAATAGTTTGCCTAATAGTATTCACTTCCTGTCTTGAGAACAGGACGTGAACGAACTGCGATACATAATGTGCAGGAATGTCCACAGCGACTATATTTCGTGCAACATCGGCCGCAATCTCAACCTTCGGGACAAATGTCGGAGGAACCTCTCTCATAGACAACTGAGAAGTAGGTGACTCCGAACGCTTACTAAGCAACAGAGCTAAATTGAGCGCTAAAGCCGTCGAAGAAGTGTCAAATGAAAAGGCTCTTTTGTAAATACTCAATAACTCTGTGGGACAACTAATTTCTCTTTTTACACAATCATCCTGTATGTACTCTATCATTACCTGTATCACTTTCCTCTGCATTTCTGGCTTATACTGACTATACGTGTCATATACTTCAACTGGAGTTATCGACATATCCGAAATCCATCTAAGTGCGTCCTTCGTACAAATTCGTGCTTCCTCAGATATCGATTTACGACAAGGAAGGAACCGTTTCTGTACATACATACTTTCCTCCTCGTCATCCTCATTCTGTAACTTTTCTAACTCCTTTCTATACCCAAATAACCTCTTGACATGCTCATTTACCTTCTCCACATTGTCTCTAGAAAACGCTAAAATATTTAGATCCCTTAACCCTTGCGGGAGATCTGTATTATTTAATTTTCCCCACATTACACATAACTGAATCCCTAAAGCTTCAATAAAAAAATGTTCTCAGGAAAATTATCCATATTACAAAATGTGGCAGAAACATTAGCTTGATCACCCCTCTCCATACTATGCTTAGCTCATGCAATTAACTCACGTTTCTTCTCCGGTAGTACAGTATTGCGAGTGACAACCTTTGACCCTGCACTTCGATCGATTACAAGCGGCTCAGGACCACTTGGAAGAGAGGGAGCGGGCAAATTCAATGGAGGTACTGTAACTGGTGCGATAAGAAGAGGTGGAGGAGCTGGAGGAAGGGGAACATTAGGAGGAGCAGGAACAACAGGAACAACAGCAGGTAGAGCAGGAATAACAGTAGGAAGAGGCAAGGCAGCAGGAAGAGGAACATACAGAGGTGGCACAGGGGCACCAGGCCTTCGTTCATTTAGCAATTTATCT
Source organism: Ambystoma mexicanum (assembly GCF_040938575.1). NCBI lineage: Eukaryota > Metazoa > Chordata > Amphibia > Caudata > Ambystomatidae > Ambystoma > Ambystoma mexicanum. The sequence goes on along the minus strand of NC_090924.1, from coordinate 247,906,565 downwards.
ATAAATTCATCAGAAGCATGGAGGTCTTTGGAAGGATATATTTTTTGAATTCCAAGTGAGAAAGCCCTATCCATATTCCTAGTCGATTCAGAATGTTTATCTTGGTCATATAATAATGCTTTTTGGTGTTCGTCTTATGACGGCGCGCATGCTTTTCTCTACTTGTAAGTTGTTGCAACGCTTCTTTTTTCCAATTCTGCAAAACATCAAATGCTGCAGGTCTAGCCTTTTTCTTTAATAGAATTGACTCTAAATACTCAATATGAAGGATTTCAAAACTACCATTGATTGGCCACTGAAGTTCGGAGGCATGTCTGGTTTGTCTGTGCCAAATGTCATTAAATACTATGGCATGCTTACAGTACATAGTGCATGCTGGCAATCCCTCCTGTGGTGCCGGACGGCTAAATTCCAAAGATTGTCTATCACTGAAGAACAACGCCCTGAAACAGGTAGACAATTTCCTAGGCATATCAAATTATTGGTGTTATCTGGTCAATAATTGTGTCTGCAGATACAATGTGCCAAATTCAAATTTTCAGGGTTAAATTAAGAGTCGGGTCACGACTCACCTGAACAAACCTAAGAAGGTCCAATCGGATTTCAAAGAATCTTACCTAACTAATCTTACCTCGTGTATGGTGATTTCGGCAAATCTGCCCGCCTCGATAAGTGGACCCTCGTCAAGATGCCCTCTCAGACTACAAGCTAATCGTCCAGGGATCGGGTCGTGCAGCGCTGCTGAGGTGTCGTGTCTCGTTCAGTGGGGCCCCTTTTTGTCTCACCGTCCGATCCTGGTCCGATATCCTGCGTCAACCTTCAACAATCCGGCATCAATCTTGAAGGTCCCTGTTCGGGCGCCAACTGTGAAAACAAAATCAAAATATCGAGGCTGAGTAGTACCCCAAAAGGAAATACACCGAACACAGGTTACAAAGGAACATACAAAGTACTTTATTTTATACTGAATCCAGTTACAAAAACAGAGCAAAATCGGATAGCTATCGGCCCTCAGTACAACACAACGAACTCCAGCGTGGTTCAATGTGTTCAGTGAGAGACGCTGGACATTAGAATACATTCGCGTTTTATACACTTTGTGGGCACGATGTCCAGCCCCACTTCGGGTTAATATTCCACTTAATACATCACCGATCTAGGGTTCGTGCCGAGTCTCGAACAACCGCATATAACTGGTTTGCCTTTAATGCATGTATCAACAAGCCTATGCAATAACTGTGTGATCTGGGATTTTCCATGCTAGTCTTCTTAAACATTAATACAATGCGGTTAAACAAGTGTCCTATGTTCAGTATTTGAATACATTGTTTTTATAGTATACTCGTGGCTTAGTTTCTTTACATAAGTAATCCCTTACACACAAGTCAACGAAGGACAAGGTCTCAGTTCATGACCTCAACAAGTGGCCTGCAGGCAAGTTACATATTAGCTATGTACAGAGGTCAAGACCGCCATGTTGTATTTTGGAATGACATCGTTCACCATTTTAACTCACAGGGTGACTTTTACAAAGCAAATCCTAAAATGGCGGATGAACCTAAAATGGCGGTTTACATCGATTTTAAGGTCAGGACCTTGCAACACGGATTCTTTCGCAAACGACTTTCGAGCAGCTTGGCGTAGGCCAATATACATATATTTATTGCAATGGGAGGCACGATATAATTTCATTTTTGGCAGTTCCAGCGGCAAAAGCCTTCCTGGGGTTGTTTTGTTGTTGGTCTCCTGTGTTCCCAGGGGTTCTTGGTCGTAGATGTCAGGTAGTTAGGTTTGCAGCAAGCGAGATTGGATTTCCCGGGGCAGAGCTTCTTCGTGTGGTCTGTTATTTTGAGGTCAATGATCCTTATGGTGGGGAATTTCTCTGATATTCTTAGAGGGGAGGTACTGAAATAGCCAATATTTTGGGAAGTTCTCAGGGGTGGAAGCCTCCCAGTGGAGCTCGCCTTGAAATATGTTCTTGGATTGGTGTCTCTGGAATTTGGTGGGGCTTGGGTAGAGAGAATTTCAGGCAGTTAGAGTTCAAAGCAGAAAAATAAATTGAGAGTGCTTAGGTTCAAGAAAGTATCTTGTTTGTAGTGATTAAGGTTGGGACTGGAGAACACAAAGCAATGGGATCTGGGAGGTAAATATTCTGTGAGTTAGCATTCACATGGACTTAGGTTCGAGGTTGGAGGTAGGAGTAGCAGATTTCAGGGTTTAGGAAGTGGTAAGGATTAGATTGGAAGATTGCAGGTGGATAGGTTTGAGAGTGGTAGAGTTCAGATCGTTTGGATTCAGAGTGGCAAAGCAGAGTCTGGTTTTCAGAGTGTAGGAGTTTGAGGTAGCTAGTGTTTGGAATGAATAAAATATCATTGGGAGTCAGGAATATATCAGTACAGTTTGAAGTGGCTAATTTAGAAATAGCGTAAGTCAAGGCTGACAGCAAATCGTTAGGTACAGGTAGTAAGATGTTTAGATGAAGAGATTCAAGCGCAGTATGAGTCAAGTAGGTGAAGTTTTAAAGTGGTTAGGTTTAGGTTTCGGTGCAGCAGAAGCAAATCAGTATAGTTTTAGAAAGGAGCGGGGGGAGTTCTGAAAAGCACATTTTAGGGCAGCCGGAACAAGTCATTGCCATATTAGAGTTGTAAGAATTTCAGGAGCAGTACAAACTAAGCCAGTGCGGTTTTGGAGTGTGTAATTCAAATGTTGCTAATTCAAGAAGTAGAGAGTTAAAGGCAGCACAACAGTATTTTTCTTTAAAGTTTTTTTCTTTAAAGTTCCAAGAGGTAAAGTCATTCGGTAGTATAATGAGGTGGTGGAAATGTCACAGTAGCAAACATTCCCAAGTAGCAAGACCTCACAAAGCAAAGTTCAAAGTGGCAAGATACCAAAGAGAAAGTTAAAAAAGAGGTCAAACCTTGCGGTAGCAAAATTTCGAAGGTGGTGAAAACCAAACAGTAGTACAGTTCAAGGAGTAATGAAGATCTCACAGTGGCATGGATCAAAGTGGTGAAACGCACAGTAGCAAAAGGTCAAGGTTGTGAATCGTCATGGTAGTGAAGTTCAAAAATGGTTGAGCTACACAGTGGCAAAAATCAATGAGGCAAAATTTGGCACTGCTAAATTCCAGGTGATGAAATTAGCAAAATCAGATTTCAAATATGGTGAAGCTCACAGTAGCAGCTAAACTGAAATGTGGCGAAACCCCACAAGAGTAAGACTCAGGTTTGGGGAAACCTTACAGTAGCAAAATGTTAACATTATGGTGAAACATCACAAGAACAAAATTCCATATTTGTTGAAACCTCACAGCAGCAAAACTCAAACGTGGTGAACCCACGAGCAGCAAATTCAGATGTGGTGAAACATCAAAGCAGCAAAACTCAAACGTGGCGAAACCTCTGTGAAAAACCCAACGGCTTTTTCCTATCAAACCCTTCGGCATCCTCTTCTGGGGTGACTAGGGAAGGGTTGTTGCTATTGGGTCAGGAATCGGGAAGTGAAACAGAGTGGGAGGAGTCCCAAGATGAGACGCAGTATCCCTCCCTTTCCAATAAGCCGATACCATCCTATTGTTTAGTTAATTCCAACATCCCAGCCCCCCCACCACCTTCCCAACACAAATAATCAGCCGAGGAAGAAGAGGTCTAAGAGGAAAAAGATTAACACTCATATGTTAGATTTAACATGTCCCGTTAACATGGTAAGGCAAAATCAGGCAATTGATCACAATTGCATACACCTGACACACATTAATTCTCCCCACACGAATAAAAAGTGTAGCACTGAGACACACTTTGAGCAAGGTGAGAAACCGAATGAAGCAGTACTTCCAGGGCCGCGGCAAACTAGGTGGAGCAGGACGACAGACCGAGGCATGGAAGCAAGGGGGAGAGAAACCCTGAACCTCTCTGTGAGAGGTCGTTACCTCTCCGGGATCCTGAAGATTGCAGATAAAAGGCTGATTGAAACGAAAGAGAAAACGTGCATCGTGTTTCTACGTTATCAGCCACCCTCATGGGTGAACAACAGAGTTGGGGAGGCGAGACACCAGCTGTGCACTGCAAACCTTGACTGCAGGAACAGAGCTGCAAGCAAACGCAATGAGTTCAAGCAGCCGGTGAGTGAAGTGAATGCCCTGAAAGACCGGTGTGTGTGAAAAGAAGATTGTAGCGGCAACAAAGTGGCAAGCAAAGATTGCACGTAAGATGCCAACCATGAGAAAAGCAATTAAAGACTCTTGTTCATGGATAAAGGCACAGCGCGATAACAAGTAGCAAAGTGGTCATACCGTAAGAAGCGGTACAATCAAGGTCTTTGTGATATCATGCTGACAAGAAATACATGGAGAAAGTGGGAGACAAGGCATGCGCCTAACTGAGGGAAGCCTGAGAGTGAAAACTGCAAGTACCAGAAGGCATTGCAAGAGAGAGTCATTTGGTGAAGATTTTGATTAACTTTCTTTTTGTATGTTTGCAAAGCTATAAGGAATCAAGGAACGTTTGTGATATAAGGGAAAGCAAATGAGAAGAGAAGGTCGAAGTGGTTATGCAGAGGTCTTACAAAAATTCTTGCACATTCAAAAGTCTTTGACAGTAGGAAAGGTAAAAGAGAGGCTTGAGGCCAACTGAGAGAAGCATAGTGAATGTGACACAAAGCTTGGGGAAAGGAACCCCATGAACTGTGATATAAATGTCCGAGCACAGCAGTGGGAGACGTGGGTGAAATTGTACTTCTGGAGAAGAAGCAGAGCCGTGATTGTGAACTGTGGTCATTTTGTTGAACTGCCAAAAAGAGAACTTCATCGTGGTAGGTCAAGTGGGCCCTGGTCCATGATCGTTGAACTGCATCCGTGTGTCTGGAGCCAGAGTGTGTCACCCAAGCCAAGTGTGCCACCTTACCACGCGCTGTAAAACATGGAGAGAGACGGTTGCTCATCCACAGTGACATTTCTTTTTCACACTGATTTTCTTTTGACCCAATCGATATCACTTCACCCATTTGTTATCTTAGATTAAGTGCAGGCATTCTTTTTTTTATAAAGGCCATTATTATTTTCCCAAGACTGTCCAGGACTGTGCTTTCTTTAGTTTATGGTTGAGATTACTCCCACTTTAGTATTAGGGCAAGCTAGGAGTTCTCCCAACCCCCCCATTCAAAATATACAAATAAAGGTTATGAAACTTGTAATCTTGTGTCAGTGTCTGCTTGTAGCAACATTCCTCCCTTACACCTCATCGAAGCAACGTTCAAATGTGGTGAAACCCCACAGCAGCAAAATTCAGATCTGGTGAAACCCTGCAGTAGCAAAATTCAAATATAATGAGACCCCACCGTGGCAGGATTCAAAGTGGACAATGTAGAGGAGGAGCCAAGTACCCCTACCTAAACCGGTCTGCCCCTTTTACCCGTATGTTGAAAACTAGAGTATGTGTCATACACAGAATAGTTGGACCAACAAAGAGCAGAGTATGGACTTTGTGCTGTACCAGTAAAAATACTGACAGCAATGAGACTCCTGGCAGCAAGGTTCCCATTGAGAAAAGGATACCTGCATACAAGAAAATATGAAATCCCGGAACAAGCAGAGCCGATAAACGGTAAGGGAGAATGGTAATGTCACCAACCATCGCCAGTATATGTCACACAGAGCTGAGATGACGTACCTAGAAGAGATACAGAGACAAGAGAATGCAGATATTCTATAACGCATCAAGAAAGTATCAAGGATAAGTGACATCTTGGGATCAAGGTGATGAAGCTTATTCCATAGAAACAGATGAAGACATTGAGCCATTTAACACGTGTACAGATGCTAAAGAAACGCAAATAGGCAAAGTAATCTTGAAAGCTAACCTTAAGCTTAATAGTAAATATATTGCAGCAAGCGCCGACATAAACATATATACCTATGGATAAGTAAAGGATGGATGTTTCCACTACACATTATAGCAGTGCTGGACATTAGCAAGAAGGCCTAATTTCTCGTGTGTCGCTGTTAAAAAGCAAATTGAATTACAGAGTGAATCTCAGCAGACGGGGCTGAGTGAGCCAAAGAAACCAAGGTCTTATCAAACTGGAGTGAACTGACATTGGATACAAATCATGTGAAAGAACATAACTCCTGTTCAGAAGGCATGAAAATAACAAGGAAGACGTCAGAGGTCTATTAAAAAATTGTCAAAACACGTGTCGGCTGACCATAACTGGGACCATGAGCCCACATAGCAAACAAACTGATTAATAAAATGTCTCTTTACACTTATCACCAAATACTTACCAAACACCTCTCCTCGACTGCTGCATTCTCCCAGGATGCCACCAATTTGATTCGGACAGAAAAACCAGGGTCGCCCCTTCAGGCGGCGCGTTGGCAGACCCCATCCCATCCCAATCCATTTTGGAGTCCCCCAAGGTTCTTGCATTTCCCCCACTCTTTACAACATCTTCACCAAGCTCCTCTTCGACCGCCTTGATGACCTTGGAGTCACCTATACAAATTATGCCGACGACAACCAGGTTCTCATCACGCTCACGGGGAGCTATGAGGATGATACTGCAAAACTAAATTAGATCTACCTTGAAATCCAAGCATGGATGGCCATCCATAGCCTCTGCTTAAACGACGACAAGACGGAACTGTTGATCGTCGGTTCACAGGCCCGTCTCAACAAACCTGACCCCAGATACCAATCCTTCGCCATCAATGGCAACATCATAAAAGTGTCAAAAGATGTCAAAACACTGGGTGTGTACCTTGACTCAACTCTCTCACTCAAAAAACAAATTAATGCCACTATCTCATCTACAGCCTACACCAATAAACTTATTAATGCCTGCAAACCATTTTTATCCACCAACAGTTGCCTATCACTAGCTAGGGCTCTCATACTCTCCAAACTGGACTATTGTAACACACTCTTCCTCGGCTCCACCAACCACAACCTGAACAGACTACAGATACACCAGAACAACACCCTCAGATGCGCCTTAATCTACCACGCAAGGCCCACATCTCCATGGCCACAAAGGAATATCATGGCTCCCTTTCTGTGAGAGAATCAAATTACGAGCACTGGTCATCACACACAAATGCCTCTACCTGACAGCCCCACACTACTTATCAGACAAATTTACGAGATAGAACTCTACCCGACCAACCAGATCCCCATACCCACATCAACTTAATATCCCGAGGTTCAATCTGAAAACTGCTGGGGGAGCAAGTTTTCCTGTGCTAGCAGCGAAATGCTGGAACGCTCTACCAATGACAATTAGAGCTGACACCTCGTTTTGGTCATTCAGAGCCAAGGTAAAATAACTACTCACAACGCAGCAATAGACTGCTAACTGCAATCTTAGCTAAATCCTGCCTCCTTGTTTCAAATGTACCCTGGTCTCAAAGGCATATACCTCACGGACCACCCTGTAGCCCGGTCTCTCACACTTTTATTGTACTTTATCATCCTTTGCTGTATACTGTTTGTGCAACCTTCTGCAACCATGATTGTTCCTAAGAAAAAGCGCCCAGTTACCCGAGGGTTCGGCTGCGCTATACAAATAAACAAACTAAACTAAACTTAGTTGTCCCCAATGTGACACCAATAGCATGCAACAGAGACTTCTGTCTTCATGCTGTCGGAGTAAGCCAACTCTGAACTCATTTTCGGTGATCAGACAAAGGAGATTTATTAGTGTGCTTACAAGGCCGACATCATCCTGACTGTTAACCTGTTCCCTCCTGATTAACCCGCCCCACCCTCCAGACGTGTATCTTTATACCCAGATGGCCACCTGATCATCTAACGTTCGAGAAGTTGTAGGGAAGGCCTCCCAGAACAGTATTCCTATCTCCCGCCTTATACAAAGGGTTAATTTATAGGATAGTCCCTTCTCACTATCGATGGCGGAAAATGACACATTTCAATAATACTTCCGGTTCAACCTGACTGCCTCAGTGATTTTCCAGTATTACCTCATTGGACGGGGATTGGGCATCCACCCCCATGACTGCTTCGGACTTTCTGAATGGCCTGTTGAAACCAGTTTGTGCTGGAGTGATCCACACGCTTTAGTTCCACGCTCTTGTCCCAGTTACAAAGGACAGAAAAAAAGGGTCATAGTGCACAGTTCTAGCACACATGCGCAGATCAGTTCACATAGGGCAGTACAAAGGGCTGGGGTGGGGCCTAATGTCAAAAGGGAAAGAGAGCAGTATACCCCATAGAAAATGTTCCTGAAACTGAAACCGCCTTTCCCCCGCTGCCACATTGTTCACCTCTTTATCCTTTATTGATTTATAAGTAGAGCTTGGGGACTGCGCACTAACCCAGTCTGCCCTTTTGTACTTCTAGTGCAACAACACATTTCAGATGAACATCTGAGGGCATAAATAACAAAAAGTGTTTATTACAGGAGCAAAGGTATTTGGGGGTTGGACCAAGAATGGCATTTACTGTCCCCTAGAAATACTTTCTAATTTGGCAAATATCTTCAAGTTGTATTGCCATCAAGTATTGCAGTTCTTGCTCAAGCTCACAAGACTGTTCCTACACATCACCAAGTAGAAAGGATGGGAACAAGTCATCTTCGGCATCGTAATAAGAGGGCCTGGAGACTGCAGTGTTTACTAGTATCTTCCTCTGTTTGCTACAACATCGAAGAAGGCACCCAATGATACCCGCTAGAAGAGTAATGAACAGCATTACACATGCACTCGAAGTAAGATCAGTCTGCTCAGACTTCATTGTTGACAAAACATAATATATCACAGGGAGTACATATTGTGGCTGTACAATTGGCAACTTGAAAGATCCTCTGCTCATTAAACTACCTTAAACATCTGGAGACTTTTGATATGTCAACTTCTTTACCTCTGGAGTTAGATATAACAGGGTCTCACATTTCCTAGTGCCAAGCATAGGCCAAGTTCTGAACAGTTTTCTCCATAGCTTGCCAGAATACATCAGTTTGACTGGTCACTGTCTGTAATATGAAATATATATCAACAGAGGGAGTAGATATTAACTCTATACAACCATCTTCTTCCTAAAACAACAAGGACCATAATTTACAAGTGTAACCAACACCTTCCTATGAGTCAGAAGTTAGCCCTGGGTCACTGATTAAATATCTTGCTGGACTTCCGGTAGCTCGCACCTTATACACACCTACATGCGTCAACCAGTCCCAATTGCATCTGTCTCACGTGCCTGGCACAATTCTGCTTGTTGGGGACCAATATACATTTCACCCCGCCTTTTGCTTTGAACGTGCACTCTCGATACTCGCATCTCCATCTGCTGTATTGCCAGAGGTCTCTCCATGACCACAGCTCTTCCGGTACACCCAAATCATTTCCTAGGAGTCTTGGCCAGCAGTTGTGCAGGATATCTTTTTGGGTTCTGTGGAGCTCAGAGGTTAGGACATCTTGTACTTCTTCCCACTGATGGTTCTGCCTGGAGGACACCACTATCGGCTCTATTATAACCTCTCGGTTGATTGTGCTGAGAGCCCCAATAACCATCAACTCCTCGATATTGATGGCGTGGAATACAATCCAAGTCAGCCAGTCGCAATGTGGGAAATATTTTCGGAACAGAGAAAGGTGGTACATAAGTGAGAATTTGTGATTTCTTTTTAACTATAATTGCAGTTTACTGAAGTGCACTTGTGAGATCCAAAACCAAATGGCTGTGCAATTCCTTCTATATGGGTACCACCACCGTGACTGTTTCTACTTCAGACCTGATGGATCGCTTCTGCAACATCTTCTCCAGGCCTCTGGTTCTCAAACATGAGTCTGAATTTCATCTGGTGGAGTCCCGAATCCTCGACAGCCTAAATGCTGCCTACTGACCATTCATTTCTCCGGACAAACTTTTCCTTACTTCTAAAACTGTCTAAAGGTACCTCTATGGGAATCAGGAGTAGACTTGTAAAAGCTTTCGCCTAACACTACATGTGGCATTTTCTAAGAGCTCGCCTCAGATTTTTGTGTAGTTCTGACTGGCCTGGAGAGCAACACACAGCACATGTTTCTATGTCCAATGTTCCTTGTCTTTCATCTGTCCAGTTATTAGTCCCTGGACCTCTCAGGATACTAATGTCCCACCAGAGGACGTCACGCGTAGCAGGCCCGCGAATATAAATTGAAAAGATTCACTCACTCTTAGAGTAGCACGGATTAAGAAGGGCTAGAGGCAATCGCACCTGGACAACAAGGTAACATTTTTTTAAATGAGGAGAGCAGCATAAGATACAAAGAATGATCACTGAATTAGAAGGAAAACAGATCTTTAGTTATAGCCTAAAACTTTGTTTGTGATACTTCTGTTTTTTACAGATTTTTTATAAAATACTACACTTAGAAGATGGAAAAAGAATTACAATAATTTTTCTTCATGGATAAAGAAATAATTTATGAGCTAAAAATCGAAATAAACACAACAATCTTAAAAAATTGGTGAGTATGTTAGATAGTTGAATGTAAAGTGTGTTTTTTCACCACCACTAGTTTGTTGTATCAAAAAAGTTTAAAAGGTTTCATTATGTGATGAAATGTATTTTTTCCCTTTTCTGAATTAGAAACTCTCCTGATGAACCACGCATATTGGGCGTGGAGAAACACGTGTTAAGAGACAATATAGTTTAACAATTGAAGGAGAAAATCATATGTTTGACAATAAACAAAGATATGAATCAACAACTAAAGATATTATTTTGTTTGATTTGAATGACAAGTAATGGAATACCGGAAGAGCACTCCAAAAAAAGTGTGGTGTTATAAAGAATTATTTGGTAAATACTGCAGCAGCCGCAATACACACTTCTAAGTGCATCATCTAGGTAACAGAGACACTTATCAGGTCTGCACAAAAAGGAATCGTCAATCATAGGAAACAAAAGCCGCAAAGGACTGCAAAAAACTAAAACAACTTATGGGTTGTGATTGCGGCGGGGGACAGGGCAGATATTCTTGATCAATTAATTTCTTTGGTTTGGTGGAAAGGGGCCCCAAAGATGTCCGTGCCCAGGGCCCCAAAAGTGCTTAAAATGGCCCTGGCTGGATACCCTCCCACCCTGCCCCCGGGTGAATTCCCACAAGGACAGCACTCTTCAGCTAGATTTGTTTGTGGAGTGGGATGGTATAGCCATGTGACTCTGCACTGGCTCTCTTCTCCTTAGTTACCAATGGAGGCATATGTCACACTTAAGATCCTCTACTTTAGCCATAAACCTATCATACAAGAGAGCTTTAGTAGGTGAGTTGTACTTTGGGGGTAGTGAACCTGTGCTTCTATAGTGGACCAGCATTTTGGATGTAAGCGAGAATATGTCCGGGAAGGAAGGATCCTTGTAATTCTATGAGAGGACACCAGTTCACCCTAATTTAAGACAAACATGTTTTTGTCTGTAGAAGTTGTGCAAGAGGGATTCAATGTGTGCATTACAATACCATCTCATTGCATAAAAGTGCTTATAGGTATGTACAACTGTTAACTGACAATACAAACAAACAAACCATCATCTCAGCAAAATATGTCTCCTACAACCTTAGAATTACCAATGCTAATTCAAACACTAACAAGCTCTTCACTATTCTTAGAGAGCTGGAAGCCCCAGCCACCCTACCGCCAACTCTCACCAAAGACAAAGATTGGTGTTCTAACATCCATCCAGGACAAAATCCACTCCCTACAGAAGAAAATCCACATCAAGCAAGCACTACTTAAAAACTCACCCTTACCTATACCTACTCACCATCCTACCACCCTTATGTCATCGGACCTCCCTGAATTTGGCTTCCACAATGTCTCGGAAACAGATGTTACAGTCATCCTCAAGAGTTTGAAACCCTCCAGGTATAAAGGGGAAATCTGCCCATCCAACATTATCAAGAATTACGCTGAACCTCTAATCCCTTTCCTCGCTGCTTTATCAATGCCTCTTTCTCCTCAAGCTCAGTCCCCACCAGCCTGAAGGAAGTATGGGTCCTACCTCTAATCAAAAAACCCACAGTAGACCCCCTAGGTCCGAACAACTATCGCCCAATCACAACATCCCCTTTCCTCCTTAAAATCCTAGACATGGCGAACTACATTCAAATCCAGCGCTATCTTGAGGACAACCACATTCTGGGTATGCGCCAATTAGGATTCTGACCAGGCTATGGAACGGAATTGGACCTGTTAGACCTTTAAAAGGAGCTTGATGCAATCAGAGATGAGGGTAAGTCGCAAGGACCTCATTTCCCCAAAATGCCAGGGGTAGCGGAAGTGACATTGCTTGACCCTTGACCTTTGATGATATCACAGGAAGTGATGTCATTTGACTCCACCCCGAAGTGACATCAGGCAAAGCGATAGTACGCAACCTTACACCCTTTGACAAAACAGGAAGTGGCATCACATAGCATTGTTCCTAAGTACACTACGATAAATATGGCTACAATGTCACTGTAATATGATGTACATTTCATACAAGAAGGAATCCCCACATGCATCATTAATATCAGTGCGTATAGGCACATATTACCAAATTACTGTGAATGCAAGCAGATGTTCAATAATAATGATGTGTTATTATATAGCACTTACACTTAAGCGCTTTATATAGAACAAATATAGATGCAATATCACCCAACCCGTGTTGGTACTGATTTATAGACTTCAGAAGGATGGAAGGCTGAGTTGACCTTGCCGGGATTCAAGCCTGCAACTTGCAAATCACACACAGATCACAGCAGCGAGCGCTTAACCCACTGAGCTATCTTACTGGCTATAGGAAAATGAGCAATTACAAGTCTGAATGTTCTCAGTCAGAAAGCAAATTACACTGTGTAGTGGATACCAATAAACTGGTAACTGTGTAGAATTCCAGAAAGACTATTTGTTATTCCTATTCTTTCTTATTTAGGGTCACTGCTCAAAGTGTTACACTTGTAGAACCCCTAGTTTTTTAAGAGGCCTGAACAAGAAAGCTAGCCACTGCAGGAACAAAGATCCACATGGCGCAGGCCACAGCCCAGGAGCTTTCATTTAATAAAAAAGAAATGATAATAACAATATTTTTCTTTTTTTTGGGGTAGCAAGGGAGACCATAGGTGGCGTCCTCCAAATGATGTCCCTGGTTAGTTGCCCCTCCTCCTTCTCTTGGACATTTTGGCCACCTTTGACTTGGTGGACCACAAAATCCTCTGCCACCACCTTATGTCAGCTGACAACTTTTCACAGGAAGCCACAACATGGGTAGTGTTCTTTCTTGCAGACAGATCGAGCAGAGGGTTTGCTGAAACAGCCTGTGCCCCCCACCCCTATTTCTTGTGTTTCCCCTATCCTCTACAATAGATTCACCAAACCCATCTTCGACCTCCTGGGCTCCATCCGCATTTCATAAACTAACTATGCCGATGATACCCAGATCCTCCTACTCCTCTCTGCCAACCACACCGAAGACTTGATTACTCTAAACACTATCTACTCAACCATCCAAACCTGAATGGCTAGTAATGGACTCTGTCTGAATGATGAGATGAGTGAGATCCTGATGGTGGGGCCACCAGCAGTAATTAAGAAACTAAACTCCTCTTACTCCACCTTCAACATTGACGGCCTCCAGAACCCAGTTGCCTCCTCAGTGAAGACCTTGGGCATCTATGCTCACAACATCTGCAAGCTACCGGTGATCCAAAACAATGACATTCGGGCTGCCCTTAACAATCCTAAAAAGAACACATCTCAAGAGCCAAACAAGATGCCCACTGGCACCTTAAAGACTTTATCCATTACACACAGGTGCCTTTCCCACTATGTGCCTTCTTACCTCTCGCATAAATTCACAAAAGCCCAGTCTTCCAGACCAGTGAGACAGACATACGCACATCGGCTCATCCAACCGATGTTCCACCGAGTTCAAGGGGGTGGTATAAGCTTCCCCACTGTGGCAGTCAGACAATGTAACTATCTACCACCCAGCCTGAGGGTCGTACTGGGCCTTCAGAAAAGCCCTGACAACCAGTCTGTTTAATTAAGACCTTGCAATCCAGCCTTACTCTCTCTTGGACATTCATGTATATGTAACTGGTTGTAACAGTGCCTTGATGCCCCAGGGTTTTTGCACGCTTTATAAATGTAAAAATAAAATAAAATAAAATAAATAAACTGCCAGAAGAAGGGGACAATGCACCTGGCCTCTTTTATCTCCTTAAGGAAGTGACTGAGGGCTCTCTTTATTGTTACTTGCCCGAGGAAGGGATTGTAGTTAACTACCAGAAAAGGGACCAGTTCCACTCCTTTTTGTTGTTTATTGCCTGAGGAAGAGACCGATGCTTCTCTTTGTTGTTCGCTTCCAGGCAAGGGACCAATGTCTCTTTTTGTTGTTTACTTCAGTGGGCGGAACCAATGCTCTCTTTGTTGTTAAACCTCTGAGGATGGGACCAATGTCACTCTTTGTTGTTAACAGACTGGGGAAGCGACCTATGTCACTCTTTATTGTTCACCACATGAGGAAGGGACCCGTATTCTTTTCAACTGCCCGAGAACGAGACCAATACATGTGTTTGTTGTTAACTGGAAGAAGTGAACCATGTCCCTCATTGTGTTTAACTGCCAGAGGAAGCTACCTATGCAGACTTGAAATTTAGCAGCCCAAGAATGACATGGTGTGACAAAGGTATCTTGTGTTGTTTTATTTCATTTTTTATAACATTAAGCTGTTCTTTTTCAACTGGATCCGAGAGTATACCCATGGCTATTCAATAGAAAAAGAGCTATTTTAATGTGACAACTATTTGCTTGAACAGGGACACTGTGGGGCAGGGATGTCATTTCACCAAAATGGCAGAGGTAGCGGAAGTGACACCACACGACCCTTGACAGCTGATGACATCACCGGAAATGATGCCTTTTGACCCCACCCCGAAGTGATATCACAGGAAGTGATGGAACGTGACCGTTTACCCCTTGACAAACCAGGAAATGGCATCACATAGCATTGTTCCTAAGTACACTACGAAAAATATGGTTACGTTATCACTATAATGTGATATACATTTCATACAAGAATGGATCGCCATATGTAGCGTTACGATCAGTGTATATAGGCTCATATCCCATACTGTGATTGAAAGCAGACGTCCATGGCCAAATGATGATGATGTGGTATTATATAGCACTTACGCATAAGCACTTTATATAGAATAAATATACATACAATATCACCCAACCTGTGTTAGTACTCATTTATTGACCTCAGAAGAATGAAAGGCTGAGTTGAGGTGTTAAAGAACAGACTAAATCAGTGACTCACTCCCTGAAATGTTCCTGAAATAAACCTTTAATGAGTCTAGCAATTATTGTATATAATTCCAAAAAGACACATTATTTGGTATTCCTATTCTTTCTTATTTAGAGTCACTGCTGACAGTGTTAGATTTGTGGAACCCTTGTTCTTTTTCTTTTTTTTTTTTAACACGAAAGCCAGCCACCCCAGAAGCAAAGAGCCACATGGTGCTGGCCACAGTACAGGAGCTTGCATTTAAAAAAAAAAAAGATTCTGTTTTTTTAGGGGTAGCAAGGGAAGACCCCTAAATGACGTCCCTGCTGTGGGGGTTGCTTGAGAATTCTGAGCTTTCCTTTTAAAATCCCTGAAAGAAAAACGAGGGTAGGAGATCTGCATTTTTTCACTACACGTTGCATGCCATGTTTTGCTTGCTGCAAGTCACTTTTGTTCTCAGGCATGATTTCCGAGAAGAAGAAAAAAAAACCGAACGGGTTCCCTTTTTCACACCGTGCAGTTTGAGTTGTGGTTTTTCTCTCAGGGGAACACACAACGATATCAAATGGACTAGAAAGAGTTGCGGTAAAGCGATGTTTAACTTTTTCAGCCAGAGTACAGAAGTGAAGAAACTGGCACATGCTTTTATTTATGCAGGGCAAGCCACGTTCCATGGCGCCTCAGAGAGCTGTGTAAGGTGCAAACCTTGCCGAGATTAGGAATGCAGTCCATTTTGAAAGGATTTCACTTTTTTATTTCTTTTTTTAAATTATATATGGTTTATTTAAACCTTTACAAAAAGAATAGAAAGCAATAATAAACAGAGAAAAAACATCAATAATACACAATTATGTAAGCAGCATATAGATACTTATGTCCACTAATTGTAGGTTCATCCGGATTTCTTATAGTACATGACATTTATTTTAATATGTGTAAAAAGTAAATATATCCATCGTTATGTTAAAAGGGACTTAATTCAGGTTGCTCTCCATTTATTTGTTTACATTTGTTTTGTATCTATCCTTCATCTCAAAGTCAAAATAGAACATGTTCAGAGCACACATATTTCCTGTGCCAACAAATGGATTAATAATGCATTTTCGTAGTTTAGCACCACCTGAGTACAGACTTTGAAATTGGAGTGATCACTGTTGTTCAACTACTCTTTATGCAATATGGAAGCCAAAGTCAGGAGTTAGTTCATTAGTATCCAGGATAGCTTTGATATATGCCATTGTAGCAATGATCAAGGACTTCTGTCTTCCCTTTAAAATGCTGTCCCAAAAGCCATCTGTGTGTAACATTACTGCTTTGTGAACACATTTCCCCCAAAACATTCTCGCCATTCTATTAATTTATCACACTCCACAAGTAAATGCTTAAGAGTTTCGACAGTTCCAACCACTCCACAATATCGACAGTCCCTGGATAATATAACAGGCATATTCCTAGATGCTATTGGTTCCCTAGTGGGTAAAAGATTCAATCTTAACCGTAGAAAGAACAATCGATAAACTGCATCAGTTGGTAAACATAGATAGGTAGGCTGATTTAACTTTCTCTCATTTGATCTTAACTGAGAGAATAATTTGAAAGAAGGTGTTGGTAGAGTGTTGGCCTGAGCCTGCTGTGCTGTGCTGTGTTGCTGTTGAAGCAAGGAAGGAAGGACTGTACCAGAGTCTGCTTACCATTGCCGTGCAAAGTAGGCAGAGCCCTACCTATACACTCTCCACTCCTGACGCAGAGCGTTGCAGAGTGTTGGCAGAGCGTTTGCAGAGTTTTTGCGGAGCCAATGGAGCCGGTGCCTGTGGTCGGAGGACTGTAAAGAATGCACAGCCAAGCACAGATCCTGCTGAATGGAGGTAACGGGAGACCGGTTTGAACTGTTTGACTTATGCAAAAACTGTATGACCACAGTAATCCCCGGAGTCATGGGCCCAACCTGGAGCACAGCGCCAACAGCCCCAGCTCCCGAAACCAGACCAGGACTGCTCTCTGTCTCTTTTTTCCCCCCCACCGCCGACTCAAGCACCTCACCTCCCCTTCAAGTTGATGCCCAGCTGACAGCTGTGAATTTGATGCTTCTGGACGATGGAATATCAAAAACAGGGGCAGGGGGTGTGGTGGAGCCCATATTGGGGGAAGGTCCGTCTCTGCCTAGGGTCCCTTCCTCTCTAATGGAGCCATCAAACTGTGGAGCCCTAGTGGCTCAGGCTCTGTCTAACGCAGCGCTGATTGGGAACGAAGTAGCCACAGACATTAGAAGCAAAAAGAGCGAGCTTCATTTGCCAAAACCAAGGAGCAAATCATGGTCGGATCATGCCATAGTTAAATGGCATTTAAAGCAAAGGGAGGTGCTGCAACCTGCATCGGTAGTTGAGGACTGCAAATCCCTTACTGATGGAAGCTCCATCAGCAGCTCAGAGCACACACCTTGGGAAGAAAGTGGTATTGAACTATCAGACACCATCCTGCTAGCTAACTCTCACTCTCCTTCTTTGCTTCCCCAGGTTGGACCACAAGAGCCACCTATTCGAACAAACGAACTTGAGATGCAGCCTTTCTCGCTGGCAGAGGCAACAATGATTCGGATGCCCTCAGGAGTTCCGTTCAAGTAAAATTTGCCTGCCAAACTGATGAACAAAGCACCAACCAAGAAACCACGCAAGAAATCTGCTCTATGGTCTCTATCACATTGTCACCATTTTTTAAAATTGCATGAAAATTTAAAGAGAGCGTCAAAGGCCAGACGATGCTACTCGCCCTAATGCACACCAAGTTAGTCTTCATCGAATCATTTATCAAGGCTTCCAGAGATAAAAGATGAAAGGAAAAATAGACAGAGGGGGTGATCATCAAAACCCTTATCGACTTAATTTAAGAAGCAAGGGAAGACAAAAAGGCTTTCTTGGAAGGATTTGGGATACTATTCCACAACTGAAGCAACAAGAAAATATCGCTGACAGAAAACAGGATGCTAAACAAGTACCGTAGACACAGTTCTGAGACACCACATTTAAAAAACACCACTAGCCTGGTAATGTTAGTGGACTGTGCCCAGTCTTTGTTTATTGAGAGAACAATGATGTTATATGGGTTTCGTTGTCCAGGGAGCATGCAGCCCACTCAGATCCCTTCATGAACAAGGGGCAGGCCCCCATCCAAGGTCTTGCCGGACTCCCTGAGGTACGAGCAGGCTGCAGCTCTGAACTAGCAATGGTGGGCAGGACAGAGGAGATAGTTGGGGGAACATCTACCATCAATGGGTTGCGGTGCGCAGAACTTTGTTAGAAACGTACAAACTGTATCAGTGGAACCAGCAAAACCCACAATAACACCTCAAAGCCGTGGAACAGACCGCAACAAGGAAAACCCTCCTAATCAGGGACCAAACGAGAATGTGATAATCAACGTGGAACATTTTGAAGATCTACTGATGCAGTTGTCAACATACAAAGACTACGAATCTGATGACCCAGTGGAAGAAACCAGACAGAAACTAACCTGACCTACTCGGCCTCCGCAGAAGAAGTGCCGGAATATCAACCCAAGAGCGTGACCCAACGAAAATCATCATTTCTGACATTGGAGGACAATCGGCCAAGAGCGAATAGGCCAGGCACCTCAGAGAGGCCGTCCACACTGTTGCACAGAATGATCGAGCACTACTGCAATGACTGACAGATATGTGAAGCTGTCAGAGATCAAGATAACAATAACCGGGCCTGGGTCTCCAGTTCTCAATACACCTCACAGACCAGGACCTCTAAGAAACAGGATTTGAACTTGGGTAACCGTAAGTTAATCCTGCAAAGGGTGCTGAAGGCTGACAACGGCTTAATACTGAATCGCTTCAGCATAATGTGTCTCTTCCACCGTGTCCCGTAACTGCAAGTGATTGAATCCAAAGACATCAGGATTGTCGATTTCCCAAACAAGAACAGAAATGACCGAGTGTGCCTGCATATGGCCTCTGCCTCCCTGGCAGCCCTCCTGATGAATGCCAATGACGACCTACAGGCTTTGGGGTTTGACTTGAAAGATTGGAAGCCCCCATCAAAATTGGCCCAGTAGCAAGGTCCTTCTTTACGCAGCCAATGTCAAAAGGAGAGGGCCAGTGGTGTAAGAAGAGATTGCAAGAACGAAGGTGACCGGCAAAACAAGCCTCAGAGAGCTAAACCAGTGGTACTATGTGGGCCAGACTCCTGAAAGATCACCATAAGAGGAAGTGGAAAAGAAACAGCATCTGAGAGCTGGGATTTGAGATCAGACAATTTAAAGCCTAAGATTGACAAAGAGCAGTCTTGGGACTGGTTGGCTAGACTGGCTGGCTAAAGCCCTAGGACCGGTCTCTACAGACTAGAGTCTGACCCACAGAGGATCCGGGAGTTTGGACATTGGATCCTGGAACACCAGAGGATTCACCCACCTGTTCCAGGCCTTTGATGCAATAGTAGCCAAACTGGATATCATATGCCTACAGAAAATGTGGCTGAGAGAAACACCATTATTTGGCAGCTTCACTGGATACCTAGACAAAGCAACAAAAAGGGACCTTGGAAGGCCCAGCTGCGGCCTGTTGACATAGATAAGAAACAGTTCCATAGAGAGGTTCCCAACCACTTCATTCAGATAAGAATAATAAAAATACTGGATCATCCCTCCAACAGTCAGGAGTGTTTGGCACTCGGTAACCTTTACTGGAACCCAAAAACCTCAAAAAATTCCAGTAATTTTGTAGACTCTGTAATGGCATGGATAGATTTGCTGTATACCCAACTGGATGACCCTGGATAATTATCTCTGGTGACCTAAATGTAGATTGACTGCGGCTCACCACAAGAAGGGAAGGGGTGGCCGGGACGGCACATCAGAAAAAGAGAGCCAGATGCCAGGAGTGGCTGGAAGAAACGGCGGTGAGGGATATACATATGGTGAACAACCAAGTTAAAGGAGATCTGACAGGGGTGACGACTTGGCACTCAGGAACAGCAAGTGCAACCCTAAACTACTTCTTTGTCGCCAGTACTGTGCTTCCACAGGTGATATCCTTGTAGGTACATCCTTCCAGACAGAGTGATCATGACCCAGTGGTGCTTTCTTGTTTTAGATTGTGCCAGAAAGGAACGAATAAACCTAACCCCTGGAACCACAAAACTGACCTGGAAGAAACAGGTTTCGTATCACCCCAGTTCTAGCTCCCCAATTGACAGAAAAACTGATAGCCTGGCAACGGATGGACGTAGGGGAGGTGGAATACGAACCTATGCTGGCCATCTTCTGGGAGGACCAATGAAGGGGATGTAAACCCTGTTTTAAACCCAAGCACTCCTTCGATGAAACAATCGCAGTCCAGAAGCATTTGTTGCATAGTGACCTTAGGAGGCTAAGATCCCTCCCAGCTGTTACCAGGGGATTAGCAATGAAAAAAGGAAACAGAAGTAACAGAACTGTGTCACATCCTACAGAGCAACCCTCTATCAGAACGATTCCGAAGCCATGTTGCAGGGTCTAGATCCGAAATATTTGAGAAACTATGGCAACTGCTAAATGTCAGGGAAACTGACAACGGCCTACTCCAATTAAACCCGCTTCACGAGAACTGCTGGGTTGAACACTTTGAAAACCTTTTTGCGCAGAAGGTCCAAAAGAGGGAAGAGATGAGCTACGACCAGCCTACTCACTGGTCAATCCATTTTGAAAGGGAAGGAATCTTGTGTACTATATTGAAAGCCAGTAACTCATGTGCCCAAGGGCCCAACGGGATGACAAATGCTATGCTAAAGGAGGCCCCAGCGGATTGCCGGATGTGGTAGAGTCCCAAACACAGGGAAAAGGGCTGTTGTTGTCCCCATCTTCAAGAAGGGACAGCAGGGCGGACCCAAAGAATTACCGCCCAATATCCCTTCTTGATGTCCTGTGAAAGATCTTCGCGAGAATCCTGCTGCTACGTTTGAAAGAATTGATGAAAGAGACAGGGTCTTATGACCTTTCTAGCAAACTGGCTTTGTCAGCTGAGACGGCTGTGGTCTGAACCTGCTTTTGACCAGCCTCTTAAAGATGAAGACTCTGAAGGGGGAAGGCAGACTTTACATGGCATGTATAGATATGGAGTGCAGCTTCGACTGAATCAGTCAGGAACAATTATGGGCTAAAATGACTGCCATGGGATGCCGGGGGGACCTAGAGTCTGCAATCAAAGATTTGTACACCGGGACAGTCCTGCTGATCAGACTTGATCAGGCGGGGAATCTGACGAGGGGGAATCAGACCTAAAGGGGCCTGAAGCAGGGGTGCCCTTTGGCACCTATCCTATACACAACATATTTATTACGGACATGAAAGAGATTGTAGATCCTCCAAGGTCATACCCGCTCAGGATTAATGGAACATCTGTGGGATGGCTCTTGTACACTGACGACTTAGTCCTTTTAGACAGGACCCCCATCGGCCTACAAAAGAATCTGGCCACACTGCAAAATTATGTTGATCAGAACAGCCTGAAGATAAACATTACGAAAACAGAAATCCTCATGCTGGAAAACCTAAGGGAAAGGAAAAAGAGGACACCATGCTGGTCATTGAGGGGGTAACCGAATACGACCCGTTGCTTCAATAATATACCTTGGGGTAATGATTAGTGCGAGTGCGTGTGAGAAGCCGTCGATGGATTGTCTAAACATGAAAGTGAAACAGCTGACTGCGCAAGGAATGGTGATTGGGAGGAAGTATGGAAAGTTCTCGCTCCTCCCGGTCAGAAACATTTATAACCTGAAGGTCATACCAACAGTGACCTACACCGCTGAGGCTTGTTTTGGTCTGCTCTGGGAAGCTTAGGAGAGACTAGAGAGCTGCTTTTGGAAGGTGATTTTATGACCCCCAAATGCAATTCCAATGGCAGTGATTAAACATGAACAACTAGACCTTCTCTCGCTACATATGAGAGTAGCTTGGAAATCCTTGATGATCATCGGCAAACTTAACACCCCGGATTGCCCACCCCAATTCCAAAATATAATCATGAAAAACAAGGAAATGTTCGACTGGCTGTTGAACCTATGGCGATAAAGATGTGTAGGAACCTTGCCTAATCTTGGTCTGTCAGTTGACACCTTATGCAGAAATCCATTGCTGGTAAAGAGTGCTTTTATGGGATGCAGACTGGAACAAAATCGAAGTTATAAGCTCTAACTCTATGACCCACACACTATCAAGACCGCCCTCTGGTTTACCAAACATAACTCCTCAATACTTGAGAAATTCCCAAATGTGCAAAACACAGGGACCTGTTTCTCAGATTCCGCTTGAACATACGCCACACCAAAGTAACACTGCACAGATATTGTGGGCTAGCAGAGGATGACCAATGTCAGTTATGCAAAAACCAAGCAGAACACTAAACCCCCTGATCCTTTTCTGCACAGAACTGAGAACACCCCTACTGTACGAAAGTATGAGGAACAATTTTGGGACTGATGCAGCTGAGTGGTGGGAGGTTCTCTATGGGGGGGGGGGGCAACGCGGGCTATACTCGTAACTTGGTAAAGTTTCTTGAGTTAATCTTCATGGAGAAATTTAAAGAAATAGAATTTTAATAAGAATGGCCTCATCTGTACGACTTTTTGGTTTCTCTCCTTTTAACCTATTTGAGTCTTTTAGTTTCATCCTCCTTCCCTCTTTTTATTTGATGTGAAGCGTTGACGGATTGTATTTTCTTTCTGCTCCCTTTTAATGGATTGTAACTGAATAGCAAAAGTTTGAAATGAACTAAATGCTAAATAAAAAAATAAAAAAATGTGTTTCTCTTAACTATAGTAGAGGATCAATCCTCCCAAATAAGTTTTATCTTAACGGCTCTAGGATTCATAACAAGATCCTTTTTAGTCGCTTTAATACTTTCTAATATAGATAGACAGTACCCTATCAATAGATTGAGAGACAGGCATACACCGTGTGTTGCAATCCCATCTAAATTCACATTAGAGAATTTGTTACTGGTAAAAAGATCTTGGGGTAGGTGGAGAGTGATTTCCTCTCTACCGTCACCTTTAGTGACGAAAGTGCCAGAAAGGATTTCTAATGTGCACTAATGAGTGAAGGCATATTGGCGCTATACAGAACTTTTAAATAGGGAATGCACAACAGTGCACACTCTGCTTCAGTCCGTAACTTGGGCTCCCAGTCTGATTACAACCTCCCTTTGGTCTCCCAGATACATGCTGCTAGCAATAGTGGTTTCTGCTCTGTGAATATCCTTCTAAAGCATGTTCCTTTTTCTCTGAGTCCCTCTCAAAGCTATTGCGGTTTCTGCCCAAGGACCTTCATGTTTAGATTGTGGCAATTCTCTTTATCCGGGTCTCCCTGAGTATCTGCTCTAGTCTGTGCATCATCCAAAATGCTGCCAGCAGTATTATCTTTGGAGCACCTTTCCGCACTAATACAACAGGAAAGATGGCTAATTATACTGGCTCCTTGTCTACCAAATAAACCTGTTTAAGACCCTGTGCACAGTTGATTGGTCCATCCATGGATTTGACCTCTGATTCTTAATCGCTAAGACTAATCTATGTATCTCTGGCTGCTCTCTGCGTTACTTCTATTCTATTCTCTTGGCAGTTCTCCACCATTTGTCCTCTGGCAGCGGGGGTAGAGCCTTCTCAGTTTGGTTCGTGCTTCCTCAAATAAACTTCCCCAGTACATTCGATTCATTGACAATTTCCTCAGGTTTCATCATTGCTTGATGATTTCCTTCTTACGTCGTAGGCTGTCGTCCCTGTTGTTTTGCTCCACCAGCCAGCACCAAGATGCTGTTTGCGATATTGTGCTGTATGAGCTGCATATCCATTCCCAAACTATTGCACACTTACATTTATAAGTAAAAAGCAAGGTGTATTAGTCTATTATGAAAAAATAGATGGTTCCAGATCAGTCACAGTACTGGCAGAAGCACATTTGGCTTTTGTGCCGCCCAAACTGTAAAGGATCTGCTTCCATGGTGGGCATACCAAAAACTTGAAATGTTCACAGGCAAGTTATGTGCCGAACAAAGGGCCCACCTAAAATGGCTTATTCGATAGATGGTCTCCAGAAACGAGGGCCTGAAACTCAGATTTTCTGTGTGCATCATACACAGCTATCCTTAAATGAATGGAAACTAGTGAAGGTTATCAATAACTGGAAGATCCGTTGGCTTGTTTTCAGCGCGTATGACGGAAGCTACTATTTTGGTAATCTCCAAACCTGGGCCAGGCCCTTTACAAGGCAAACCCGAATGCCCCCTCTCTATATACTCCACATGGATGTCTATGCTCCACATGAATGCGAGGATTCTCACTGGAGTGATTAGTACTGTAAGGGGGCCATTGTAGGACCAATCCATGAGAATAAGATGATTACACCTGGTATAAGCACTAGCCTTGGCCTGTGCCGAGTACACCAAGTCATGCATATGATTGAATACTATGCTGCAGCCTCATCTGACACCAAAAAGGCACTTACCTCGGTTATCTGTGACAAGCTGTTTGATACGCTGCAAATGTACACCGTAGAATAAGCTACGGGATGGGATGGATATGCATGTAGTACACTGCATCAGTTGCAAGGGCCAGAAAGGGGCCGATGATCTCTGAGGAACAGGTGATGCAGAAGGCAAAAAAGGCAGAGCTGCCCTCTGTAGCCTCCTCATTTCACCCTTGTGATAGGGCCATAGGCTTGCACACCCAAGTACACAAGTTCCAGGTTGATTCGATCAAGGCTACTGGAGGGAACACGTTATCTTGCTTTATGTGCAAGATAATTCCCTCCTGTGTGTCAAGGACAGGGTAGTAAATATGAGATATGTGCCACTTTCCAGCCTAGGTGCCAGCTGGAATAAATACTGCCTGTAACCTCTTGCTGGTCCTGTGCCCCTTTCAGGAAGACAGACTTTCACAATTCCCCTTGAAATAGGCATTTTAATACACCCCTCCACAGAGGATATGTTTATTGAAAACATGGCAAGACTTGCAGTGCTTAATTTGTGGGGGTGTTTGCCAGGGCTCAGCCCTGGCCCTTATTTTTGAGCCTCAGCACTTATTGTCTCAGACTCACTTTAATTATGTAGTGCTGATAGTCAATGCATCCGTTAAGCAGGTGTGAGCTGTTGTGTAACCCCAAATATGTCTGTAACCTGAATCAGGTATTTTCCCTCTTTTTTTGTTAACGGGGGATCAATTCTGAAATGGGAAAAGTTAATTAGAGCACACATACACAATATGAGAAAATGATTACCCCTCTTTACGCCTATGTTCGTCCGACTGGGTAATCTATGGAATTAAATATCTTTGCAATCTAGTGTATATCGGAAAAACTATCAGACCTATAAAACAAAGAATTTGCGAGCATAGATCTTGCTTGAAAAACAAGGTGGAGAAAAAAATCTTTGTAGCCCACTCAGAAAGTAAAAAGCAGAAATACACCGAGCTTTTTTGGTTTATCATTCAAAGAATACCATCAACACCTAAAGGAGGTAATAGAGGAAAAATGTTGTCCCGTTGTGAACAACGATGGATTTATACTCTTGACACGGTCAAACATGGCCTCAATGTGTCCATCCAATGGAACACCCTCTTTTAAACAAAAAACTTTGTTGTTGAAAAAATCTTTCCTTTGAAAAACCTTTCTTCTGATGAATAGTGGAATTTGTCTATGATAGGGCTTTGTTAACTACAATCTTTGAAATATCTCACTTTTGAAAACCTTGTTTGTCTATAAATGCTAAATGCTCTATAAAAAGATCAGACTTATGCGCTCCTAGAAGAGGAGTTTACATCTGCATTGTGTGATTTACTACATTCGTTCTTAATTGGGTCAACCTTTATGATGTACCCGTTGGCTTTGGAGGTTGGATAAGCCCTTTAACAATAACAAAGCAGTTAAAACATTTTTGTGTGTCTATTGAGCTGCCTTCCCCTTTAATAAAGGTGGAGTCTTTATCAAGAAAAAAATGCATGTGCGATCACATGATCAGACGTCGTTCACGTTGTCGAACGATAAATAAACAGCCAGCATGTCAAAGTTTTCTGTAAACGCCCAAGCGATTAAGACAGGAGCACAGAGCAGACACATCCGTCCGCTATCCTATAGGTAAGCTTTTTTTGCAGAAATTTCGGGTGGGGTTGCTGTGCCATACATTAACTTTGTGCAGTTTGTCTGCATTTAGAATATTAGGGTAGTGTAGTTGCAACTTCCTGTTCGTTATAACTTTGCTGCCTTTCTCCCTCAGACTGGGGGGCTGATCGAAGCAGTAAACTGCGTTACACTTCAGCGAAAGCTCGAGGAAAATTGCGAGCTCTGGAAATGCATGACTTGCAGCCACAACAATAACACACATAAGTGGCGGTATTCAGCATTAACTAACAAAATACATTTATAGTTTGCCGAAGAATTAGATATAAATATTAACTGTATAGCTGTTTAGCGGTTAAATGTTCAATGTCATATGTCATATATCTATGGACCACGCAATTTTGTAATTGTTTTTAATTTATTTCCTTGTTATTTATAGATTACTCTTTATGAACATCAAGTTCTGGAGTATTTAAGATTCAACTATCAAAAAATTATGGTCCTGAAGATGGCCCTTATATCTATACCGACATGGACACTAGGGATCGTGTCCAATGCTAAATGAGGCCGAAACATGTAGACTATCTGAAAAAACCTATATTAATAAGAGTTTGGTTTTTGTGACATCAATTTCCTGATTATAGATTACAAATGTTGTGATCACTATCCCCATGCAATCTGATCTATGTACTTTTGTTACTTGCAGATAAGATTTTGCAAACTATGACAAATAATGAAATGATTTTGTCTAGTTTGCTTTGTGATTTAGAAATTAATAAATCTGTTTTGGAATGACAATGATGTGTGGTCCCACTATATAATAATTATACTGGTTATGTCTTCTTGAACACCACCAATCCTTTTGCCATAGGCGTAAAGAGGGGTAATCATTTTCTCATATTGTGTATGTATACCCCAAATATGTCGACACTGTGGGGAGCAGCTATGGTTGGTGGCAGCAGTGGTGCGGAACTGCCCACCCGTAGTGTCATGGGAATGCTAGTAAATATTTGGGCCCTGGCCCCAATTTGTTTTGACAAATTATGCACTGGGCGAGAGTCATTTCCCCGACTAAAGAAACTGAAACATTTGGATACATTCTCCCAATATTCCATATGGAGGATGTTGCCCTTTGGAAAGTAATAGTCTTTCCTGGGCTTTTATATTTTTTGGGGAGGCAATGTGACTCATCCAATTAATTTATGAGTAGTCTATTAGGTCCAGGTAATCAGACTTGGTTAGTGCTGAAGATGCCCAAGAGAACATATGCTAAGCAGGACTATAACTCTCTGATTAAATAAAGTGCAAATTGCATACATGGCACCACTAATGTTAGACCTTTTGTGCTGTTGGGCCTGCCTGCATGCATTGGCAAAATTTACAAAGCAGAGTGTCATTGTGAAGAGTAAAACAATGAAAAATGGCCTTTACTCTTCACTTTTATGCTCAGTTTGAAAACATATATGTAAACATAAATGTTGCCTGCAAATGATGCTTTGCACGTGGTATTTTATAATCGATTCCTATGGAATCCGCCTGCACATTAGCAGGTACAAATGCAAAGTGTATTCCATAGGAATCCCTTGCTTTTACCCTGCTTAAAAATCTCATGCAGACATAAAACTGAGGGATCTTCCAAGACAGAGGAAGAAAGCAGAGAGGAGATAGAAACTCTGCTTTGCCATTGTCCAATGCATTGGAAGGGTATGAAAATGCCCTGCACTGTAAAGATAAGGCACCAATGAGAAACAGATCTAGGTCCGAATGCTGCATGTATGGGCCTGATTCTGTGGTAGGGAGCTGTTAAGGCTCATTCCACAGGGTCGGTTCTGTGCATGTCGCACCTTTCCCCGTGTCCTTTTCAGGGGCCCTCCCCGCACCTCAACTCCACGGCCCACCATTACACCATCCACCCGGCAACCCTCACGTACCTTTACAGGCCTTCACAAAGGCAGTTTCTAGGCTGTGTGTGGCGACAGAGTATTGCGAGGCCCCGCAATAGAAGTGCTATCGTAAAACTTGTAAGTGCATGCGCTGGGGGAGAAAACAGAGCGCACGAATGGCGTTTCACTTCTGTCGGAGCCACAGCATCTTCCCGTGCTCCTCCTGAGCGGGAGACTTCGTGAAGACACAAGACATTTAAACCTGCCTCCCCATTTACAACCATGAACACTGTGTTCAGGGTCCTCATTTCACAACATTATTGCTGACGAGGACCACAGAGCGGATTCCACATGTTCAAGATGCAGGGAGCGACTGCACCCCCGGCTTTTCTGCAGGCCGTTGGTAGGCCTGCCATCCCATGGCCCCAGTGGGAACTCCTATTCAGTACATAGGCTGAGTAGTGTGGGCTCCCCTTTGCTCTTTTTCCTTCTAACCTGGCTATGGAAATAACATGACAGCGAGTTTTGCTTGTGGAAAAATTATGGCCGTAGGCTTGTTTATTTTCTACAGAAAATAACACCACACAATATCACAAACAGAAAATATCACCAACTTGCTTTTGGGCACTTTGTGTCGGGGATTGGAGATGCCCAGCCTTCTCCTCGGCTAGTCTTCGTTACCCTAGATCATCCGTTCCTGGACACGTGCCGCCACACCTGAGTGGGTGTTGCCTCGGCCACTCAGGTCCCCCCAAAAGAGCCCCTATCTGCATCCCTGCTCTGTCAGGGCCCTAAAAATGTTATCTGAAAACACTCCCATCCCTTTGCTGGACAGATGTATGCCATCTTGGTGAAACATCTCTGGGTTGTTTTGCGACAGGCCGGTGCATCTGGGACAATGGTCCTTCTCTTTGATGCAATTAAGCTCTATTGCTCTCCCCTTCCCTGCCTTGTCCTTTTTTGATTTCCTCAGCGGTATTGACATACCTTTGGAACCTAAGCTGACGTCGTTTCTTGCCAGACAGTCCCCTGCTACCGTGTTGCGAGCTACTAGCTCCCCAAATCTAAAAGCCCCCCCGTGAGCTAGCGCAAAAGCTGCCCTGAACAGAATTGCCTCATAACTGCTGCTACATGTGCTTTGCAATAGCTGTAACAGTATTACCACCTTCCCAAAATTCAATGGTCTTCTGTTGTCTGGTTTCTTTCCTTCCAATTTCGCCCAACCCTTCATTGCATATTTTATCCGTGGGCTATTCGTTGGATCCGTCACCCCGGCCACCTTTGCGGTATATGCGACCGCAGACAAATGCGCTGCTGCCCAGCTTTTCCTTTTACCCATGGCAAATGTTTTTTCCACAAATCGCACATTTTTGCAATTTGTAATTTCACCCACATGTTGTACTCCTGTTTCTGCTAACACATTATTAACCTGCTTTTTGTACTGCTTACCCGTTTTGTATGTTGGGCGTACCTGGCCAATTTTTCTATCACCCGTCCTTGTTCCTGTGGCCTTTCCTCCTTTTCTGAGTTAACCTTGTAGTTAACCGTTTTTCCTCCAGCGCTCCCAATGGAACCCATGCCTTTTTTGGTGTGGGCGTTTTTATCCTTTTTGCATACGGTCTCACCTCTCTGAACCTGTCCCACTGAACACGAGACAAGGCGTCAGCGACCACATTGTTTTTTAGACATTCCAATGTGATTGCCCTCATTAATTCCAATACCAGCGGGCATGACGCACTTCCTTTATTTAACACGTGTACCACTGCCATGTTGTCTGACCAAACCTTTAATTCCTTGTTATTTAGCTCTGTCTCCCATGCGCACAGTGCTACCCCAATTGGAAAAAGCTCCAGCAGTGTGATGTTACTAGTCCATGCTGCCTCCTGCCATGTTTCTGGCCGCTTTTCTGCGCACCACTCTCTATCCAATATTGCCCCAAAACCAAATCCCCCGGCTGCATCCGTAAACAACACACTCTTATCCTCCTCGTTTATGGGTGAGCGCCAGATCACTGACCCATTGAATGATTTAATGAATTCGCCCCACACCTCCATTTTTTGATCCCACCACCTATCCTTACTCTGTGGTGCCCCTCTTTAGCCCTTCTTGTTCTCAGCTCAATACTCCTTTGGAATATTTTACCTTGCGGTATGACCCTACCAGCAAAGTTCAGTTTACCTGCTATTGCTTGTAATTCTTTTACGGTAGCCTTGTTTCTCCCTTTCGAGCTCTTGATTCTTTCTAGTAGGTCCGCCACCTACTCCTCCGAGATCCTGCACACCCCTTCCCTTGAGTCAATTTCTGTTCCCAAAAACTGGATTGTTTGTGTTGGGCCCATAGTTTTTTCTTGTGCCAGCGGGAAACCCCAGTCCTCCGTTAACACCATGAATTTGTTCAAAGAGGCCCTACACAGTTCTGACCCCTGTGGCCCTAGAAATAAGAAATTTCCTCCATTTCCTTTGTGAGCGCCCATTGCGGGAATGAGCTCACTTTTTCAAAATAGGCGCATGAGACGAAATAATCCCCTCCCAATGCATACATAGCCATTTCTGTGGTTCTTTGTTAACTGGTAGCAGACGAAAGGCCGACTTTATCATGGCCTTTGCCATCCATGCCCCCATTCCTGCCTTCCTGACTACCTCTACTGCCTCCTGAAAATCAGAGTAAGTCACTGACACGGCATGCTGTGGTATGTCATCATTCACTGATGCCCCTGGGGAGTATGAAAAGTGGTGAATCAATCTGAGTTCGCCTATCTCCTAAATGGCGGGGATTTGTAGGGGCCCCCTATTCTCCCCAGCTCAACCTATTTCCTGATTTTCCTGGCCACCAGCTCCTTGTTCTCTAAGGCAGATTTTAGATTGTTTGTTTTTTTTGTTGATGCTTTGAGACCCATGCCCTATGAATGGGATATTGAAACCCTCCCGAAAACCTCTCCTGATCGCCTTCGCAGCTGCCTGGTCTGGAAAAACCTGCAGCCACTTCTCCATGTTTTCAATCCTAACTGGCGTGGCCCCCTTCTCATCTCCTCTCCTAGTTCCATTTTTCATTCCCCCTGTGGGTGTCCGTCGTTGCCCTGGTGCACTTTGCGGTACTATGGCCTCCCTTACCATTCTCGCACCTGTGGCTGAATTTGCACTTCTTACCCCAGCTGCATGGTACCCTATTCTCGAAATTTTGACATTGTGCGGCCTCTGTCCTTGTTGCCCCAATATTTCCCCTACCACCCCCTTGGGCTGTTGGTGATATGCTGTTCTGCCAACTTCTCTGTGTACTGTCCTGCCTGTTCTGAAAACTCTGATCCCCTGCTCTGTCATACCTGTTTTCGTATCTTCCGTTACTATATTTGTAATCACTTCCATAATTGTTTTGCCAGTATTGCCTTCTCTGTTGTCCTCCCGATACTCTGTTCCCTGGTGTCCCATTTTTCTTTTAATACATTGACTATGTACAGGTTAAAGTTTTTCTCATCCCATCCTATATCTGGGAAGCAATCCATTTCTTTTCTAAATTCGTGATTATACTTTTTCCATGTTCCCGCCCCAAAAATGCTTTTTACACCTTCAACACTCTCTGCTGGTATGTGACCAAAGGTACCCCGTCCTCTGGGTATTTTTGCAGTATAATAGTGGACATTATTTGACAAGCTGCCATCCAGTTATCAAAATTGTTTGCTACTGTTACTCTCCTTAATAAGCCTTTCTCATCTTCTTTCATGTCCTCTATTGATACGTGCCTTCCTCTCTTTTGGCATTCTAGCAGTGAAAAATTGTCTATGAACTCCTTTCTCCATATTTTTTCCTTCACTTTGTCATTAATGTACCATGCTTGTGCCTTCATGGATCGGCCTTGGGCATCTCTACCAATCGCGGGCCTGCCATATTTTGGCATAGCTGGTTCACCCTCCTTTCCTACTGTGACCGTGAGCGGCCCTGCTGGGACTGCCCCTTGTGGAGTTGCCCCTGGTATCGGTATAGGAGTGAGCTCTGCGGGCGTCACGGGTGGGTTGGAAATCCTCCCCTGGGGAATGGGGCCTGGCAGGACCCGTTGTGGACCAGGAACGGCTGGTATCCCCTGTGCTATGGGGACCCCGCTGTCTGCCAGTGGTCCCTCTCTTCATCCTCACTGCTTTCTGTTTCTGATGTAACACTTTGTTCCTCCCTGTGCTTTTTGTGCTTCCTCCCTTTCCCACCATGGGTTCGGACTTCCTCCTGCCCCCCTGTTGCTTTCCTCTCACACCTTTCCATGTTGTTGTTGTGGTTCCCTGGGCAACGCTGGGGGTGGGGGCGCCGCCTGGCTGCCCCTCCCCTTGCTTTTCGCGCCATCTGTCTCTCCCACCCTGCGCCTAACCCTCAAGACCTCCATCGTGCTGTACTTTGTACAGCACGGGGCCTGGGGCATATTTTGATGCCATTGGGGCTACAGACTATTATCCAGCCACAAAGAGGGCCATGTTGCTAAATGCCATGGGAGTGGAAGGTCAGAGGATTTCTGCGGGACTTTATCCCAAAATGGTTCAGGATTTATGTATTTATTTGATTTATTTGCATTTTTAAAGCTCTCACACAGGCCGCGGGCATCGAGGCGCTGTTACAGGAATTGTTTTTTTTTAGTTGCGTAATTGTTTTTGTCTAGTTGCATATTTATAACCTGCTTAAATACCCAGAGGTTTCTAGCGCGGACCCAGGGATCGAACCTGTGTTGCTTCGTGTCATCTTGCTTCCAAGGCGAACATGTTGCCGCTGCGCTATCCTCCCAGGACAATGATGATGCAGGATGACGATGATGTGTTTAAGGAAGCCATACGACGCATTGTTAAGCAGTTTTCCAATAAAGAAAACATAGTCCTGCACCACATCAAGTTCTATGGAATGAAGCAGGAAGCATCTGAATTAGTTCACTATGTCACAAGGATGAGAGAATTGGCAGCTTTGTGTGCCTTTGGCAACAACACTGAGAACATGATAAGGGAAATGCTGATGATCCGTACCAACTCAAGGAAAGTACAAGACAAGTTTATCGTGGAGATAGAATTAGTGCTCAACAAGGCAATTCCAGATCACCAGAGCAGTGGAGGAAACCTACAGCAGATGCAAGGAAATGGCGGGAAGTGCTCCGGCTTCTGAAGTGCAGGCTATCCAGTTCTGTGGGAACAAAGAGAGATCCAATTGGGATGGCAAGGATGAGAGAGCTGGTAAAAGAGAACCTTTGAAGTGCCATAGGTGTGCCAGCACTCGTCATCTAGCAAACAATAGAAAATGTCGGACCAGCAACAAAGAATGCTAAAATCGCAGCGGCTTTAGACACATAATGGTTGCCTGTAGGTGGAAGGGCAAGAAAATCATGTCAGTGGAAGTGAACAATGGAGCAGTAGGAGATGAATCCCCAGGGGAGGATACACCCACCGTCATTATGGTTAACAGTTCTACCGCGAGGAGAGAGAAGCCACACTGTGTCATTGCGGTAGATGGAAATGAAGCCAGGGTCATGGCTGACTCAGCATCGGATTCAACCATTCCGCCGATCCGTACGTATAAAGACATAGTGGGCCAGAGCAAGTTTGAAGTCAAGAGAACGAAGCATAGATCAAAAGTGTTTGGAGAAGCTTCTGTTCAATTGCTGGGGTATATCAGCAGCACCGTAGAATTTAAAGGAAGAATCACACAAGAGTGTACTTTGCGCAAGAAGGTCCAGATGTGTTAGGGTGGGATGACCAGGCAAAATTGAAATTAAACTGGATCTGGGCACAGAAGATCAAGCCTTAGCAATAGTAGGAACACCGGGATTGATACATGAGTTTATTAGATTATTCTACAATCACCCAGGAAAGAAAATGATGTGCACAAAATCAGGCGACGTCAGAACACGATTCCTGTGAAGCATAAAGTAAGACCAGTGCCAGCTACAGCACAACAGGCGTTGCAGGTGCAGTTAGAAAAGATGGTCAAAGAGGGCACCATAGAGACAATAGAGTCATCGAAAAGGCTGAGCCCTGTTATTCATTTAGAAACAATCCTCAAAGGATCTAATAGTGTGTATTGACTTACGCAGCCTGAACCTCGAAGTAATCACAGACAGCTACCTGTTTCCCAACATCAATGGGCTCATATTTATGATGAAGGAAGCTAAAGTTTTCTCTAAGCTGGACATGCGGGATGCATACCATGAAATTCCCCTACACAAAGAACTGAGACCATTGACGCTGTTCATCACCGCGTTTGGCACCTTCCAGTTTACCAGGATGCGGTTTGGGTTATCCTCAGCCACGTCGGCTTTCCAGAGGATGATGGACTCACTCCTGAGAAACATTGGAAATGTGTCATATTTTCAGGATGACATCCTCATTTATGCAGAAAAGGTAGTAGTGCATGACAGGGTGCTAAAGAAGGTTCTCCACAAACTGCGAGATGCCGGCGTGCAGCTACGATATGATAGGTATGCTATCCAAGTAAAGGAAGTGGAGTATGTGGGGTATACCATATCTGCAAACAGAATCCGTCCCAAGAAATACTTGCTGCAGGCCATTGTGAAGGCCCCCGCACCAGCTAACAAGGAAGATTTGAGATCCTTCGTAGGACTCACAGAGTGTTCTGCCAAATTTGTGCACAGCTTTTCCGAAATGACGGCTCACTTGAGAGAACTATTTAAAAAAGGAGCCGAGTACGAGTGGTGACAGGAATAGAAAAAGTATTTTGAAGAAGTGAAGGCGAAAATACTGAGGGTACCATGTCTGCATCCTTTCAGTCCCCAATGGAGGACATTCATTATCACTGATGCTAGCGCATATGGATTAGGAGTTACCCTTACCCAGAAGAAGGGCAATACAGCACAAGTTGTAGCGTTTGCATTGAAAGCTCTGTCAGATGCAGAGAAAATTACTCGACAGTAGAGAAAGAAATGCTGCCATGTGCGTGAACTGTGGAAAATTTTAGGACAAATGTATGGGGTACTAAGTTCAATCTCCTTACCAAACACAAACCACTGATACACATGTTGAGCCCAGACAGAACAAAAACCTTGACTCCCAGGTTAGCATGCATAGCAGCAAAACTATAGGAATACACTTATGAAATAGGACACATTGCAGATTGGCAAAATGGCCAAACTGACTGCATGTCGAGGTTGCCTGAGAGAAGATGATCACCGATCACCTTCCTAAAAGACAAATGTGTGGGATCGTCAATCCGCGACTGGAGCAGCCTGGTGTATATGGAGATGGGTGAAAACCATTGGGGAGAGGAGTCAGACAAGGATCACACGATGCAAAAGATAACCGAGTGGGTCAGAAAAGGATGGCCAAATGAAAAGGCAGTTCCAGAGGGGCTGAGACCATGCTGGAAGGTAGCTGAGGAGATATATGAATCAGATGGTTTACTACTACGAGGTGACCAGGTCATTCCACCGGCGAGTATGAGGAAAGTGATTCTCTGCAGAGCTCATTCAGGACATCTGTTGAGCAACATGACACAGCGCAGGGTGAGAGATGCATACTGGTGGCCGTGTATGGATCACAACATCCGTATAATGGCGGAGAGATACCATGAATGTTTAAACAGTGACAACTGTCTTAAAGTGAGAATGGCACCACTCATTCCCAAAGAAATACCAGAGGGGGTTTGGCACAAATTGGGTCTAGAGTTCTGTTATGTTGTGCTTGCTTTGTATGTATGAGCGGAGAGAATGTTGCTGTGTTGCAGTGGAATGTTTTGATGTTAATGAGGTGTCCAGATTCTATTAAGATCAGTTGAGAGAAGACAGCCTGGGTGATGGGATCCAGTGGTTTGCTCTGTAACATCTTAAAGAGACTTATAATAAAGCGTAACTGAAGGAACCTACCTGAGTGTCCACAGAGGCCACTTTGTTACACTGGCGAAGAGGATTTCTTCTACGAAGTACAAAAGAACCTGCGTGCAAAGAAAGAGAGAAGAAGAAAAGTTGTAGCAGTCTGCTGAGGGGGAGCAGAAGAGAAGGAGAGGAACCACTGCCCCCCATGAAAAGTAAGTTAGTTCCATCACCCAGGGAAGAAAAAGAAAGGAAGCTTAAGCTCCATTATCACCCAGGAGAAATTGCGAAGCAGAAGCCCCAGCGCTATACCTAGGGGGAAGAGAAATGAAGCAGAAGCCCTAGCAATGTACCCATCGGTAAAAGAAGTGAAGCATAAGCCTCAGTAAAGTCCCCAGGGGAAAAGAAGGGAAGCTCAACCCAAATGGGTACTCGGGGGGGGGGGGGAATAAGAGGTGAAGCAGAGCCCCAGCGCAGTATCCAGGGGGAAAAAGATTAAACGAAGCATAAGCCTCAGTGAAGTTCCCAGGGAAGAAGATTTGAAGACCAGCTTTGCAGAGGGGAAGCCACCACAGAGGATGAAAGTAAGGCTTGAATTAATATGGTCCCGAGTTATCAGGGGCATTTAAGACTGATCGGGAAAGGAAGCCCAAATGTGATAGGACCTGAAGCGTGGTGGCATTCTTGAGGTGCAAGGTATGAAAGAGCCAACACTAATGGGTACATATAGAGCACAAGTCCAGCCCAAAATTGAAGAAATGCACCTGAAGCGGCTGTAAAAGGCGAGCGGTAATAGACATTTCATTTGAAACTAAGCAGAGAAGGAAAGTGCTTACCTAGTGAGTGGCTCGTGGAGCTACATCCGTGGTGCTGGTTTGATGGTTGGAGATGCGCAGCTCTGTGCAGCGGCGGCGCCTCATCCAGTGAAAGAATGGTGACATCACAGGAGGGAACTGGGGAGTCGGTGATCTGTTAGAATATTGATTGACCTAGTGTTCGTCCCCTAGAGTCGTTGGTGTAGGCTGAACTTGATACTTAGCGGAAGCGCACAGTGCAATGGAGAGGCATGAAGACATTAGAATAAGGTACCCAAAGACGTGTGCAAACGTTACTGGGAAGCCTCTGGGAAGTCAATTAAGGGCTGTGGTGCTATCAGAAGCATTTCGGGTGCTGTAGTGTATGTGTATCGAAGAACATGAGGTACAGTGAAGAACCTGATGGAAGAATGAGGTACTGTCTAAAGGTGCAGCGCATGCTTTATAGTGAGGAAGTGCGGCGTGGAACCAATAGTACAAATTTGTCAGAAAGACGGGATGCAACTTCATTGTGGTAGAAGCGACATGTAGTGATACCTGCATAATGCGAAATGGATGCTTGTAAGGCAATGAAGTGCTGCGGTGCTCTGTCACCGGTATAATGCAACATAATATGCAGAGAGGACTTATGTGCTGCCCAAAGAAGACCAGCGGAAGCTCAATCTGCCGGTTGCTGGACTTGTATCAAGTGAAGCACAGAAGAAAATCAGGCAGGGATGGACTGATTTATGGATGTTTGTTGGTTCATAAGCCATCAGTATCCTTTGTGAAGTGTAATTAAGCGCCACTGTTATGAAGTTAGTATGAAGGGCTTAGTTCAACATATTCATAGGAAGAGTTAGAAGTACGCATGGTTAATGAATGAACCACATGATGGATTACAAACCATTTTGAGGATTTTCAGGGTACAGGTGCCCTGCACCTAAGGACGTTTAGGAATTAAAGTTGTCTATGGAAAAGGGGCAATGAAGTGCCAAGTGGTATGTTAGTACACGTTGGAGTTACAGGTTTGGAGGTGTCATCAATGACATTTGTGATGTCATCTTTGATGTCCTGGGTGTTAGGCTTAGCAGTGCACGGTGGTGGCGCGAGTTATGGTTGCTTAGCTTACCATAACTGCCGAATTTCAAGGGTTTTTTGGTTTTACTTGGAACCATAAGTCCCTTTAACAAAGTTTTTTTACTGAATTTCATAGGTTTTTAGTAGCGCAACTTAGCCATAACGTCCCTTTAACAAAGTTTTTTTACTGAATTTCATAGGTTTTTAGTAGCGCAATTTAACCATAACGTCCCTTTAACAATGTTTTTTCACTAAATTTCATAGGTTTTTAGTAGCGCAACTTAACAATAGTAACTTTGACTTTATGTACATGTAATATGGAACATACTGAACCCCTTCTACTGAACTTAATGTCCGCAAACTCTTTTAATGTCCGCGGACATGTTCGGAGAACAGTACAACTACCTAAAAACTCTGGGGGGGTATGTTTGATTGTTATATCATAACATAGGAACATTTAACAAATTCAAAAAGCAGCACACATACACATTATATGTAGTAATACATAAGACATGTAACCCATATATGTAACACACTAACCATTCATTTAAATACAATGGGCCTCATTACACGGAAGGCGGTAAACCATGGTGCTATTAGCACCATGGTTGCCGCTGGTACCATACCGGTACCACCATGGAGGAAAGGGGAATTACCACCCCATTTCAAGGTTGGCGGGGTGGTAATTCCCCCTTCCTCCGTGGCCCTTCCCCATTCCCATTTTTGCCCCATAGGGCATAATAGGAATGGGGAAGGAGCTAATTACAGTACCGCAAATTGCGGTACCGTAATTAGCACCAAGGTCCCTTTGCGGGTCCCAACTTTAGCGGCTGGTCTACACCAGCCGTTAAGGTCGGGTCCCGCAAAGGGACCTCGTAGTAAGGCGGTAAGGATTTACCGGTACCGGTGCCTTACTCTGGAATGGCTAGAGGAGCATTTCCCACATGAGGAAATGTCAGAAGATAGTGAAACTAATGGTAAACACTTTACAATATAAACCATTTAATTATTATTATTTTATATACATTTAACATATATATATATTTTTGTACAGAGCATACCAAAATAGAAAATACCTCAGAAGAAACTGTTATGGATAACACTCTTGACAGCATAAAAGAAAAAATGGATTTATTGTTGACCAATTTTATTAATTTGAAAACTTTTGTTGAAGATCATTTTAAAACAAAAACCTCATACCATTGTCCCACATGTACCTGTCCCCCCTCACCATATCCCAGTCAATTATCCCCAAACCCTCTCCATAACCCAAAAAGTTTTGATGAGACTTCCATCCCTTCTTCACCTGATAGCAATCATGTTGAAACCCCTAATTCTCCTGTTTTTGTTTCCGTTTCTGCCTCACCTTCTCTGTCATAAATTATTAATATTAAAACAATGTAGGTGTCCGCGGCCAGCACGGGTGTTCTGAAATGTTCGTAAATAAACAAAAATGGAGGTGTCCTGAAGAACACTATACCTGTCCGTACTGTTTGCTAGCAAGTTGAAACTGTTCTAAGAACACACGTGGTGTCCTGAAATGTTCGTAAAGAAACGAAAATTAAAGTGTTCTGAAGAACACTATACCTGTCCGTACTGTTCGCTAGCAATTTGAAACTGTTCTAAGAACACACTCGGTGTCCTCAAATGTTCATAAATGAACAAAAATTGAACTGTCCTGAAGAACACTATACCTGTCCGTAGTGTTCGCTAGAAAGTTGAAACTGTTCTAAGAACACAATTGGTGTCTTGAAATGTTTGTAAATAAACGAAAATGGAGGTGTCCTTAAGAACACTATGAAACTGTTCTAAGAACACAAGTAGAGTCCTGAAATGTTCGTAAATAAACGAAAATGGAGGTGTCCTGAAAAACACTCTACCTGTCCGTACTGTTCGCTACCAACTTCAAACTGTTCTAGAACACACGCAGTGTCCAGAAATATTTGTTCGACGCGTGACACACTTTTAATTACTTCAGGACCCGAACAGTGTCTGTAGAACATCAACGCGCATGTGCGAACCAATGTCCGTGCATTTGGTGTCCTGCGGACAGGCGCTTCCTTCGCGGACATGTTCGCGAACGGATCATGTGACCGCGCCCACGCTGATCACGTGTTCAGAATGCGGACACTGTTCGTGTCTCTGAACAATTTAAAAGTACATTTTCAAGTAATCCACAATATTTTTCAATAGAATCTCACCAATGCACAAGTCCCACATACTAATCATGAGTTTCTACATACTTTTTGAAACTTTTTGAACCTTTTTTGTGTTCGATCTGTCCGCGGACAGCGTGCATGTCCGCGGACCACGTACAAGCACCCCTATAAAAGACCACGCTCTAGAGCTTATTCTCATTGTGTTTCTGACTATTCTTCAGAGCACTGCGATTTTTTTCTGCCACTTGCAGATATCCATCAAGAACCTGATGGCAACCATTGCTCCACTGCTGCCACCTGGTGCTGTATCTGCCTCAGCACCACCCCCACCCCCTCCACCACCACTACCTGTCCAAGGGCCTGAAGAGGGGAACAGGAGTGAGGGTGCAGAGGAGGAAGCAGAGGATGACGAGAATGAGGTAGAGGAAATCCCTACTACCCACACTAGGCATGAGTCTTGGGTGTGGCGGTTGTTATGGTCCTAAGGCTCGTGCGAACCGTGTCACCTGCAATGAGTGCAAAATGGTACTCAGTCGCGGGTAGCATGGTTCGTACAGCTTTGGGACCACTACCATGAAGCAACACCTTGTCATTTCACTGTGGGGCCATTTGCAAGGTTGTACCTTGCGAGGAGCGTAATAGGTTGATTTCCTCAACTTCATCCTCCGTTTCTGATCCTGTCACCACAAGGACCACCTTTGTGGGACAGCGTCTTCCTCAAGCTGCCTCACAGGCCATACAGAATTCTGATGACCCTTACCTTTCGAGGGTCACAGTTGTATGTATGTACTGTGACACAGTACTCTGCAGGGGGGAGCGACTTCGCAGTGCTTTTGAGACTATCGTCTCAGAGCATGAGAAGACCTGCTCACTACCCAAATAAAACCCACTCTACATCTTCCTCTCTCAGCTTGCCCTTTCTTATCCCTGTGGTTGGTGTCCCCCCTTTTACCCTCCTTTCCCCTCCTCTCCTGTTGTGTTGTGTATAAAAAACCAAAAAAAATACAAAATAACAAAAATAAAAAAAAATAAGGCTCTTTTCAGAGCCGCCTTTCACAGTTAAAAAATAGAAGTGAAAATAAATGAAGCAGGGCCCTTTGTATTTTTTAGAAGTCCGCGGACATCTAAAAATTTGGGGTGCTACCCTATCATAACCATTGCAATTCTCTGGGAGGAAGTGGTGGCTCTGAAAAGAGCCTTAGGGAGGTGTTTGTATGTCACAAATTATAAATACTCAACACCTACTTCAAAATGGATGCTGTAATTCTAAAAAAGGTTGCAATGCATTTCTCAGAAAAATCTGATTGCCAGCATAAGTAAGATAAACACCATCTCTGTGAAAAATGTATTTACTACGAAACATAATATTTTCATTGTGAAAAGAGGACATGCCAAAATCTCTTAGAAAGGCACAAACAGCCTTATTAACATTGCGCCTTGCTTTTTCCATTTGTGGACCAAATGAAGAAGAACAAAGCCACATTTGTCTCTGCGCAATCCGTGAAAATATTACTTGAGAATTAGGAAACATGCCCATGACCTTCCCAAGTCCTTCTTTCATAGCAAATTGCAAAGAAATTCCAGACACATGTCCTAAACTGTTCCCTCCACAATGAATTACAATTATGTCTGGATGTTGCTCTGTCTCCAAAGTAGCACAGAGAGTTAGCAGGTCCAACCACTTCATTCCACGTACTCCATGCCAGTGTACTTTCACATGTGGAAATCCAAGATCTAGAGCTACTCCACAGCTTTCTGTATGCACCTTCAAACAATGTATCCATGAATCTTCCAAAATCCAAACAATCTGTTTTCTGAAAACACAGCCATAGCTATCTGTTGTTCTCTCAGCAAAAAGAGTATCTGCGAAACTCTCTCCTGGCACAACACACCCACTAAACTTTCCTGACCAATCCCTTTCAGTGCTCATTCTAATTCGCATGACTTCTGAACCCAAAAATCCCCGGATGTAACACCCGATGTCGGCGAACTACCGCCATGTCCGCGGACATATCGTAACATGAACAGCCCTTCTACCATTTCCACTTCACTCTCTGTGCCATTCCCTCATTGGATGGAGCTAAGAAGTCCCATGACCATCCACCAATCACATTCAAGACCTCTACATCTAATTGCATCATCATAGATCAGCACTGCAAATGAACTGTGAATCTATCTGAGTACAAGTGTCATATCATTGGCAAGCACCATCTACAAGAAATACTGTACACATCTCCAAGATTTCTACTTGCAGCTTCATGCATATCCATATGCATGAAAACAAACTACAGGTATGCATAGTTTCTGTACAGTACATGAACACATTTTCAAACTGACTTTTAGCTTGTGTAATCTGTAAAATGAATCTACTG
Source organism: Ambystoma mexicanum (assembly GCF_040938575.1). NCBI lineage: Eukaryota > Metazoa > Chordata > Amphibia > Caudata > Ambystomatidae > Ambystoma > Ambystoma mexicanum. The sequence continues at coordinate 247,864,110 of NC_090924.1, read as the reverse complement.
TCTTTTTTCAATCTCCTAAAATCAACCGTCACTTATAAACCCTTATACTATTTACTTTCCTTATACACACACACACTCAAATCATGTTAAACTAACATTTTTTAAATGAAATATATAGACTACATATATTCAAACAAAATTGCATGCATGCACACTCTATGTTCAAATCTCAAAAAATAATTCTTATACAATTACATAATTTTTTCATTTCTTTATTTATTTAATTACTTTAATTTAAGCATGACATTGAGGCACTATTACCTGGAAGAGCTTAGTTACAGAAATAGTGGTATTCAGTGGTAAATTATGAATTTCACAAGACATAGTAAAGATATTTTGTTTGCTACAGTTAGTCATTGCAATACAATTTGTTCATTAAGAACATATCATATGTATTGAACTGGTGCGACATATCTTATGTAAATAAGATAGTTTTAATCGTTTTGAGGAAGGAGCTGAGGATTTCAATTAAAAAAATCAATGTCTAAATTAAAAACAGTGCTATATACAAACAAAATTACTAATTTGTTTCTTTTGTTTCTTTTACAATTGCAGTGAAGACCATTCTCCTGAAAAGAAGCAGCTGAATTTGAAGAACAAAGAAGAACTAAGATGTAACCTGTTCATTTTAGAAAAAAGTAAGTAGAATATCACCATAATATTTGTATTATTACTCAAACACACTGTAAAGTTAATTCATGCTATTTCTGTGCTTAAAAATAGAGATTGTGCACCATTGTGTCCAAAAATCCCCATGTCTTAAACAGCGATTTACAGACAGAATGGCCCACAAATTCCTATTTTTGGACACACAAATTACCCAACTCAACTGCTAGAATTTTGATATTATAGAACAAACAACTGTTTTAATTGTATACATTAGATTTACTATTTGTACTTCTCCACACCACTAGCTTACTTTTTTCTGTCATCTGAACACCAGTTTAGTAGCACATAAATTCAAGAATACCCATCCCTACTAGTTGTAGTTCCCAATGCACAATCACACACCATTACATACATCTTTTTCATCTTACTCAAACACTCATGCACACAGCACACATACATTGCAGAACACCCCAACCCATACCTTCTTTATTTGTGTTCAACAGACCCTAAAGAATGCCTACCAAAAGTCAAGTCAAGTCAGTAGAAAGCAACGCAGAAGTAGAGAAAATGAAAATAAAAGTGTCCAACATAAACATCCATCTCTAGCAGAATTTGCAGAAAAGTTGAAACAAAACAGCTAATACAGTCATTTAGTGAAACACAAGAAGTTTCAAGTACAAAAACTTTGCCTCCTCTATCAAAATGTAAAACAAACCAAAAAACAATTAACAGAAAATCAGCTATCACTACAGATAAAACTGCTTCTTTAAATTTTGATATAGTGCAAAGCAAGCATACCAAGAAAAGTATTTTAGCCAAAATGTACCGTCACAGAGTCCTTCAAAATCTTATAAAAACAGGAGAGAAATCAGGTTCAATGCTTAAAACCTATCGTAGGAAATTAATCTTAGAAGCGTTGATAGACAGTGCAATTCTTCTCAAAAGAAAGTTATTTATTTTAGTGTTAAACAAAATGAAACCACTAACAAAACTAATAACTAAATTACAAAAAAGACTTCTCAATAAACGAAATGTCAACAGAAAGAACTTCTAAAGTATCTGCGGAGGTGAATGGAATCACACTACGAGCACAGAACCATACTTTAATGAAGAAGCGTACAAACAAAAGCAAACAAATACAGGTTATGAAAAAGTGAATAATACCGTAATGGAACAAGAAGTACTCCTTACAAAAATATGCCCTGAAAACTTAGAATTACCCCTCCATTCAACTGAATCAGAACATCCAGTGTACAAATGGACATGCACGTCAATGTGTAACATTCTGAAACAATTTTTCAAGTCTTTACACCAATTCCTCAATCAATATGTAAAAAGCAAAGACAAAATCAAAATTAAACTACTGCAAAATATGGATACCTGTCCAGTGCGCAAGTACACAGGACTACAAGGACATTCATTGGCCTGCATTACAGGACCTACTTGTAAAACCACCTTCCATGATATCAACACATCATTCAACTATAAGAAATCTAGTCTATAAACTGTACTATGCTAAAAGCCTTGCTTTAGCACTAGCAAATTTAAATAACATTCTTCTACATGGTACAGCAAAAGACCTACTTGAAGACATTGGGCCTCATTACACGGACGGCGGTAAGGGTTAACGGTCACCGTTAATGGCAACGGTGACCGTTAACCCTTACCGCCGTACTACGAGGTCCCTTTGCGGGTTGGAGGAATTAACGCCTGCTTCTTGCAGGCTTTAAAATCCAACCCGCTAAGGGACCTTGGAGCTAATTACGGCACCGCAAAATTGCGGTGCCGTAATTAGCGCCTTCCCCATTTCCATAGAGCCCTATGGGGCAGAAATGGGAATGGGGAAGGGCAATGGCGGAAAGGGGATTTACCGCCCCACCAACCTTGGAATGAGGCGGTAAATCCCCTTTCCGCCAAGGCGGTGCCGGTATTTTACCGGCATGAGCCATGGCGCTAATAGCGCCATGGCTCACCGCCTACCGTGTAATGAGGCCCATTGACTATATCCAGAAAAAATATTTTGGAAGTGAAAGCCACTTACAGAATGAAATAGCTTTAAACCAAATTAGCAACAATTCTACACATGGCAACCTTTTACTAAACACATACGAAAAAGTAATACTAACATGTAAAAGTACATCAGCTGAAGTACCAAACCATGTGTGTGTATGTTGCCGCAGAACGTTTTATAAAAGTAACACAAAAACTGTAGACCTATCATACAAAATAGAAGACGATGAAGATTCTAAATGGTTTGAATAAGCTCTCTACCTTGTAGCAGAAAACAAAAACGAAATAACTGACCACTTAATACTTTGCAGTTACTGCACTACAAAACTTGACAACAACCAAACTCCTTCACGTGCTATCACAAATAATTTGGAATTATTTCCACTACCAAAACCCCTACAACAACTCAATTTATATGAGAGCATCATAATTCAAACAGTGCACCCATTTCAAGCAGTAAAACGCCTTCAACCAAAAACAGCAAAATTACCTCCCTCTGAATTGGTAAAAGGCATTTGTGGAAAAGTAGTTTATTTACCATTAGATCTAAAAGAAAATGTGCATATTCTAGGAGTGCAACGTCCAAAGGAGCAATCTTTAATTATCTTAGTAAATGGAGTACCTACAAAAGACAAAAAAATATGGCAACAGCTGGTAGATTTACATAAAGTTAGACAAGCCTTGCAATATCTTAAAGAGAATAATCAATATTACAAAGAAATAAATATTGAAGAAAACTTGAAGGATACAACTGAAATAATTCAAGAAACACAAGAAGCTGGTCAATTTGAGCTCCTAGTTCCTGCTACAATATCAAATACTTTAGACCATTATACAATTCATCCTTTGCACTCTAATGATACCTTAGAAGATGCACTGGAAACATACTAAATGCGTCAAACAAAAGGATCAGCATATGGGAAAAAAGTATAGAAGCACATGCTTTTCCTCTACTCTTTCCTACTGGCAAAGGAGGAAGGTACGATGATAGACCTATTCAAATGTCAGCATCAGAATACCTCTCATTACGGATGTATTCTGAAGATCCCAGATTTAGACAAAATGTGGAATATTTGAAAGTGAACTAGCAACTTTATGTTACGGAGTTGCACACATATTAAAATCAGGATCACACTTTCAAAATATGACAGCTACACAATTATTACAGAAAGTGCAACAAAAGGATGAGGTTTTACAATCAAATATTACAACTCTATTGCTAAATATGCATGGTACTAAAGAGTACTGGTTTCGACGTCATGGAGATGTACGTTGTATGATCAGAAACCTTGGCCCACCCACTTGGATTGTTACATTAAGTTGTGCAGAATATGCATGGGAAGATTTACATGATTTCCTACGCATATCAAACAAAAACAAAACAAACATAGATATACTAACACCTGGAGAACTTTGTTAATGTTTCAAGATATTTTCACCATCGCTTCATTGCTATGCTACATTTTATTTGTAATAAAACTGTTCCTCCCCTTGGAGAAGTGCAACACTTCTTTTTGAGAAAAGAATACCAAGCCAGAGGAGCACCACATATCCACATGCTTTTATGGGTTAAAGATGCTCCTAAATTTGGTCAAGACAGTGATGCCACTGTTTTACAGTTTATTGAAAAATATGTCACTTGTGAAATTCCATTGGAAGCAACAAATAGTGATCTTCATGCACAGATTTTACAATTTCAAAGACACAAATGTGGAAAATATTGTCGTCGGAAATACAAAACAAAGGGAAATACTACACCAAATGCCGATTTGGTTTCCCTAGACCAGTTACAAATACAGGTCAAGTGAACAACCTCATGTCTTCAGTTAGACATAGTGTTAAATGTAAGTCACCTAAAATACATATTACATCAAAAGAAAAGAAGAAGAAAAATAAATCAATGATTATAATGCAATAATTGCCCACTTATGGAATGCAAACATAGATGTGCAGTACATTGCAGGCAATCCTACTGCAGTTGCACGATATGTCACAGCATACTTAACCAAAGCAGAAAAGACAGAGCTCCGAGAACTCTGGAATGACCTGTCATCAGATAAAACAGTGCCTCAGAAATTATAGAGCTTGGGCATAAATATGCTCTCCCATAGAGAATGTGGATCATATGAAGCAGCTGATCGTTTAACTAGTACTGCATTGTATGGTAAATCTGAAAATATAGTATGGCTAAGTCTTGGTCCAGCTAAATCTAGAAAAAGAGTTCTAAAATCATACGAAGATATAGAAACAATAGCCAAACGTGATCCCAACAGCCAAGACATTTTAAAAAACAATTTATTGGACACATACTACCCAAACAGACATAATACTTTAGAAACCATGTGTCTATACCACATAGCCCAAAACTACACATACAAAAATAATATAAAACCTGATGAAAATAAAAGGTAAATACAGAGTGACAAACTGTGAAGGCAGCTTAGTTAAACTCACCAAACCAAATTTAATTAATCATATCAAATTGTCATTAAAGACTCCTCAACATAAAGAAGTATATTCCATGTCCCTGCTACAACTCTTTAAACCATGGAGAAAAGAAGAAGAAATACTAGATAACTATGACTCATATGAAGATGCTTTCAAAGCAAATGAAAGCACTATAACTGATGTAAACTTTACACAGTACAAAACAATGTTGCACAATGAACAGCAACGCGAAGAAGAACTCCAGGCCCAACTAGATAAAGAAACTCCTGACAGTAGTCAACCTTCTGTAACAGGAAGCCAAGAACCACTGGGAGAACCACTAATAATAAATGAGGCAGAATTAGCTATGATAGAAGTAGAAAACACCATGTGTCAGTATGAAGATAAAGAAGACTTAACTATACTACAATCAAAACTAAACAATGAGCAACGTAGCATTTTTCAAGAAGTAACAAAACAAATTGCAAATTTTGTACAACATGAAAATAAAGAATGTTCCTGCCATAATTATAAACCTATACTACTGTACATCAGTGGTGAAGCTGGTTCTGGCAAAACATTTCTAATCAGAATCATCAGCAAGTTCCTTCAACAATTGACAAACAACAAACTGTCAGCTGTTGTCACTGCCCCCACTGGTTTAGCTGCCTACAACATAGGTGGTGTCACGTTACACTGATTACTACTATTGCCAGTAGAACACCAAAACAAATTAGACTATTACAAACTTTCTGCAGAAGCTGCAATGGAACTACGCAGAGTACGCAGAGTATTGAAACAAATGAAAATGCTACTAATAGATGAAGTGAGCATGGTCTTTTATTTATTTATTTATTTATTTATTTATAAGATTTACACAAAGAAAAACAAGCAAATCAATTAATATAATTAAAACAAAGCAATTAAGTACACGCAGAATATATTATACAAATAACCATCAAAGAACTAATACAAACTTATAAAATCATCCCAGATCTTTTCATGTAATCTCAACCTCCCTTGTCGCTTATAAATCACGCTCTCCATGGTTGCAAGCCCAGACATTCCCTCAATCCAGTCTTCCACAATAGGTGCAATCCGTGTTTTCCAGCCCCTCAGAACTAGTTTCTTGCCCAAACTAGCACCACGGAGCAGAAACTTTTTCCGTGAAACAGAGAGATCTTCTAGCAACTCACCTCCCCCCAAAATCATCGTCATGAAATCCAACTCAACATCCGAATTCAAAACACGCAAACAAATACAACAAACATCATGCCAAAATCCCCGCACACGCACACACTCCCAAAGCAGATGTTCCAAACTTCCCAATCCATTTCCACAACACCAGCAATCATCCGAATCAATCATCCCTCTCTTGAACATTCGTTCTGGAGACCAAGACACTCTATTGAGTATCTTTACTTGTCTCAACCGTTCCCCCAAATTAATAGCACAAAGCCTAACGTTCGCACACATTTCAGACCACATCTCAGGCGAAATCTCACATTCCAATCTCCTCCCCCACTCATCCCTCAATCCAGAGTTCTCCTCATAAGAAGACACAATATTATTGTAAATCCTGCTAGAAATTGAACAACCTCCTGGCTCCCTCTCCTTAAGAAAGAGATTCACCATTGCACCCCCTTGCTCTACCACATCACCTATACATCTCTTCAATTTTCTGAAATCAGTAGTTCGAAAATTGTCAATGTTAAATCTCGTCTGTAATTCTCTTTCACCTATCCACTCCCCGTCCACAAAGACATTGTCAATCCAGTAAATCCCACTCAAAAACCAATCCGGCCAGAATAAAGACCTACCTCCAACAGAAATCAACGGATTCAACCAGATGGATGCATGAGTGGTCTTCATAGCAACCAATCCAAGCAATTCATGTATATGTCTCCATGTTTCTCTCAGAAAAACTGTCAAAGGCGATTTCTTACACAATGTGTTCGTAGCTGTGAGAATTGCCCTAGGAGGAAGCGGGCCCAGCAAACTCGCCTCAGCAATTGCCCATTTATCAGGTGCGTCAACCAAAAAGGGTACAATGAAGTGACTGGAAAACGCTAAGTGATATGCCTTAAAGTTCGGAACTCCCAGTCCCCCTTTTTCCACAGGTAATTGAAGTTTCCACAACTTGAGCAGTGGCGGCTTGTTATCCCACAAAAAGGACTGCAACAAACCATCAATTTTCCTCCAATAGTGTTGACCAATTCATTTTAAGAGCGTTCACCTTGCCCCAAAGAGACAAACGAAGTAACGGCCATCGCAAAAGGCTAATTTTCAAGTCGCTACACACCTCACTCATGTTCACCACAACCATCTCATCTACCAGCGGTGTCAGCCATATACCCAGATATTTTAGTTTCCTTTCACACCACTGAAACCCAAGTACAGTAATCAAATTCTTATCACAGTATCCCGAAATCGGCAACACCTCGGATTTAGACCAATTGACCTTAAATCCTGCCACCGCATAAAATCTATCCAAAACACCTAATAAGGCCGGAAGGGACACTGTCAAATTCTGCAATAATAATAGCAGATCATCTGCATAAAACCACAATTTCTGATCGGCACCATGAAAGTTCAATCCCTGTATTTGCACATCGCACCTCAAGGTTATCGCCAATGGTTCCATTGCCAAAACAAAGATCAGAGGGGACAAAGGGCATCCCTGTCTCGTACCCCTCTGTAGCACAAAAGAATCTGATGATTGTCCATTAGTCCTGACAGTGGCCGTTGGACAAGCATAAAGCAGGGCAACCCATGAAATAAATTCTTCCCCCAGGTTCATAGCACGCAATACCGAAAAAAGATACTTCCAATCCACACGATCAAACGCCTTCTCCGCATCTAAAGAAAAAATGGCCACATCATCATCCAAATCTTGTGCATGCACCATCAGCAGTAACAAGTTTCTAATATTACTAGATGTCCTTCGACCAAGAACGAAACCTGATTGGTCAGTGTGCACCAGTTTTACAAGCAAAGTCTGCAAGCGCACAGCCAACAACTTCGCCAATATCTTGTTATCCGTATTAATCAAACTGATCGGGCGATAATTTGAAGGCAAACTGCCATCTTTATCCTTCTTAAGAAAAACCGAAATGGTGGCGTGGTTGGTAGAAGCGGGAAGCAGACCCCCCACCCTAGACTCCACATACATATCCCGTAAAAGTTCCACCGCTGAATCTGGCAAGATTTGATAAAACTCAGCAGGCAGACCGTCGGGACCAGGAGACTTGCCTGAGTTCAGTTTTCCGATAGCCAACCTCATCTCATCCACAGTCACACTCTCACCCAACATGTCCTTCTCCAAATCATTCACTCTAGGTATATCCAAACCATCCAAAAAGGACTCATCCACACCACTGACACCCAATTCATTCTGATACAATTTCTCATAATAATCCTTAAACGTCTCATTAATCTGTTTTGGATCAGAAGTCACCATACCACCCGCCGTTACAATGGAACTGATTGCACCTTCCGACTGCCGTTGCCTTAATCTGTACGCAAGCCAGCGGTCACATTTCTCACCATATTCATAATAGGAACATTTCAACCTGAACAGATCTTTCTCAGATCGTACTCTCAAAATCTCATTCAACTCTCTCTGCATATTCCTTAGTGACCTCTTATTTTCCAGATTTGCAGGATCATTCATCAAAGCATTTGAGAATTGTTTAATACGTTGTTCCAAATCTAAACTTTTCTTCTCCAAATTTTTTCTCCTGCTACTGGACAAACCCAGGATCAGACCCTGCATTGTACATTTAAAAGCCTCCCAGATTGTCCCAACACTAAGCCCCTCTGTTCTGTTTTCAGCTACAAAATGTTCAGCCTCGGATCTGATTTTTTCCACAATCTCCTCGTCCTGAAGAATAGAGGTGTTCATTCTCCAACAAAATGACTTGGATGTATCAAACTTCAGACCCACATTCAGAAACACCGGTGCATGATCAGTAACAGCAATACAACCAATCTCGCAACCTGCCAAATTTGAGGTTGCAAAGCAAGCCGTGAGAAACATGTCAATACGAGAGTGTGAACCATGTGAGCCAGAATAATAGGTATATTCCCTCAAATCAGAGTTATGCAATCTCCAACAATCCTCCAAGGCAAATTCAGACACAAGAGAGCGGAAAGAACAATATGTCGGATCCCTCCTCCGATTAGCACAGGGACCACTACGATCTTTGGCATCATCCATCACCAAATTAAAATCCCCCCCCAGGATCACATTCCGTGAACCAAAATCCTGCAGCATCTGAGCAACTGTTCCAAAAAAGGAGCCGTCATCCACTGAGGGAGCATAAACATTACAAAGAACAGTTTGGACCCCCTGAACCTCCATCAAAAGTGCAATGACCCTGCCCTCATCATCTGAGCGTGAACGTAAGACTTTAATCGGGGCATTTTTCCGTATCAAAACAGCCAGCCCTCTACTCCTAGAAGAAAAACACGAGACAAAAAACTCCCCAATCCACCGTTTGCGGAACAAATTAACTTCATCTAACAATACATGTGTCTCCTGAAGGAAATAAACATCACAGCGCATATCATTCAAACAGTTAAAAATCGTTTGCCGTTTGGTTGGATTGTTGAGACCATTCACATTCCAAGAGGAGATGGACAAAAGATCCCCCCTCCCTGACGGCATTGCAAAAACAGTAAAAAGACAAAAAACAGCAAGCACAAAAATTCTGCCCCCAAAATAGCCAATAACCCACCCCCACCCCCTACAACAGAAGTATGAATCCAACGTCAACAAGAACTAACAAACCCCAGACCAACACCCGGTACCCCTCTCAATCACATATTAGAATTTAAACAAGTCAACCCCACCAGAAACACCCCAATTGTGTAGGCCGTATATATGACCACGAACCAAGCAAGTACTTGGTAACCAAAAACTTCCCCCAACTTCTTTCAAGAAGTCAAGCAACTGCTCTAAATAAATATAGCAAACATTAGTCATAATCAAAATGGCATCAAGGATGCACAGAAAACCACCCCTCCACCATAAAGGAAGGTGGAAGATCAAAAGAACCCCCTCTACATGTGTCATCAGCAAAAGGCCGATAACAAAAAAAAAAAAGAAAATTCAAAAACAAAAAAAAATAGAAATAAATAAAAACAAAAAAAAAAACCAATTGAAAAACAGCAATTGTTAAACCCAGTACCACTGCAGTAGTAACAGCAAACAATATCCAACCCCAGTATTAGTCTCAGAGTAGTCCCGATGTTGATGGGAACCACTCCAGTATGTCACTCCCAATGCCTTTTCAAATAAATAAATAAATAAATAAATATATGCTGTGTTAGTGACATGTATCATTGTGAGACCATGACATTATCGATAGTTGCAGGTTACATTCTGGCCCCCACCTTTGCATCATACATACATATTATAGGCATTACACTACATCAGAACGTTTGTAGCATTTGCCTATACGAATATATCCATAACATAGTACAATAAACTGAAGGCCATTGAATAACCCTAAAGTCCACAGGTCAAAAAGTCATCAGTCCATGACAATCCCCAACAGGATGAAACTACATATCCCCAGAGCAAGGCATTAAACACCATCATAAATCAACATTTCAAAGATTTCACTAATATCATAACCTTAAAATGGTGTCCTCCTTGCATTTACATAACTACATGTCATTTCCCATAGTCCTTAAATTACACGTCGCCTTCTATGCCTATATATGTAACCATAACATGTTGCATCTCATATCTACCCATAACGTGTTGCACCCAAAGTAAACAATCAATCTTGGCAATATCATATGACCAATACCTTCCCTAAACTAATAACATGTAGATTGAAGTTTCTGTCTTTTCCTTTCCTAGCCAGTAACACAAAACATACCTTGAGCGACTGCCGGCATTTCAAAATGCTACTAATAGATGAAGTGAGCATGGTCTCCAACCTGATGTTAGCTTTGATTCACCTCAGATTACAAGAAGTACTCAAAACAGACTATGAAGAGCTCTTTGCAGGAAAACACATTATTGTTTTTGGAGATCTGCTTCAATTAACACCAGTAAAAGGTGAGCCTATTTTTAAAACATTAGGGCACAAACTCTGCCGTAAAACTGTTGGCAGCATTGGAAATGTCAACCTTTGACAACATTTCCAATACAGAGAATTAACAGAAAACATGCAGCAATCTGCAGATCTTACTTATGCCAACATCTTAAAAAGTATCAGAGTTGGTATACTTTCTAAAGAAGCAGAAGCAATATTGAAAACCTGGCACATTCATGCACTTTATGGCGATAATGCATGTGCTACAGATGTTATGGAACAATTAGCCCACAAAAATGTCAATTGTATGGCCTTAATGCCAACTCTTGCGAGCTGTTTCAAATTCAATGAAATAATGTTAAGTAAAGAAATGCAACCAATAATGGAAATTAGCGCCACAGACAAACTAGATGTACATGGTATGACAGTACCCATGTGTGACCAAGCCACAACAAGACTAAATAGTTTAGAAAAATCTATCTCAAACACAGCAGGCTTAGAAAAGATATTAAAATTATCCTTAAATTGCAGAGTAATGCTTAAACGTAACCTTGACGTGGACCAAGGACTAGTTAATGGAGCACTGGGTACAGTTGTTGGCTTTCAAACATACCCACGTGACAACAAAATTCATTTTGTCAATATTCTCTTTGACAAACTTTCAGAAGTAAAAAGGATAAGACACTCAACAGCTCGATTCCTTCTCTTCAAAGGCATGTATGTACACAGAGAACAATTTTCTTTAACTCTTGCATACGCAGTCACGATTCATAAATCACAAGGTCTTACCCTAGACAAAGCAATGATAGATATTGGTAACACAGTCTTTAAAGAAGGCATGAGCTACGTAGCACTATCACGCTTACGTACACTTGACGGTCTATTTCTAATCAACTTTGATGCAAGTAAAGTAAACGCTGATATTCTTTGCATTTTAGAATACAATAGACTGCGCTCACTAGACACCCCCCATCTAAACACATATTCTGCTCCACAAAAAGTAAAAAGTTATAAAAGAAAAACAAATCAAACAGAAATGCAACATGATGTCACTGCAAATCCTCCAAAGAGAGTAAAATAATCTAATACTTAATCAAGTACCAAAAGCAAAAAAGAATCAATTAGGGAAAGTAAACCAGGTACTTCTTCAAAGAAAGAAGACAAACTCCAAAAAAAGCAGTCAGATACAGAACTACCTGGTCCATTTAAACTCTCAAATATAGTTGGTGTAAATTGCTACGCAAATGTAGCAATGAATATTCTATTTCAATTACCACCAATTGTTGATAACATTTACTTACACAGTACAGACCCATTGTGTTTGCAAAGGTTAGTACTTCATAGAAACACAACAAACAATCCTGACAACACGTATAGTGTTTATGGAATAAGACAACAATTGGACTACTCTGCTGGAATGGTGAAATTCACTATAAACTCACAGGAAGATCCACAAGAATTTCTAATGTACTTACTACAAGTACTGGAAAACAAAAACATACCTATAAATGAAATCTTCCAGATTTCATACATGTGGAAACATACATGCACTCTCTGCAACAATGTGACACAAGACCAAATCCCCAATGAACGCTTCGTATATATCAATACCTAATTGTGAATCCATTCCATTTCAGCAACTTGTACAAAATGCAAACCATGGTAGATAATGTTCTACCTGCAATTCAGATAATCGCTCCACGTTAGTAATACAAACACATAGTAAATACGTAATACTAATGCTTCTACGTTACAATGCAGATGGTACCAAAAACAACTTCAAGCTGACTGGATTCACACATGGTCAAATATCACTTCGTAATAAAACCTTCACAACAATAGGTATAATCTACCACGCAGGAGCCACAACCAATTCAGGGCACTACACTGCATATATAAAAAAGAAATGTGGATGGTTTGAATGTGATGATAGTACCATTACTCTAAAGCAGAGATTACCAGCAAATCTTACAAACGCTTATTTAATGTTCTTAAAACCAAAATTTGATAACTAAACTGTACTTAAACCTTAAGTAAACTTGTAGTAAAAAAAATACAAACTGTTAGAATATTCCAAAAGCTATCTAACTGCCCAAAGATTCAACAATAACTAATCAGATAAATGAATACCACTGAATTAGAGCAAAAAATAGACAGTTAGAATACGCCAATTGGTATCGAACTGCTCCAAAATTTTACAATATCCAAACAAATAAATAACATGTTACTGCTCCAAAAAAATGCAACAAGCCAATGTATAAAGCATTAGCCAGAAACAACAAGTGAACACTGAAAACAAACAAACAAATAAACTGTAGCATAACAGAAAAAGGTTTTTTTTTTAATCCAACATGGATTTTTTTTCTCCCACAGACCCAATGATTTTAGCAACAAACACAGAAACTGAGCAAATTGCAAAATACTCTGGTTTGTAATCTACTAAATATGAGGGTAAAAAAAGAAATGTTGATTATACAATGTAATAAGTCATTACAAAATACTAATACTAACATGCTATTTTCTTTTATCACAGAAATGAACAAGAAATACATGTACTCCAATTACTAAACCAAACAGTAAGTATATTATACACTCTATGCCCTGGCCACAACCATCGTAGCATATCACACCCATAGTATCTTATAACTTTGTTCCTTATAAATTTGTTTTTGACCCAAAGTTATAAGCAACTATAAGTGTGATATGCTGCGGTGGTTGTGGCCAGGGCATAGAGTGTGGGGTGCATGGCCATGCACCCCACACTCTATGCCCTGGCCACAACCACTGCAGCATATAACACCCATAGAGTCAAACATTTCAACTATGGCCTATGGAAACTTTTAATGTCCGCGTACATTATGAGTGTTCTTAGAACACTTTCAACTTGCCAGCAAACAATACGGACAGCATCTTCAGGACACCCCCTACGAACTTTTCAGGATAATGCGAGAGTTCTAAGAACACTTTCAACTTGACAACGAACAATACGGACAGCGTCCTCAGAACACCCCCATTTTGTTTATTTACGAACATTTCCGGACACGCGAGTGTTCTTAGAACACATTCAACTTGACAACGAACAATAAGGACAGCGTCCTCAGAACACTCCCATTTTGTTTATTTACGAACATTTCAGGACACCGCGAGAGTTCTTAGAACACTTTCAACTTGACAATGACCAATACGGACAGCGTCCTCAGAACACCCCCATTTTGTTTATTTGCGAACATTTCAGGACACCGCGAGTGTTCTTAGAACACATTCAACTTGCCAGAGAACAATACGGACAGCGTCCTCAGAACACCCCCATTTTGTTTATTTGCAAACATTTCAGGACACCGCAAGTGTTCTTAGAACACATTCAACTTGCCAGAGAACAATACGGACAACGTCTTCAGAACACCCGCTACGAACATTTCAGGACAACGCGAGAGTTCTTAGAACACTTTCAACTTGACAACGAACAATACGGACAGTGTCTTCAGAACACCCCCATTTTGTTTATTTACGAACATAATACGGACAGCGTCCTCAGAACACCCCCATTTTGTTTATTTACGAACATTTCAGGACACTGCGAGTGTTCTTAGAACACATTCAACTTGCCATCGAACAATACGGACAGCGTCTTCAGGACACCCCCTACGAACATTTCAGGACAACGCAAGAGTTCTTAGAACACTTTCACCTTGCCATCGAACAATACGGACAGCGTCCTCAGAACACCCCCATTTTGTTTATTTACGAACATTTCAGGACACCGCGAGAGTTCTTAGAACACTTTCAACTTCACAACGAACAATACGGACAGCGTCCTCAGGACACCCCCATTTTGTTAATTTACGAATATTTCCGGACACCGCAAGTGTTCTTAGAACAGTTTCAGCTTGCTTGTGAACAAAACAGACACATATTGAGTCCTCAGAACACCCCCCATTCAGTTTATTTAGAACATTTCAGAACACCCGTGATGTCCGCAGACAAATTGAACATAGCAAGAACGTCTACCACATAGAAAAACACAACTTTCAACCTATCTCATACTCTCCCACCTTCCCCAAACACTCCTACACACCCGCACACTCTACTAAATACACATTTTGAACCAAGTTTCACCGCGCTGTCCGCGAATCCAAGATGGCGGGCGCTACCGAAAATCTGACGCGCTTAACGCTCCACACCGTCCAATCAATGAACACGTCGCCCGCGGACACCACGCAAACTGAGTGGCCAATCAGGACACTGTCCGTGGTGCGAACAGGGAAGTGTGTCCGCGGACCGAACACAGATATCACACATTTTTTATGACCTAATTTTTGGTCATTTTTTAAAAAAATACTGGACGGATTTTCACCAAATCTGAAAAAGCACGCTTTCGGGACCAAGCCGCTACTCCTGGTCCAAATTTGGTGAAAATCCGTTCAGCGGTTTGGGCTGTAGGCGCAAGCAAAGTTTTTTTACCCATTCAGTATATGGGGAAAAAAAGTTTTGGGACCCCCCCTATAACTTTGCCCCCACTGGACAAATCCTCACCAAACTTTGCAGAAAAATTCAGAGTGGGCCATATACTTTTTTTTGCAAAGTTTGGTGAGGATTCGTCCAGCGGGAGCGAAGTTATAAGCCGCCCAAAAAGTTCTCTTTCTATGGAAACAGCAACTTAACCATAACTACATGGCCACTACCCTGGCCATGTAACGTATAAGTCCATTAGGCACTTATTTTCTGTAGGATGGAAGATATGCAATGCTTACTATGTACCTGTAGATGGTGGTAGAGTCACTGTTTTTAAACTTTGCGGCTGGAACACACACGGAAGCATTGGGAAAACCTAAGCATGAGAACAGGAGCTTTCCAGCAGCCAGACCTATCGATTCAGGGAGTGGTAGTGTGCCTACTCACCCTAGGGAAGCAGAGTATGCCTGCACAGAAGAGGGAGAGCGCCCTGGTGAGCGGTGGGCTGTGCAACATTGAGTGGTCCAGAGGGTGAGCGCTGGGTAGTAAATGGTCGCTCAAAGTCGGAGCAGGAGCTCGTTAACTCATTCTGTCTTTCGTGGGTGCTGCTGTGTGACGCGGTCACGCTGGAACGTGTGATGTCATGCAGAATGCGAACCCAGGTGCATGTCCTGAGTTTGTCAGTTAGGCTGCTGAGGTGCGACCGCGTGTGTCAGTGGTTAGCAACCCTCAGTGTCTTCACACTGACCTGGAAACTAGCCGGAAAAGAATCATAATAAAGCTTGCATTCTTCTGTTCCTGCAACCTAAGCACTGAACTGCAATTGGCCTCAATGAGTTCATTTTATATGGTGGTTTTTCCTGTGTTCTTTTCTCACACGTATCTCTGATACTAAACAGAAACTCCGTGTTCAAATGCACTGGGTTGTTCATTTTGATTTTTTTTTCCATTGCACTCACATAACCAGCATCCTGGGGAACATTGTTTTGTTACATGTATGCTTATCTTGGTTGCTTTAGGGGCCCTCGTTTATTTTTGGGGTACCCCATTTTTGCTTTTTGATGTCCATTCATAATGTGGCAGACCGGATGTTGCTATATCTGGTAAGCTGATACAAGGGGACTGACTGGGTCAGTTTACCTTGAATATGTCTCTGCAGTCAATATTTTGTTTTAAAAGGGGCCGTGGCGGTGTTCCCTGTGCAATAGGATGGAAGAATGACAAGCGACCCCCCCAAACACTAAAGCGTGGGGGCCAAGGGGCGACAGGTGCGCTGCGTGAGGAAAATGACCCATGAAAAAGTGTCCCCAATCCGATACCAGTTTACCCATGCATTCTTAGTTCCCCATTGGTCTTGTCAAATCAAGCTATACACACTGGGCCTCATTACGACCCTGGCGGTAAGGGGTTAACGCCAGCGTTAGCTGCGCTGACCCCTTACCGCCAACTACGAGGTCCCTTAGCGCCATGGCGCTTTTAACACCTGCTTTTAGCAGGTGTTAAAATCCATGGCGCTAAGGGACCATGGAGTTAATTACGCCACCGTAATTTACGGTGGCGTAATTAACGCCTTCCCCACTCCCATTATGCCCTATGGGGCAAAAATGGGAATGGGGAAGGGTAAATGGGGATTGGGGACTTACCGCCCCGCCGACCTCGGAATGGGGCGGTAAATCCGCCAACCACCATGGCGTAAACGTAGTTTACGCCATGGTGGTAAAGTCACGGCCCAGGCGGTAACTTACCGCCTGGGTCGTAATGTGATTTGACACTGTAGAGGACGAGGTCCTACTTTTTTGCCTCTTTGAAGTATTTGGGGACACACAGATTCATCTCTCTGCTCGCCGTGTCCTTCCTCTGCAACCCTTGTCAGTGGTGCTTGATAGGCCCATCCCTGTCCAGCGGCCATGAAGCCTCCTGCAGTGCCTCTCAATGAAATCTAGTGCACTCCTCAACCTCCACCTTGCCCTTCTGCTATTTAACATTGGCGATCACACTGTGTCCTCCACCACTGCTGTATGCCGATGACATACACCTCCACCGCTACCCGCCAATAAGCACAACCGGTCCAAGACGCCAACCGCCTGCCTGTTTGCCATCAGGTTCAGGGTCGGACTGGGACAAGAAATAGGGCCGGACACCTAAAAAGAAAGTGGCCTACCCCTCACCTCTAAAAAGTGGCCCATCCCTCACCTAAAAAAAAAGTGGCCCTCAAACCCTCATCTGTGAATCGCGTCGATTCACGACTTTACAGGAAATGCTACTTAGGGAGGGTTTATTGGATTTTTTGCGTGTTATGTAGCATCCCCACGCTTTGAAGACCACGTTAGTGTAGAGGTTCGGTGCCAGTCCCTGCCAACCCATGTGAGTGAAAGAGCAGCACAGCAGTGCGGCCAGCACCTGCAGACCATGCTAACTTATAACTAATGAATTACTTCTGCAGGGGCTATTACTGCGGGGCAACCAATAGAGCAAGGACGGGACCCAAGTAGCTCGTCTACCAGACGTTTCTGGATGCTCATTCTACAAAATCAAGGAAGCGACAGCAATGGCTACATCTGGTCCAGCCCCCGAGAGAGAGGTAGGAGTAATTAGGCAGCAATGGAAAGTGTAATACAAATCATTGATAAGCCGTACTAGTTCTTTTCATTTTTACAGAGCGTACCTTTTGTTCAAAGGGCCAAGAAACAAGCCCTTGACGCTTTGGGCCTCATTACGACCCTGGCGCTAAGGGGTTAACGGCGCCGTAAAAGGCTGCGGCACCGTTAACCCCTTAGCGTCTAATTACGAGGTCCCTTTGTGCTCCCGACCTTAACGGCTGGTCTGGACCAGCCGTTAAAGTAGGTAACCGCAAAGGGACCTTGAAGGTAATTACGGTACCGCAATTACCGCCTTGCCTATTCCCATTGAGCCCTATGGGGCAAAAATGGGAATGGGGAAGGGCCAATGGTGCATGTGGAATGGGGTGGTAATTCCCCATTGCACCATGGCGGACTTGTTACAATACCGGCAGCAACCATGGTGCTAATAGCGCCATTGGTTACCGCCGGTGTTGTAATGAGGGCCTTTGTCTTTCTCCTGAGTCAAATATAGACTCAGCTCAGGACGGACATTCAAGCACTGATAGTTTCCCAGATATATATATATATATATATCTCTCTCTCTCTCTCTCTCTCTCTCTCTCTCTCTCTCTCTCTCTCTTTCTCTCTCTCTCTCTCTCTCTCTCTCTCTCTCTCTCTCTCTCTCTTCCCCCCACCCCCCACCCCCCATGGCTTTGCAGGTGATTAATGTGCTCAGGTTGCAAACGCATTTATTTTATCAGTGGCACTGGCAGAGCCTTTCATTTGCATGAACATTTCTAATTCAAAGAGCTCCCAAAACACGTTACCTTGCAAATCTGTGCTAGCTAAAGTGAGCAACACAGAGCCCCCATTTAAAGATGTGCCCTACTGTCTTGATATGCAAAACAATAAAGTTGCTGTAAGTCACTAATCAAACGTTTTCAACATCATGAATAACAACGAGCTGGAAGTTTGTGACAATCTGCAGATCTATCTGTGTTTGTTCCACAACTTCATGTATTGCATGTTTTAAATCCCTGAAAGTGCAGTGAAGTTAACTAGATTTTTCAGCTTGGCCTTATCGTAGGGTTAGGACGAATTTACCTAATTAGAAAAGTCCCACCACCAAAAGTCTGACCCCCATTTATACACATATGTATATGTGGGGGGTGTAAAGTTAATAAAAATGGATAGGTGTAAGGTTGGGAGGGGAGGGCTCCCCCCACATATATACATGCAGAAAAAATGGAGAAAAAAAAAAGAAACCGACTTTTGGTGGTCGGACTTTTCAACTTGGTAATTTCACACAGATCCTTATCATGCGTTCTGGGACTTATAGTTTACCATTCAGGATGTGAAAATTAAAGCCACAAACATATTTTTTTAGCTTAATATGTTGCTATAAGTATTTATTTGGCAGCCATGGTGGACCAAAGTGTGATGACTCTATTCAGAAAGATAATCATGTCGGACACACTACCTACCTATGAGTTCATGAGAGATGAAATTGAAGCAGGAAAGTGCAGAGCCCTAAACAATTGGGTGATGGCTAGAAAAGAAGATCTGAAAAAAATGGCCTGCTCTGAAAAAGATCTAATGGAAAATCCTAAGAGAATCAAATGAAAAATGAAAGAGTGGGATTGGATGACCACAGTGGAGAAAGCGGCTGGCAATAAACTTCTAACGCATCTACCACCCACTTTCAATTGTTTGAACAAACCTCAAAATTACTGCCACAAATTCCCCGACAAAAAACTGAGAAACCTTTTTCTAAAAGCCAGATTAAACCTACTACCAACCCGAGAAATCATAGCCATTCGGGATTCGAATAGGATAAAGACATGCCGCCTATGTGACAATCAAGCGGAAATAGAAACACTGAAACATCTAGTGTTGAAATGCCCAGAAACTATGGAAATCCAAAAAATGTATCTTCAACCCCTGGCAAAAAATGCATGGCACCTCGAACCCGATGACTGGTGGAACCGATTAATATCAGGTGAAAAAACAAACTGGACGGTGGCAATGGCAAAACTAACAGATATAGTGATGAAAAAGATCAAAACACTTTCGAATGGACCACAACCTGCATCAAGACTGGAACCAACATAGGGAAGCGGACAAAGATGCAAAGCCCAGTGGGACAGAGACACCATCTTTGTGAGACGCGGAAAGGAAGGGGACGTGCGCGAAGTGCTTCCCTAATGAAGAGAAAGAAACTGTGAAGAAGTTTTGATAAAACTCTTTGTTTTACCACTTTGAGTAAATTTCAATAAAAAAAAAAAAATAAAATAATAAGTATTTACATGTTGTCTGTGGTTTTATTATGCAATGTGTGTTCTTTGTAACTTGTAGGTACACTCTAAAACATTATTACCATAGACCTTGAAATCCAACTGTTTGTACCAAAGATTGCGATCCTGGTTATACCCCACCAACCCCACCCCCGGACCCCATACCCCGCCGGGGTCTATGGAAGGTGGCAATGACCTCGAGCATGCACATGCTACTGGGTTGGTCATCACAGCCAGGAGAGTGGCATCTGGCATGGGCACATCTTGATAGTGCACTGTGTTCCCTATGATCTGTCTCTGAGGGGGCGGGGGGGAGGGGAAGTTCCCTATGATCTGTCTCTGAGGGGAGGGGGAGGGAGGGGAAGTTCTCCAATGAGTTTATGTGCAATCTTGGGAAGAACTTGTGAAGGGCTTCAGCTGCCCTTCCAGTGAGGTCGTGGACAGTAGACCTCCCTGGCGGATCAGCGGGCATCATCACGAATATTCCTGCTACTAATGCATGCATTGTTCTCTCACAGTTCAACTCATCCTTTTGGAGAAAAACTTTTCAGGCCGGTTAGCCGAGATTAATGCGTACTCCATGGAGTTACTCCTCCTTTCACCTGATATCTCGTTTGTTCACCTTTATTGAATCAGTCCCATCTTTTGCCTTATGAAGGCACTAGACACCGTGGGCTTGATGCGCAAAGAGTTTTTCAAAGGGCAAGTCCCATTGAAAAACACTTTGTGAATCAAGAGCCCCCAGCAGTTTTGTTTTTGTTTTAACATCTTTCTGAATGGCCCGCCCTCCCTGGGCCATCTGTCCAGGCGAGCTGCAAGTCCCACTCGACCCCCTCCTTTTTGGATGCATGCAGGCAACCACTGTCTGTAACACAATCTCTGCTTGGTGGTCTGCGTGTTTTTCCGCTCGTTGTTCAGGGAAGCCCCAGACATCTCGGCCCTGATTCTGCTGCCGAGTGCCGGCCGCAAGGCAGGGACCCCTATGGACTTGGCCTGCATTTTGGCTTGTTCTCTTGATGGGTCGGTCACTCACTGTGGCAGCCCCTGGTGGCGGCCACACCTGTGGCAGTGCCACCTGATACCTGGGGATTTTTTTTGTCCACAAATAACATTTTCAATCAAGTTCATGCCAATTCGCCAGTTTCTAACTGGAAATCAGCAATTTCTTTCCTACGGATTTCGAATTGGAAACCGATTCGTGATATCACTAATATTTTGGCTTTCTGGGCACTAATCGGTTCATTTTTATTACAAACATTTGCTTTTCAGTATTGCTTACACACATTTTTTGTTCAGACAGGCGATGAATTTGTAAACAATATACACATTTTTGGCAAAATTCACATTTTCCTTTTATTTTTGTCTGTGATAAAATGTGTTTCTGGAACATTAGAGGCCAATTAACCGCAATTCCAATTTGGAGATGCTGACCAGCCCTGGCTTTGCATACTGGGATTTGCAGTTCTGGGTTTATAATGGAGGAATTCGGGACTACAAGTTCCAGAATGCAAAGTTAAAAGCAGAATTTGACAAGCATCTCCCGAATGGAATAGTGCACGTTGGCATGTAAGTCTGCCACCTTACCAGTCACCATCTTCACAGACAGATGTGCCAAGGACTGCCCTTCCCTGTTAGGGTGTATACATGCAAATGCGGCTGCAGCTACAACGAGAAACCCTGTGACGCACTGGGTTGAGTGCAGTCACCTTTATGCAGAAACTTAAGGTCACAGGAGTGGGCACGACCATTGCCTTATAACTGTCCAGTGTCCGCCAATTTGGCTAGTGGTAAATACTATGTTTAACCACTAAATGAGACATTTCCGTTTGTAACCCTACAGCCTACTGCATTTTTACAGAAAGTCCGTCCCCCATAGCATTTTGGTGGGGGGGGGGGAGCGCGGCCCATGGGAGGAAGCACAGGAGCAGCTACAAAGGGCCACAGCCACCAGCCAGAGTACCACCACACCACTAGTTCCTTTTTTCCACTTTCCACCCGTGGGAGTAGGAGTGGACACTCGGTTCCCTGGTCGGGCCCTGCACCATGTAACACCTCTACACGAGGCCCAATATGAACTGTCACTGTGCCCTCTCCCATGAGATATCTGTCCGGATTATGATGTGCAAAGAGGCGGAGATGATGGTATGTGGTCCAGCTTTGGGGAGGTGATGCCTCCAATGCACCTGCCGCACTGAAACTGGGATCACACACCCTGCAGCCCACACTGGCGCTTGGTGCCCGAACGCAGGCAGAGGAGGCCCAGGTTGTTGAGGTTCCAGACCTGGCTGCTCTGCTGGCACTGCCTGTGACCTGCAGGGAAATCCAATTCCAGGAGGCAAGAGGTAGAGGAGGAGAGGGGCCAGGGCCTCTCGGCCACAGACGAGTAGAAGTCGGAGCAGCACTGGAGTTCCTGCAAAGAAGCACACATAGCCACCTGCACTGTAGCCTGGGAGAGGGTGAACAGCTCCAGCTCTGCCAGCATGGAGTGGAGTTGGGGGACTCGGACTGCGCTCTGTCAGCTGGACTATCTAGGGGTTGAGACCCTCAACCACACGCCATTATAAGAGAGAAGTGCAGCCCCTTGTTTTTACATTTTTTTATTTTACTTACCATGTGTGAGAGTGTGGTACCTCTCCTCGGCTGGGCCTGGCCAGGCAGGTGGCACTGGCAGTGTGTGACTTCTACGAATAGGCCTAGTTGGCATTGCACAGCATGTGCTTTGCCAGCCAGAGAGCCTTCTTGGTCAGTCCAGTCCACAGGTGATGCCTGCCTCGTCATAATGCACATCATGGCGGTCACAGGACACGTGATCCTGTGTAACGGCCACACACTCACCTGATTGGCTGTTGCCTGACATAGCAACAACAGGCATGAGGCAGAAACCCTGGGCTGCTGGCCCCCTGCTGCCGCACCCTCCTGAGGGTTAGGATCGGAGGAGGGCTCACGCATCCCCAGGTCAGCCTAGCCACTGACCCCCCCAGCCCTCCCTAAACCAAACTTGATATACTACTGTCTGAACGCAACACGAGCAGAGAGAGAGAGAGGCACAAAATCAGCCTCTCAGCAGCCCTCTCTCAGATCACACACGACCGGCCCAGGGGAAACTCACCCCCCCCTCTAAGCCCAGAACAATTTGTTGTTGCAAATGCAACGTGTATCTGTGTTATAAATCACAATATTATACGACCGACTGCCTCGGCCTCCTTAGGATCCACGCTGTCGCTGACACTGGTGGATGGCTGGGGGCCGGTCACAGCCAGCACAGCAAGGCGTAGCTATTGTAATGCATTCATCAAAGCAAAGGTAACACTTTGGTGTTAACTTGCTTTGATGAAAGCATATGCTGTGCGAGCTTGCTGCTGGAGGGTCGCATCACGCAGACAAGCAAAGTAATTTACGCTTCTTACTCTGTACCAAAACTGTACCAAAACATTTTTGTAAACCTCAAAACTTGCCCAAGGGGTGGCTTATAAAACCGGCCCCAGGGCCTCCCAGCCATTCGGCCAGTGGCCGAACATCCGATAGTTCAGTCCGCCCCATATCACGTTATAGCTATTCTGAGGTATCCTGAAACTAAATGGGTGCAAATCGCAGCTACTATTTCAATGTGACAATGACCAATACCACTGCCACCAATCCTATCTCAGTCACCCCAGGACAAAGGTTAAAAGCAGAGAAGTCACTCTTGACTCAAAATCATCTTGATTCCCAGAATGGATCTGAGGTTGGCATATTCATCCACTACTAGTCCTTCATCGTGTGTATGTCATCTTCCCAAGAGAAGCAACCAGTAGTGCTCTGGACCAACATCAACTCCCAGGTGCTCAAATAGAATCCCTAGGAATCCCATAGACCGGCTCATTTTGGATCTGCCGCACTTTCATCAGTTTCCGTCTGTGGCAGGAAATGGTATGGTAGTCGTCCAGACGATCTCCGGGTTCCAATGCAGTTGTTCACCCTGCGTGGAAAATGCACTTGTATCACTGCTGTGCAAACATGCCCTCAACGGGGTGATCGCTAATGGTGGCCACAGCCACTGAATGCTTAGGTGAACATGACATTAGCAACACAAAGCTATAACACATGTGACTGCTAGAAGATCCCAGCCCCTGTCACTAGGGATCCATTCTTCCACACCATTACCCCCAACATTGTGGTGTTTTGTGTTAAGTGGGAATAATAACACTGTTCCTTGTTATTGAATGCTCTCATATATGGTGCACTTCTGGTGATCACAAAGGGTGGGAAAAGTTTGGAGGGACCAATGCGATTATCACATCTCTCCTTGTGTCCAGCCCCCGCCTGGGCACCATAGGCGGCCACAAGTGTTCTGAGATTCAGGGCCAGAGAGTGAGCTGTTTTGTGCATGCTTTGGCTCTGACTTTCAGATGCCCATGACTAGAGAAGTATTTACAACAAGGCCGACTAGGCCCATGCCTAGGGTGGCAGATTGCCAGAGGGGCAGCATTTTATTTCAGTTTATTTTCAATTTACTGGTTGTCATTTATTAAATATAAAGCCAACTTTGTTTCTCCCGTCTGGCTGATCATCAACACTGCACGAGTCATTTTGATCTCTTAGCAGTCATTACACTCTGACAGCTAAAGACTTTTCTGGCCAAACATATATATTCTTGTGAAAAGCGCAGTGAGCTAAAGCATGGTTGAGACTCTCCCAGGGGCCATCCACCCAAGAACAGGTCAATGGTCTGTGTTCGTTCCGGTAGAGGGACTCCCAGGCCTTCTTTTGCATACATATATATTCTTGAGATTTACAAAAACTTTATTGTTAGGGTGACTTTTTTTTTTAAGAAGGAAATTGCGCACCAAACCCAGTGTGCTTTAGGTATTTAGTGATTCAGTCATACAACTCTCATAGACATGACAGATATAAAGCTCTTTGGTCATTTTCATCTTTCCAAAATGCTCTTTCATATGCAAAACAGATACAACCTCATTGGTTTTATTTGTGCCACTTCACATTGTCTTTGAGTTCTTTCTAATCTATACACATAGACACTGTGTTAAGCAATCACTTTTATATTCAACTCCACAATATGCATTTTTTTAAACCATTGCAAGAATGAGAGTTTTCCATTCAGACAAGTAAAGGTTAAAAATGATGCATCATTTTACAATATTAAAAGCGTGCATATGCTTAAGTTAAGCACAGAGTTCCCACAGGTGGCACTAAAATGATGTTCAGAAGCAAACACTAATTTCCTTCCCCGGCCCCACATTTCAGCGGTTGTGGCCACCCAAAAGGTGCAGGAAGTAAATGGATCATAGAGAAGTTAAAATGGTGAAGAGTAAATCTAAATGCAAAAGTGCATCAAGAAACCTGTGAAAGGATACCCAAAGACATAGAAGGGTGAGAACAAAAACAAACTGTGTGCCTAAGGTACACTGTTTCACAGCTGTAAAGAAGGTTGCTCGTAAAGGTCTCCATGCAGCCATCTTTGCAGAAGCTGCTCAGTGCTAAGCAGGCAAATGCCATCCCTGCTGGGTTAATTACGTGTCTTTGATGACATTCTTCTGCCCGCTCAGTACTACCGGGAGAACCAACTGCAAAGGACGTCACACAATGCATAACTGATGCTTATAAACAATCTTTACATTCATTATATTTTAATTACAAGGTAGGACTTTTACTGTGAAACAGTACTTGAAATGACAGCATGACATCTATACCTATACTCACAAATCTCAAAGTTCCTATTTATTGTACAGTCCAACCAACTGTACGGAGTTAAACATTTTACATTACCTTAAACGCAAGCTGGCAAGACCCATAGCCTAAACCACACCCTCAAAGGTAATATTGTGCTGGAATGCCTGATCCATTGCTCGATTTGGAGTGTTGGGTATTTCGGACAATGACACAAACAGCAATGATGAAAACAGTATGTACCACTTCATTTGTTATAAAAGGTGCCTGCATTGTGCAGCTACGTGATATGCTGTTGCTTCCCACACATGAATGTTCATAGTCGCTGTTATCCATTTCTCTACCGTGAGGATGCACAGCCAGAGATTCCAAGAAACCTCTTCAACTGTCTTTATTATACTGAGGTGTGTATGCCCAGGCAGAATTTACAAACTTCACTTGTGATTTTGCCATATTTTAATGGCTTTCCAGCCCAAGGGTTTGGACGTGCATCGGCTGCAGCAAGTAACTTGCTTTATTTCCATTTTGCCCCCTGCTAACACCATAGCTGTAACCATGAGAAGGGGGTTGAGTTCTTTTTATTCAGCATTTGTCTAAGATATGCCTGTACCACTTGCATATATTTCCTATGTAAACTTTACCTTTTCACAAGACCAGATGTAGACATTTAGTTACGTTGCATTAATATTACAGACCCGTCTGGGTGTTTCTCAGTCAGGGACGTCATTTAGGGGTCGCCAGAGGTTGCAACTGCGACCCCTGAGGTCTCCCTTGCGACCTCTGGGGTCTCCCTGGCAACCCCTGTAAAAAAAAAAAAATGTTTTTCTTCCATTTTTTGTAATGCAAGCTCCTGGACTCCTTACTTCTGTAGTGGCTGACTTTCTTGTTCAGGCTCTTTAAAAAAAAATAAGAACAGGAGTGCCACAAGTCTAACACTTTTAGCACTGACTCTAAATAAGAAAGAATAAGAATACCAAATAATGTGTCTTTCTGGAATTCTATATAATAATTGGTAGACTCCTTAAAGGTTTATTTCAGGCACACTACAGGGGGTGCGTCACTGATTTAGTCTGTTCTTAAGCACCTCAACTCAGCCTTTCATCCTTCTGAGGTCGATAAATGAGTACCGCCACAGGTTGGATGATATCGGGTGTATATTTTTTCTATATAAAGCGCTTAAGTGTAAGTGCTATATAATAACACATCATTATCATTTGGTCATGGACGTCTGCTTGCATTCACAGTAATTTGATAAGATGGGCCTATACACACTGATCTTAACGCTACGTATGGCGATCCATTCTTGCATGAAATGTACATCACATTATAGTGATATCGGAACCATATTTTTCGTAGTGTACAATGCTATGTGATGCCACTTCCTGTTTTGTCAACGGGTGAAAGGTCGCGATATCACTTCAGGGTGGGGTCAAATGACATCACTCCCTGTGATGTCATCAGGGGGTCAAGGGTCGTGTGATGTCACTTCAGCTACCCCTGGCATTTTGGTGAAATGACGTCCCTGTTCTCAGAGTGACAGGAGGCAGTTGGTAAGAGAAACCAGATATAAGCATTGCAAGCAAAATTCCTTGTTCCTTCTCTCACTTGTGTGCAGTTGGCAGACAGCTTATGTTCTGATTGCTTCCTTTAAAAGATTGTTTTCTGACCTGACTGAAAGCAGACAATTGGCCGTAACAAGTACCTCTAGTGCACTCAACTTTAGAACACACTGCCTTCCCCAAATCCTGGGCAGCAGAGATCTGAAAAGAAGACTCTTCCAACTAACATAACATTGAAGATGGCAGGCTCGAATTAATAGAGAGGAAGCAGTAACTTTCTAATCCATGCAACCGTAAAAACGTCCTTATAACGTTATGGAGCCAAAATGGGGGACACAATGGGAGTGAAGGGGCATAGTTTGGAAAAGGCAGACAGAGGTTGTTAGAGGGGCAGAATCTGGTGATGGGGCTGAGTCTGGCAGAGGTGCAGTCAAGTTGGGGGGAGGCGCATGCACTTATTTGTGCCTAGGGCAACAGAATGACTAAATACAAACCTGCCCATGACCTCTTATTGACTAGTGCTGGACAGGCTATGTGCCAGGACAGACTGGTGCTGCCATAGTGCTACTTTGCTGCTATGACCACAATCTAGTTGGCCCGCACAATAATAGTCTCAGTTTTAGTGGTGTCCATTTTAGGTTTGTACCTTACCATCCATGTGTCTACATCGAAAAGACAGTATTTTATCTCCGTAGAATGGCAATCGCTCATGAAGAAATGCATTTAAGGTGTAATGTGCCCTCAAGAGTACATCGTGGCTTCTCCACACAATCCATCAGGATCAATGCACAGGTTTGACAGAATTGTACTTTTTGACCGACAATTAAAGGTCTGCAAGGACCAAAAGTTCTAAAAATGCTACCACCAAAGGTTTGAACACCAAAGGTTCGAACCTTTGGTGGCAGCATTGCTCACTATACTGTGTGGTATAGTCAGCGGGGTGTTACGGCGGACACCACTGCAGCACACCCACAAAAAAAAAGAATAAAACGGGCCCTCCGCAATACCCAGCTCACTATACTTCACAGTATAGTGAGCAGCGGTTGCGGGGGCAACCCCTGCAGCTCCCGTAGTATGTCCGTGTGTTCGCATGAGAAAGGTGCAAACTTTTGGTAGTTCGCACCTTTCTCATGCGAAAGTTCCGATCGTGGAAAAATCAGCCGCGGTCAGATCACTTAGATCCGGTTTCACTACAGCACCCTCTGCTTTCCCGTTCTTATAATAGTACCTTTCCCATGCTTCTGACAACAGCCCCAGAGGGACAATTCTCAAACTCTGGTAAGAGTGCTCAAGAGGAGCATTCCTACCTCACCATAGGATCTCGGGAGGGACACAACACAACATCTTCCCCCGCTTTAGTTGTAGTGCCCGCTTTCACAGCTCTTCAGTACGACTCTGAGGCTGCCTGATTTCTCCCTTGGGCCTTGCTCCTTCAGCTTACTATCCTCTGTCCTCTTGTCCTGGTTGAGGCTCAGCTGCTTGTCGGGGTATTTCCTCTTCCTGGGATCTGGGCTCGATATCACAGGTCGGGTTAGCTCTGAGTTCATTCTTTCCCCTTTTTGATGAAGTGCCAAAAGGGAAAAGAGTTTCTCCCTGCTTCTCCTATGTGCTTGCAGTGATCACTGGCTCTTTGATTCTTGTCACGCTCATTGACTTCTTGTTGAGGCCACAATAACATTTTGTTGCCAGACGTTGACAAACCAGAACCTCATCACCTATCTCAAACATTGGTTCGCTAGTGCGTCTTTCTTTCCTTTACGCGAAGAGTCTCCTTTTTCTGATTTGGGTGTTATGTTTGGAAGCTTCAGGTTTCATCCCAGACAGTCTGACCGTGGCTGGGAGGGCCAAGCATCAGCTCAGCCAGGATGACCAGATTATTATCAAGAAAGGTGTTTTGATACTCCTTTCACACTGCAGAAAGCTTGATAGATCAGAACCTCCTTCAGATTGGCAAATTGAATCATCCTTTTCGCAGTAGTCGTGTTTTTTTCCACCATGCTGTTTACATGAGGCCAGAGTGGTGTCATTTTGCTGTGTTTAAAACCAGGGTACTCCAGGACGTCATGACTGCTGAATGGTGGCCCATTATCAGACTTCATGACTTGCGCAATGCCCTGTTAACTAAAGATTCTGACTAGAGCACCCATCACTGATGTGTAAGTACTGGGTGTTGTCTTTCGGACGATGGGAAAGCCAGCGTAGTATCCTATTATTACAAGCAGGTTTGACCTGATTTCAAAGGAGGTCTGTAAAATCAGTGGTAACCTTCTGGCATGCATATTCTGGTACATTTGAGGTTAATATCTGTGGAGGACGTTCATCGGCGGCAGTACACTGGCATTCCAGGCATGCTCTGATTAGGACCCCCCGCCACTCATGGCATCCATCCTAGGGAAGCAGAGTTGGCTGCAAAGAAGCCGCTTTGTGTCACTCATCCCAGAATGTCCTTCATGTGTGTTATCAATTACTTATGACCTTAGCACCCTTAGGAGCACCATCTTCATCTGTCTCATCAGCAGTTCCTTCAACGATATGGCCAGCTCAGAATGGATGCCTTCTCATTTTCACAGTTCTTTTGTATCTAATTTGCCACTTTCACCGCACTAGCTACACAAATGACTCCACCTTTGGCCCCAAACCATGGCCTTCCTTTGCTCCAGTCTGCCATCAGCACAGCTCATTTCTTCTTCTTCCTCAGTGAGCACCATTTGTGTGATAGCCTGTACATCTGCATTGTTTAAGTAGTCAGTCATAAAAGTACATATGAAATAGCAGTAATACAGGCAAATATCAAAGACAGTAGTCTTCTGCTCCTGTCTCTGGCACTGCAGATGATGGCTTGAGGGGTGGCGAGAGATGTAGTCAGCCGGGTTTAGGTCATGGCCTGATTTGTGTTCAATTAAGTAATCGTTTTTTGCAGGCAAATTCCCCATCCCTCTATTCTCTGGGGCATCTTTGTCTTTTAATTACCAAAAAGAGACAGGAGGACCTGATGATTAGTGACCAATGTGAACCTTTTGCCAGATATGAAATGATGGAAATGCTTTTAGTTCCACAGGACAGAGAGACTCCCTCTGGCTGAGAACAGGCCTTGTCACCTTTTTCACATGTGCCATCACAACTCCAGGCTTTCTCTCATCCTTAGTATATTAAACCAGGAGTGCCCCCAGTCTAAGGACTGGCATGCATAGTCGCCTCTGACTCTGATGCCGGGTTAAAATATACTAAATGCTGTCGTCAAAAGCTTTCTGGCAACCCTCAGACCACATAAACATCAATGCTTGACTTCTCATCACATTGGGCATCATTACGGGTCCAGCGGTAACCCTGCAGGTGCTACCGGCGGGCTGCCGCCGGACCTGTAATAATTCACCAGCGCCTGAATTCCCGGTGCCACAGGGCTATTACAAGTCTGGCAGCCTGGAAGTCAGGTGCCAGTACATTTGCTAATCCCCATTCCCATTGAGTTCTATGGGAGTGGGGACATGGGAGCACCAGCACCGTTAGCAATGGTGCCAGTGCTCCCGTTATAAGCCTGCCTACCATGGCCGCTATGCCCGGCAGTGCTAGACCTACCAGTCACAGTAGCTCCGACAGGCAGACTTGTAGTTTGCCGGTCCGGAAACAAGGGTGCCGGTGAGCTTACCAGCATCCTTGTGTCCGGACCGGCAACATTATAATGAGGCTCCTTGTCATTGGTGCAGATTTCTGCACATGCCATGCACAGTACCCTGACAGTTCTAGGAATTAACTTATTACACTGATGAATGTGGGAGCATTTTGTTTCTGTATGGGCCTTATCTTTTCTGGATGTGCATTCTTGCCATTTTTGGGGAGTATGCATGCAAGCAAACAATCCCGGTTTTTCTTGCTGATTTTGCATTTCTCTATATTCAGCATGCGGGTTGCTTCCACGAGTGCTCAGCAGACCTGTTTGAGGGTTTTATTCTGACCTTCCTTTGTGTCTCCAACACCAAGAAAATTCCAAAGTTAGGACTCCTGTGTCTGAAAAGCCAAAAAAGCATTGAGAATGTATCAGTAGTTGGGGCCTAGCTTCAGCTGAAAATACCCCTTACTCAGGTCCAACCTGGAGAATCTGGATGCTTTATTGACTCTGACGATCATGTCCTCGACTTGTGGCCGTGGTTGTAATACTCTTTTAATCACTGTGCTCAGCACGCACAGTTGTATGCGATTTCCAGTTTTAGTGACGACCACCAATGGACATACACAGGGGGTTCTTCAATGATGCCATGTTGCTGTAAGGAGTTTAGTTCTTCTGTCAACATCTGTTGCAGATAGATTCTGATGAGGAAGAGGCAGTAACATCAGCAAGCGCTACTATGGAGCTGGAGGACTGCAGGAGTTGGGTATATCAGGAGGAGGTGGCAAGGGCCAGGAGAAGGTGAAGATAAAAGGAGGAGCTTGTAACCCCAAGGAGAAGTTGGTAACAGCCGAACAAGGTGGTGGTGAAAACAGTAACAGCAGGAAGGAACAAGGAGAATGGGAGGGCCCAAGGCAGACTGAGGAAGGGAAAGGAGGCATGAGATCCAGGTAGGGAGTTCAAAGTCGGAAGTTTCTTCGAAGAAAGTGGGCCATTGGGTGAATCCCTGAATGTAGAGAGGGGGGCTGGGGAATACAACTCCAACCCCTGGAGAAGCTTCAGTTGTACATTCAGGTAGTGTAGGCAACACAGAGGTGCATCAATGAAGTATTCTAAGGAGCAGCCTCAGAAATGGACTTGTGGTGGACTATCAGTGTTATATGTGGGCACAGGACCCTGGAAACCTCACATCTGTATAGGTGATCAAGAGTGCTAAGTGAACTAGCTTGAGAGACTTTTCTTTGTTGTCTTTGAGACTTTTCCATTTGTGTATCTGACTTTCGTGTTGATCGGTTTGCCCAGTCCAGTCATGTGTGCATCCTACCCAGCCTTCATGATAGAGCTTCTTAAGAGGCTTTCTGAAGCTTATATAGTCCACAATTTGGTGCAGATTTGGAAAATGTTTATTCCAGAGTTTGGCCGTTAGGCCGGCAAAACGTCAGTTGCCTTCTGTTCTAATTCTCGAAGAAGATATCTGCAAAAGTCTCTTTAAAGAAGAATGAAGTGTGCGTGAGGGTGTGTAGAAAAGATGCTTTGCTCATACAATGATAGGGTCTCTTATAGAATCAACCTAATGTTCCATGTATTGAGTACAGAGAACGAAGCACTGGGAAGACATGCTCCTGTCTGCCAAGACGAGGTAGCTGACAAGCAGCTGCATTTTGCTGGTGTTGCAGTTTTTTGATTAGCTACGTAGGTGTTCATTGCAGGGCTCAAGTCGAGGGTACACGCGGGGGGACGGAGTCCAACCACTTTTTTCAGAGGGTGGACCCAGTCCCCCCAGTTAAAATGAGAAACACTGAATGTCTTATATGAGTTGATGCTAAATTCGGGCATCGAAACACAGTTGTCTGATGAAAAATAATAAATAACTTAAGGTGAAATGTCCCATTTCTGTACTACAAGTCCCAGGGAAAACATTTGTACTGGTTCTTGGAGTTTAAAACAGGCACGCCTTTTAATGTTTTCAAAAACACCAATAGAAGACAATGGGCCTCATTCCGTCTTTGGAGGTAACCATGCCGTTATTTGCGGCATGGCTGCCTCCAAAATCGTTCAGACTCCGGCCTGGTGAATGGAGTAATTACCGTTCCATTCCGAGGTGGGAAGGGGGAAGGCAGCAATAACGGTATCGTAAATTACGGTACCGTTATTGACCCCAGTGTCCCTTTGCGGGTCCTTCCTTAACGCCTGCTAAAAGCACAAATAACATTTCCTTAAATGCAGGCGTTAAGGAAAGACCCGCAAAGGGAACTCGTAGTAGGGCGCAAAGGGATTACCGGCACCAGTGTCATTACCGGTGCCCAGTATCCCTTTGCGCCCTACTTGTAATGACCCCCAATATCTTCTCTTGGTTTGATTTTATGAAAGGCAAATGTCGTTCGTCCTGTGCAATTTGGGTGGTTATGCAAAGGCAATTTAATGAAATGTGAACATTTCACATTGATATGCTAATTTCTGGTGATGTCACTTTCCATTGCGTTTGTTGTGGAGTCCCCCCACTTTAATTTTTAGGACTTGACCCCTGCTTCATTGATTCTATTGCCATATACTATTTTAGTATGACCAATGCCATTTCTGCTTGTACTTGATGATCAAAGGTTAGGAAAGAAAGAATATTTCTCCACGTAAATAGCACATTAAAAACAGCTTTAGTTGTTTTGGAAGCTTTTAGTTCAAGCTTATTCTTTCTATCCAAGTGTCAGTTTGAAGAAGGCACAAAATAAAATGTCTGCATTATACTTTATTGTGTGGACATTGTAAAGGTAAATGCAGCTCAGAGAATGGCCTAAAATAAAGGGAACAGAGAAAAGTCTTTCTGAAAGAGCGAGAGTGGTGCTATTTGCAAAAATATACTTCCTATTGGATTACACATCCTGCTTGCTGTCATGATAACAAGGATGCCTGTTTTAAGTGGGAGGTGTGAACACATTCGCGCGAGCCCAAGAACATTTTGTAATAGTGTGAATTTCAATGTTTAACCATTTCCAAGGTATGATTTTTATACTCCGTAGAAATGTCTGAATTCCAGTAGTGTCTTTAATCATTTCCTCATTAGTATCTAAGATCCTGCAGAAAAATGCACAAGAGAGCTGAAACTGTTCACATGTAAAATACAAGACCCGTTGGAGTGCATTTACATCCAAAAGAATTCAGTAGACCCAAGGACACATGTTTAGGGCTTAAAACCTCACGAGAAAATCCACTTGTCTATCACAAACCTCTTGTGTGTCTTACATTATTGTATTTAATTTAGTTGTAATGTTAAGTATTTATGTTTAAATATTTAATACATATGTAAATACAAAAAAATATTGTATTTAGCACGTTTCATTTTTAGTAAAATAATGTAAAACGTTCAACTGAAAAAGTATCATTTAATGTCCCATTTTATTTTCCACTAGCTGTCCCCGGCCACGCGTTGCTGTGGCTCACTCTGGTTAAATGGAAAAGAAAGAAAAGAGAAAGCGCACGTTTGTAATATGTTTAATTTCACAATGCTTGTGGGTAGTTTTTAATGGCTCTGGCGGTTCTCCAAGTTGAGGCAGTTTAATTTTCCCGGCGGCGCAATACATTCCTTTTGTTTCTCCATTAAATTTCAGAGCCTTCCAATAAGGACACACTTCAGTCATGGTGCCGATGAGAACATCCCGGCTCAAACTATAATCATCAGGTGGGTTGTACCGGAATGCAATTCCCACACCTCATCAACTTCCTCTCCTCTCCTGCTGTCCCCCCTCCTCTATCCTTGGCTACCTTGCCTCTACCCTCCCTCCCTGCCCCCTCTCGTGCTCCTTCTTCACCTCCTTCTTCAACACCTCCGCAGGGCGTACCTCTGATCTGTACCCCTCCCCGGAAGTTCTTCAAGGAGGGCAACCTTCTCCACATTGCCACTCTAAATTCTCGCTCTGCCATCAAACACTCCTCTGATATCTGTCACCTTCTTGAGGAACTGGACCTCGACGTCCTATGTCTCACTGAGACATGGTTCACAGCCAGCTCTGCCACCAGCTTTGACACACTCCTACCTGACGGTTACAAGATCCTCTCCATGCCCAGGCCTAACCGTGCAGGGGGTGGTGTTGCCCTTATCTTCCCTGAGTGGATTCCTGCCACTGTCACTCCTACGCAGACCTACTCCTCTTTTGAATGTCTTGTCTGCCGACTCTCTCTCTCTCCTAGCCATTCCCTTACCGTGGCTACTATCTATCGTCCACCTGGTCAAATTTCCTCCTTCCTCTCTGAGTGGGCTGACCTCTCCTCCTCACTCCTATCCTCAACCACTCAACTCCTCTTTCTTGGCGACTTCAACATCCACCTTGATGCCTCCAGTCCCCCCACTGCTCTCTTTCGTGACCTCTGCGACTCTCTCTCACTCTCTATTCTCCCGTCTGGGCCTACTCACTCTGCTGGGCACACTCTTGATGCTCTGATCACTTCTGACCTTCCCCTCTCCGTCCCTCTCTCCACTCCTCTCTCCTGGAGTGATCACTTTCTCCTATCCTCCCACCTCACCCTCCCTACCCCACAGGCAAAGCCACCCTCTTCACTGCCACCCACCTTCTTGGTCATCCGACCCATGAAGCGTGTGTCAGTTGAGGCTTTCGCTGCTACCGTCTCGCCCCCCCCCCCCGCCCCTTCGGCTGACTCCTACCCTGACACAGCCCTCTCCATGCTCCACTCTGCTATATCTGTTACTCTTGATATCCTTGCCCCCGTCATGAGAATCCGCCTGAAGCCCAAAGCCAAATGTAACTCCTGGTATGACTCGGATCTCGCCACCCTAAAACGCAAGTGCAGGGTTGCAGAGAGGAAATGGCGTGCTTCATGTTCATCCTCTGACAAACTGGCCTGCCGCCTGCTCCAAAGGCATTATCAGCTCTCCGTTCTCACCAAGCAGAGAGCCCTTATCCAAGCCCGCATCTCTGCGGCATCTAACAACTCCGCCGAACTCTTTAAAATCTGCAAGGAGCTGACCAACCCTGTTTCAGTCTCTACCTCTCCTGTCCCCTCCCAGGCCCTCTGCACTGCATTGGCCTCTCACTTCATCTCTAAAACTCAGGACATCCTGTCCTCGCTCTCCTCCTCTCACCTCCCTCCCTCCCTTCCTGGCTCTTCCTCTCGCCCTTCTGCAGTCACCCCTCCTCCCTCTTTCTCTGCCTTTCCACTTTTCTCTGCTGACGAGGTTTCCAGACAAGTCCGATCTATGAAAGTCTCGTCTAAACAGGTTCACCCCTGTTCCTCCAAAACTATCAAGGACCACATCGACTCCCTGGCTCCTGCCCTGGCTGACTTTTGCAACCACTCCTTTGCCTCTGGAGTCTTCCCTTCCCCCCTCAAGCACTCCCTTGTGCACCCTCTTCTCAAGAAACCCTCTTCCGACCCCTCCTGCCCGGCTAACTATCGCCCTATCTCCATCACTCCCTTCCTGGGCAAGCTCCTGAGGAAGCTGGCCATCTCCCAGCTTAACCTCCATGCTGAATCTGTTGGTAGTCTTCATGACCATCAATCTGGTTTCAGAGCTGCCAGAAGCACGGAAACTGCTCTCCTGAACATCCGTGAAGACCTGCTCTTGAACCTCGATTCCAACACTCCGTGTGTTCTCATTCTGCTCGATCTCTCCTCTGCCTTTGACACTGTCAACCATGCCATCCTGCTCAACCGTCTCCGTGAAAACCTGGGTATCACTGGTCAGGCTCTGGCGTGGCTGACCTCTTTCCTTTCAAATCGACCCTCCCAGGTCCAACTGGGGTCCTTCCTCTCCGACATCTTTTTCTCCACCTGTGGTGTCCCCCAGGGATCTAATCTCTCTCCCTGGCTGTTCAACCAGTATCTGGCACTCCTTGCCCACCGCATCGCCGCTCTCTGCCCTAATTTTCAGTGCTACGCGGACGATACCCAGCTCATTTTCAGGCTACCCTCAGCCTCCCCCTCTCCTTCCCTCATCTCTGACTGTCTGTCTGCTATCCAGGAATGGTGTGCCGCCAATGACCTCTGCCTTAATGCCAGTAAGACTGAAATTCTACTCATCGGTACACCCACTCACTCCTTCCCTGCAGCTCTCTGGCCTGCCTCCCTTGGCCCCCTCCCTGCTCCTACCTGCAATGCAAAAAACCTTGGGGTCATCTTCGACTCCACACTCTCCTTCTCTCCTCATATTTCTGACGTCGCTAAGAAGTCACACTACCAGCTGCACCTCCTCAGAGGTATTCTTCCCTTCCTCTCCTTCCCCCAGAAGCTCACTGTCTCCCGAGCCCTGGTTCTCTCGAAGCTGGATTACTGTAACAGCCTCTACCTTAATCTGCCTGCCTCCACTCTCCGCCCTCTGCAAATCATACAGAACAGAACTGCGAGACTTGTCCTTGGCCTCAAGCCCAGGGACCGTATCTCTCCAGGACTGAAATCTCTACACTGGCTCCCAGTGGCTGCGAGGATAAAGTTCAAAACCCTCTGCATTGTCCACAAGGCCTTCTGGGGCCTTGGTCCTAAATACCTTCAACTCTCTCTTCCCAAATATCTTCCTTCCCGAGCCCTTCGCTCATCCGCCTCCAACTCCCTCAGGGTCAGCCGCTTCTCGAAGCAACGAGTTGGGGGTAGATCTCTCTCCGCGGCAGGGGCCTCCCTCTGGAACAGCCTTCCTGCCTCCCTGAAACTTGAGGAGAACCATCTCCGGTTCCGGAAGCACCTCAAAACCTTCCTCTTTGCCTCTGCTTTCTCTCTCCCTCTCCCCTGCTGAACAGCTAATATTCTTCACAGAAACTGCACTGATTCTGCAACTGGACCACTCTTAACGGCCTCGGTCCTGGGGCCAGCCACTCTCCACTTGCACTGATGCCCTGGAACCCCTCTGCAATGCGGGACTGTCTCTGTATCCCTACAGCCCCCCCCCCCTTTTCCAGCACTTGTTCTGCACTTACCTTGCACTTGCCACCAGCTGGCCCTATTTATTTATTACTTTACACCACTTACCTTGTACTGCACTTCCCCCCCTCCCCTTCCCCTTGCACTTTTCCCCCTCCCCCACCCCTGCACTTGCGCGATCTGAATGACACCTGGCCTAGTAGGATCGTTGTCTGTTTCCCCTTGTTTCCTCCCCTCCCTGCCTCGTCGCGCCTTGAAACACCTGTGTATAGGCGCGTTACAAATGTCATATCATATCATATCATATCATATCAAGGCGATTGTAATCGCGTGATTGCTGAGCATGGAGTTGTGTTTGACGCTGATCTTCTGTTTCTCATTGACGTCTTTCAGCCACTCTCCGCCTGGCGCATTCGAAGCAGATCTGAAGCTGCAGAACGCGATCGCTTTGCTTGCAACTGTGCATCCTAAAGTCTGGCTGCACGTTGCTGTGCTGCTTCCTCAGCACGTATTCGAGCCAGCATGTGTTGCTTTTACGTCAAACATATGGCGCTGGTTTGCAGTAAAATGTTTAGTATAGCGTGTGTTGCTTTTATGTCCAACAGATGGCGCGGTTTTTCAGAAAAAGCATGTTTTTACCTCTCACAGGTGTGACATCTATGTATAGTAGGTATATAAAAACACGCGCCTATTCGAATGCAACGTTGTGTCAAAATTTCAAAGCAATCGGTGAAGAACCTTCGGAGATTTAAGATTTTGAACAAACATACATTTACAGTTTTATTTATATAGATAAGCTTAGAGCTAGCTTCAGGATTACTTTGCTGCTTGCGTTTCCTCTGCATCTGTACACGTGTAAAATGATTCAATATCTTAATCTTTTTCTATGGCATAAGTTTCTTCACCTTGAGCCCAAGATGTCAATTATCCTTGTTGCTTTCTTGATGCCTTATAGAATATCTGCATTTTCTAGTCACTGCAACTCTTGTATAGATTTCATCTTCAGCTCCATATAACATATACTTGGCAATAGTTAGTGATACTACCATTCATCCTTGCTGTTTATTGGCTCTGCTTCTTTTGGGATTTCATTCAGATGGCCATCATATTTCTTTGTGTGCAGATATGGTTTTCTCAGTGGGTACCTTGGCTCCCAGATACTGGCCCTTTAACTGGGACAGGACTGAGTCCATACCCTGCTTTTTGTCGATTGAGCTGTTCTGTATATGTCACATACTCTGGTTTCCAGCATACAGGTAAAAGGGGCGAGTTGATTGAGGTGGGGGTACTTGGCTCCTCCTCTACACTTGTCGAGAACATTTTACATTTGGTGGAAAAAGCAAAGGGAGGTAATATGTGTTCACTAGCACATGGTGTAAGTCAGTGACCAATTTCTTAATATTTCCGTTTGCTATGGGTTTCCCTGTACAGGACACTTGCTTGAAGAAGTATCTTAACACATTGCGCCATGAGAAGAACTCGTCAGCATCACTAAGTACACGTGTACTGTGAGTGTGTAATGGTACGTCTGGAGTTCTCTACAGAAATGATAGTGTTCAATGCAGTGGTCTTGCATGTGATTGCTACATGCTTGTGTGCCTGTTTCATACTACCTAATGAGCGAGTATTGCAAATGTAATAGTGGAAACGGAAGAAGAACTATGTCTGCTTTTCTGTGGTGCGGCCCTCGCTGTAGCTGGGAAGAGGCACGTGGTAGTTTCTGCCCTTCTGAGCATGGTGGCCCTGCAAATGGAACTGTGGGGATTATCCAATCTGGTGTGGAGGGTGTGGTTCACAGGAAGGGGCAGTATCATTTTCACCCACAACTCGATGCAGTGATGTTGGCAGGGATGGCGAGATGCAGAGTGCTAATCGTCGGTGATACCTTTGTGCAAGATCTGCACATGCATGCCGTGGAAAGAGGCTTTGCTGCTAACTTTTAGTTGGAAGGAGTGGAGGCTTTTTGGGGCACAGTTTATGAGTGGGGTTTCGGGTGCATGGATCACCTTTGCACATGTGTGGCCTCTGTCGGTACTGTTGATGTTGTGGTTGTGCATTTTGGAGCACTACATTGGGGGTACATGTCATGCTCACGTTTGCTCGCTCACCTAAAGAAGTTGATGACAGCAATGATGCAGATGTTTCCTACTGCCAAGGTGATTTTCTCATCGATAACACCAAGAGGAGCATGGGACCATGCTGGTTTAATTTGTCCACAGCCAGAAGTCGGTAGGTGTTGGATAAACAGAAGCATGTGTGACTTTTTGTGCACTGCTGGGGTGTTCTGCACCACCTATGAAAGCATTAACAACCAGCAAGATTTACAGTGGTTCCAGTTTTACCTCTTTTGGCAATGCTGTTTTGTTTGCCACTCTGCACGAAGCGTTGCAGAGAATCCTGAAGAAATGTAAGAGAAGCGTTGATCTTCAGTCGATAGAAATTTCAGGAGGAGGAGCAAACAGACAGTCAGGGAAAGAGGTAAAACACACAAAAAAATTATGCAAGCACGTATATAACGAAAACACGACAAAAGAAAACCCCAAAACAAATGAGTCTTTTCAGAGACAGTACTAAAGACACAATCCCCTACCCTGTTTTACATTGCACCCCCAACCGCCTCCTGTTCCTAGCACGGTAACTACGCAGATTCTGCAGTACTTTGAGGATTAGACTTACCACATCCGGCTCTTTTCAGGATGGCAGCTATGGCATTGGCACTGTGGAGGCTGTACAATGTGGTTGCTGGTTGTGGTGTGTACACAAACACTGTGGCAGAAGGTGTGTTTGTACTGAGAAATGTAGAAGGCTATGGTGAAAGTGTGCAAGGGAAGTGGCAGGCATCCTGTTTGTATGCATGCACTGCACACACTTGCTTAACGTTGCTAACATACATTTCATGCTGCTTTTGTGGGAGCACTTTTCCAACATATGTAGTACATGGATTACAGTGGAAAGACCATTATGTGAAGTCTACAAGGTACGTGGCAGGCATCCCGTTGTTATGAATGCATTGTGTGTATCATATGATATGCTGTGATATGGTATGCTGTGACATTTGTACTGCGCCTACACACAAGTATGTGAAGGCGCGACGAGGAAGGGAGGTGGAACAGAGGCCACACAGAGACATTGATCCCACTAGGCCAGGTGACACTGAGAGTGCACAGGTGAATGGGAAGGGGGAGGGCAAAGTGCAGTACATGGGAACAAAATAGCAATAAGTGCCACTAAGGCCGGTGCTGGCAAGTGTAAGGATAATTGTAGACATCAAGTGGTGGTTGGACTTTTAGGGTTACAGAAAACAGTCCCCAAGTGTGGTTGTTGGCAGAGAGCCAGTGCAGGGGTGGAACTATCGGGGGGAGGTGGCCTGGGGCACAGAGTAGAGGGTGGGTAGGAAACCAGTGCACAATCAGTTTTAGGCAGGAAGTGAGCAGAGGAGAGGAGAGGAAAAAGAAGAAGCACATGGAAAGGTTTTGAGGCGCTTCCAGCCCCAAAGATGGTTCTCCAAAAAGTTCAGCGGAGGCAGAGAGCCTGTTCCAGAGGGAGGCCCCAGCAGAAGAAAGACATCTACCTCCAACTGCTTGCGTACAGAAGCAACTGACCCTGAGGGAGTAGGAGGCGGATGAGGGAAGAGCTTGAGCAAGCCGATATTTAGGAAGTGAGAGTGGAAGGTATTGAGGTACCACCAGGGACCAGAAGGCCTTGTGCATAATGCAAAGGGTTATTTTATTCTTCGCAGCCACTAGGAGCTATTGCAGACATTTTAGTTCAGTAGAGA
Source organism: Ambystoma mexicanum (assembly GCF_040938575.1). Classification (NCBI taxonomy): domain Eukaryota; kingdom Metazoa; phylum Chordata; class Amphibia; order Caudata; family Ambystomatidae; genus Ambystoma; species Ambystoma mexicanum. The sequence goes on along the minus strand of NC_090924.1, from coordinate 247,822,238 downwards.
TAAGATCCCTGGCCTTCAGACCAAAGACAAGGCGCGCAGTCCTCTTATGAGGAGTTGCTGAGGGCAGAGGGTAGAAGCTGGCAGATTTTAAAAAGAGTCTGTGGCAATAGTGCAGCGTACAAAGAACCACAGCCGTGCATACAATGAACAGGAACTGCCTTTAGGTTGGTAAAACACATTCAGTGGTGGCTTTGGTGCCATATTTTTATGATTTATGTAGGAGATGGGTTTGTGGCGAACATAATTCGTAGCATTGTCGGAAGGAAAGAAGAGAGTTCCTGTTTCACTTATACACTGTATGATATGGCTAAATGAAAACGTTGCAAGCAGATACCATTGAAGTATCACTTCATGGTAGGAAATGGGGGATAAACCACTATGCTTTTCAAAAACATAATGGACGCTTAGTGGCAGATATCGTGCACAGAGGCACTTATAACAGAGTTGTAAACATGCTCCCAAAAAAATCTTCATACTTTATTTTGTGGTGATGGGTGCTCATGTGGATGAATGTGCATGCACAAATCCTGCAATGTTTCACTGACCTTTTCACTGGACGTGCTTTCCAATAACCGCACACTTGTAGGCTGAATTTGTAATGGTACATATGACATCTTGTGGAAAACTGACAGTGTTAGATGCTGATGTCTTGGATGGCATTGGTGTATGCGTGTGTGACTACTTAACAGTACCCAGTGAGGGTGTGGTAGGAAGAGGACAGTGGAAAGGGAAGAAGGACTGTTGTGCTTTACTTTGGGAAGCACCTGTGCCACAGTCTGTGCTTTTTACCCTGCTGGCCAATGGAAATGGCACTGTGGGGATTATCCAATCAGGTGCTGAGGGCGTGGGTCATAGGAAGGGGCGGCAATACTGGTATTCATTACTGTGCGTAGTGACGCTGGCGGACATGGAGAAATGCATTGTGTTCACTTTGGGTGATGCCTTTGTGATAGATCTGCAAGTATGCCCAGGAAAGACACTTTCATGGCAATTTTGGTTTGGAAGCAGTGGACGCATTGTGGTGCGCTGTCGATGACCTCAGTTTAGCCGATATGCATGCACTTTGTAGTGACCTGGCCAGTTCTGCTACTGTGCATGTTGTCATCATGCACTATGGCGGCTTGTATTTGGGTTACTTGTCTTGTTTACTTTTGCTGCGTCGACTCAAGAGGCTGATGAATGCAGTGAAGAGGCTTTTTCCCACTGGCCAGGTGGTTTTCTCTGCCATACCACCAAGAAGAGTATGGACCACTTATCTTGTCTGTTGTACCCAGCCAGAGGCTTGAAGGTGTCTGAATAACAGAAGCATGTCTGATTTTCTGTGCGCTCGTGGCATGTTTTTCTGTAACAATGACATCATTAGTTCTGCAAATGCAGAGGTCTTCCAATTAAATGGCATTTCATTGTCGTCCATTGGTAATGGTGTTTTTTGTCTGCTCATCTCCAAGATGCACTCAAAAGGTTCCTGTAAGAATCTGAGGATGAAAAGAAAACACACAACTCTATGAAATCGAAAACAAGCTCTTTCTGTGGAAGCAGATAATACACATTTTTTTTTTAAAAACCACAACAGCTCTTTTCAGAGCCACCCCTACAGCCGAAAGCCCTTACCCTGATTGACATTTCTTCCCCCGCGCACGCACGCAGCACGAAAGCCACATCTGGGGATTTTCAGAACAGTGGCATTGGAAATGGGACTGCAGAGGCTGAGGGATTGTGCAATGTTTCTGGGTGTGGTGTATACGCAGGGGACTATTGTACAGAACTGCTAGTGTTACATGGAGAGCGCACGTGCCACAATCTGCGCTTCTCACCATGCTGGCCAATGAAAATGCGACTGTGGAAATTGTTCAATCAGGTCGTCAGGCTGTGCATCACAAGAAAGGGCGGCAATATTTTGTTTCATAACTCTGTGTAGTGAGGCTGGCAGAGATGGCGAGAGGCACAGTTTTCATAGTGGGTGATCGCTTTGTGCTAGATTCCGCGGAAAGAGGCTTTAATGGCAATTTGAATTTGGAGGAAGTGGAGGCTTTGTGGTACAGTGTCGATGTGCGCAGTTTCGGAAACTTGCTTGCAGAATGTCGACGAGTGGCCACTTGCGCTAGTGTACACGTTGTGGCTGTGCACTATTGAGGCTTGCTTTTGGGTTCCATGGCTTGTTCACGTGTGTATCGTCAAATCAAAAAGATGATGAAAGCAGTGAAACACATTTTTCCCATTGCGAAATGCTTTTCTCATGTATACCACCAAGTCCAGTATATAACTATTCCAATGACTTGTCGTCAGCCAGAGGTCGGAAGGCGTCTTATCAACAGAAGCCTTGTAACTTCTTGTGTGCTGCTGGCATGTACTCCTGTGCGAATGACAACATTGGTTATCGATATGTGCACCTTCTCAATGGAAATGGCATTTCTTTGTTGCCCAGTGGCAATGACATTTGTTTTCCAATCTACAGGCTGCACTGAAGACGCTATTTTAAGAATATGAGGCAAAGTACAACAAACAAAAATACTTATAAAAACCAGATTATTTTTTTTCTCGGAAGCAGCTTTAAAAAAAAATACAAAACTGCAACTGCAAACGAAATCCCCCACCAGGGTTGACATTTTATTCCCCACTCCCGCGCGCTCAGCATGATAAGTCAGTGGACATCGCGATTGATGCAAGGTTGCACGTGCCACATCTGGCCGGCCATAGCAATGACTCCGTGCACGCTACGGCATTGCTAAATAAGGTTTCTGGGTGTGGTTTTTATGCACAAATTGTGATACACAGTGTATTTGTCAATACAAATGCGGAAGTTGCGGTTATGGCTGTGTGCTTCACGAGCCACAGTGTACGGTTTTTGGGGGAGTTCGGAATACATTGATTGAAAGTGAATGGAACACACTGCACATTGGTTGCTCATTTTGGATTCTGCTATATGGATTTGAACTGGTCTAGAGTACCTGCAATGCAGTGAATTCGTTTGGTTTGTGTTTGTGGACTTTGGTGACGCGCATCATGCAACCATTATTGTTCTTCATTGTGGAGGGAAAAGTGCAAAATATGTTACCTGAGTTTCCATACTGTTTGCGATGAAGGAGGCACTTGCCTATGTCACGCACATGTTTCCAATCTAATTCATAATTTTTTATCGCATTACGCAGATACAGATGTGACTGCGTTACTTTTAATTTCGTCCGGGAATGGAGAAAGCGCGGTACATTGTGAAGACGTCTATTTGTGCCTTTCCAACTCTGAAATCAGCTTTTTTCATTGAACTTTTTTCCTCTTCCTGTCGCTTTCCATTTATTTTGATCTTGTAACACACCACACAGAAGGAAAGGAAGGCAAGGCCCGGTACGGAAGGGGCAACGCCTGCAGGGTTAACATAAGGGAAGTGCACAAACAAAGGGAAATGTTGGGTGGCAGTAATTGTCATGCTCCCGGACCGACCCTTCCCAAGCACTTCCAAGTACTTTCCCTGTGTGGAGTTGCGTGTCGCAGTACATGCACAATACAATGCCCTTTGCCAGGTAAGGCTCTGCAGCGCAGCCTATGGTGTGCAAGGATGCTTTAAGGATCCGCTGCCATACACGACTATTCTTGTTGGTGGCCGGAGCAGCTGTGTATAATCCTGTACATGAAATTATCCTAGTGCACTGTTGGAAGGGCAGTACCCTGCCCACTGGTGCCCTGTGCTTCGTTTTCAGTTCTCGTCACATGCAGTACAGACACTTCATGGTACGCCATTAGCCATAGGACCAGTACTCACGGACATGGATACATTCTGAAATAAAAGAATGCTTTCAACAAGGTGAAAAGCAGCTTCATTACGTGGAGCAGGAAGAGAAGTATTCAGCGAGACCCATGCGGCTACACTACTTTTCTAACCACCACTGATATTATTTGCGCTCCGATGGAATGTGTTGTTTGTTTACTTCTCTTTACATGCACTTGTATGTGAGTGACCAAGGCGCACCAGCTTTGCCATTTTGCAGACTTACTGCAGACTGTTACCCCTGCAATGAAATGTTTACGCCAACTCTACGACCCGCCGCGATCCCTTGACACTTTCCATCACAGTTCTTACTGCAGAGACGGTGTGTCTGTTTCACGAGTCATGGAAAGGCAAGCAGCACCACATCAATCAAATTAATGTGACATTTAACACACCCACTGTACATTGAAGGTTGCTATTCCTTGTTTTCCAGTGGGCCTCATAGAGCCAGGCGTGCTGCAGCCATACATTGGTAGGTCTGCACAGCAACGCATGCAGTCGCCATGACTGCTTGAAATGCCGTAGCCTACCGTATGAATCTGTAGGCCTGATGACCGGTGTGGTGTTACCAGCACACAGAGGATGCCCTACGCATGTGAATAACTGTGCAACAGACAGACATGTGCTCCCACAACTACTGAAACGTGCATTGGAAAATGCGGCCAGTACTGGAGTCCTACAGAAACTTGCATTGTGATTGCACATACGCCAGCCAGGTGCGGTTTCCCTAGGAAACCTCCATATTACTCCCCTGCAGCCATTTTATACAGTACTGTGCTCCACAGACTCACCATGCATTGTTAAAAAAATCACTCGCACACTCCCCAACATTTAACATGTACACCTTCAATTTCTAAGATACACAGACACTATTAGCAAAGGGAAGGGGTAGCACAAATGGATACATGCACAGGGGAATTTGCCCTTTCAACAAGTTTGTCATGAGGGCAGCCAAGGGTTCCATGCACAAATGGGTATCAGGTAATATTATCCCCATATATATATGGTCACCGTACATATCGTTAACAGCACGTTATGGTTCAGTTTCTCTACCACAAACCTTTCACCTTCACAGAAAACACTATGCTAATGCAATGTTCTGGTTACAGTGCCCTACTAAAAACCTATGAGATTCACTAACAAAAAACACTTCTAACGGGACGTTATGGTTACGTTGCGCTACGAAAAACATATCCCCTTCACTGAAAAAACGATGCTACAGGAACTTTCTGGATACGCTGCCCTACTAAAAACCTATGAAATGAACCAAAAAAACATTGTTAAAGGGACATTATGGTTAAGTTTCGCTACTAAAAACCTATCACCTTCACTGAAAAATCTATACTGAAGGAACTTTCTGGCTCCACTGCCCTACTAAAAACCTATGAAATAAACCAACAAAAACATTGTTAAAGGGATGTTATGGTTAAGCTGCTCTACTAAAAACCTACCACCTTCACTGCAAAATGTATACTGAAGGAACTTTCTGGTTCCACTGCCCTACCAAAAACCTATGAAATAAACCAACAAGCAACATTGTTAAAGGGACATTATGGTTAAGTTGCACTAGTCAAAACCTTTGAAATTCAATGGAAAAACATTGTTACAGGGACATTATGGTTACAGGTAAAACCGCAAACCCCCAGAATTTGCGAGTTATGGTAAGATAAGCAGCCATAACTCGAGCTACCACTGTGCGCTGCAAGGACTAACACCCATGACATCAAAGATGCCTTCACAATTGTCATTGATGACATGACTGATGACATCACATGTTAGCCTGCCTTTTTTCTGTGCAGTTACATATGTACAGAAGATGCTTTTCTTCACTGACATTCAGGAACTGAACATTGAAAAGGTTGTATATGTTCATGAATCTTACCCTGCTCATATGTTCTTACACCACTTTCCTTAGGGTCCAGTTACAGCATATGACACATACACATAGGGGAAGATGGAAGACCAAAGCACAGCAAGCATTTCTGTGAATGAAGGACATCAGTTAGGTTATGAACACTGTGTGGTAGGGCTGCTGTATTTGTGCTTAATTTACTTTCCCTGTATATACTTATATTTGTATGCATTGTCGTCTTATGGTTTTTGTATAGTAGTAGAATTACGTAGTGAGATAGGCATTCTTAGCTGCTTATTACATGTTGTACAGTACACAAAACTCTGAAATGAAACAGTCACCATTGTACTATGCAGCATGGGCAACATTTAAATTTTTCCACTGCTTTGATGGGTGGCTACATTTCTACATGAGTGTGTTTGTGTACTGGAATGAACTCTGTGATGCTAGGGTGTTTATAGCAATGCACTGGTTACTGAACTATTTGTGTCATGACAGTTCTTCAGATGATCTCCAATAGGTTTCTGCCAACATTACAATGACAATCCCTTGAGGAGGCGTTTCATGTAAACCATATGCACATGTGATGTCATCAGTCATGTCATCAATAACATTTGTGATGGCATCTTTGATGTCATGGGTGTTAGACCTTGCAGCGCACAGTGATAGCGTGAGTTATGGTTGCTTATCTTACATAGCTCGCACATTTTTGGGGTTTTGCGGTTTTACCTGTAACCATAATGTCCTTCTAACAACGTTTTTCCATTGAAATTCAAAGGTTTTAACTAGTGTAACTTAACCATAACGTCCCTTTAACAATTTACTTTTTTGGTTTATATATATTATTGGAAGTGAACGCTTGTGTGCAAATCAGTAAACAGATACATACAGGCAGAGAACATTTGTTTGATTGATACATTGTTTATGAGTCCATAACATTGTAGTGATTTCCATGGGATACAGCCTGAGATCGCCTTTGTGTGAAATTGTTTCTATTTCTTTAAATACATTGCATTGAGAAATACACTGTCTGTTTTTCTTGCCCAGAATTATGGGGTGGGGCTGCATACAGGAGCATGTAATTAGTCATGTCACACTAACAGAAAAATTTAATTTAAAATTGTAAAAATAAATATATCTCTACAACATAAGATGATCAGAAAATGAGTTTCATGAGCATAGTTGTAAAAAGCATGCCTGCCTTCTCCAAGCGTCTCATCAAGGGAAACATAAACATTATGGTGCAGCAGCAACAAAGCTAATCCCTGAGGTCCTCAGCACTTATTACTCCCAAAGCCTATTTTTGGACACCAATCTCCTGTAACCTAGATAGCAATATCTTGTGGTCTACATTGTTGAAAACCACAATTAGGTCTACAAAAAAATATCATCTACCATCTACAGATACTCCCACTGGCACTGCTCTTGGATAGGAGAAAAAACAGCTTGATTGGAATGTATCAGAGATTTATTAAAAAAAGAAAATCTTTTATTCCGTTTATGCATTGTGCCCCATTAATTTAATTAGATATCTGAGATTGGCCTGTGATTTGCCAATTCTTTCTGATCCGTGTGAGGTTTCTGTAGTAAAGTTGAAACAGTGGGTAGATTAAGAGCTAGCCGTACAGAAGACTAACAGAGTCAAATATTGGATGTTTCTATGTTGCATATGCCAGGGCTGTAATCTTCTTTCAGATATTATTCATGAAAGCAGAGTAGGCACTGGGCTATTTGTTATTTCAAGCAGTTCGGTTTTTTGACTAATTCTTTGTAAAGGGAAGGCATGCAGTTAACTTTGAAAGCAGACATTTTTTGCGGGTGGTTTTAAAGGAGGTGTGGTGAGCTCCTATTTGTGATATCTGGCTGGTACTACCCATTTTCATTGATAAAAATTGATCAACTGGTACAATTTGACCGATTTCGGCAAGTACCATTCAAACGATTTTGAAAAATACCAAACATGTGGAGCAGGGGTTGCTAGGGTGTCCCCTGCTCCCAATGTTTAGTATTTATGGGCTTGGGAGTTGCAGGGTTGTCCTCCGCTTCCTCAGAATTGGAGGTGGGGGACTGAAAAAAAAAAGAAAAAGAAAAAGGGACCTTGTGGCGTTGGATCCGACACGTGTTTGAGGGATGGATCTGACGCTGCAGGGTTGCAGGGGAAGCGTCAGTAGCAGGTAAGGAGGGGGTGGTGAAAGGTACATTTTGGGTTGTTTGGCAGAAGTGCCAATCGAGTCACAGCAAAATCGACTACGGTCAATTCCACCGCAAATAATTACACTTCGGTCAAACAACCCAGATCCATCTGGCCAAACTACTAGGTGATTAAGCAAACTATCCATGGTTAGCTTGTTCCAGAATCTTTATTCCACTTCTAATATTGACTAATATTCTTTTATTTGCAATGCCCGGGAAAGGACAATAGTGATAACTTAGTGATATGGCCAGCATGTACGGGCTGGAGGAATTATAGCAAGGTCAGGTTTGAGGCGAAGGAGAAGAAGGCCAATGATACCTCCCTTATTATGTGCTGGACTAAAAACATGTCCTAAAAACGTTATATCTTCTAGACTGCTCAACAGTACTTGAGTTACAGGCTGACTTTGTCCTGAGCCCAAACGCTAATATAATGAGGGCTAGTAAGTGATTTACAAATGAATAATAATTGGGAAACTAAATCTGCTCAATCATGTATACATGGTAAATCAGAACAACTCAATGGTATACCAGAAGTAAACATTTTGTCCTTTTGGGAACAAATGCACATCTTGCCAGGAGTATTTCCACTAAATATAAAGCATGGGACTGTGGGGTGTATTCAAAGGCACCAAACTGAAGGTCCCTTTCACCTGAAAAGCAGGATTTTTCAACACTGACACAAAAACGGCTTTGCATGTGGCTGCAAGTGGAAACTGAAGGTCTGTTTCACATGAAAAGCAGGATTTTAAACACTGGCCCAAAAATGTTTTGCATGTGTGTTTTTCGAGTAAAAATTGAAGGGCCATGTGGAAAAGGCCTATGTGTCACTACCAAAGGAAAAGCAGCATTTTAAATAACAAAAGAAGAAGGAATCAAAGGTCCCTTTCACATGAAAAACAGGATTTCTAAACACTGACACAAAAATTGGCTTTGCTTGTGTGTTTCCAGTTTAAATGAACAAACATTTACTGCGGTTAACCAAAAAATGTCAGGGAAATGACATGGTGCGTGCTGACAAAAAGTAATGTATATTATGTTTAGCATGCAAAATAGCAGACATTTGAAAAGTCACTTTGTTTTCCATGGGAAAGTTTCTATAGGCCAGAGGCAACCCCTTTTGCTGGCTGTTGGACACATGTCACAAAGAACTTCACCACTGGAAGGCTGGTATCCTAGAATGTGGCTTGCTCTGCAAGGTGTGGAAAACCAAGTGTCCTTTAGACTCGCTGTCTACGAAGGACCATTTCCCTTGGCTGATGTATGACCAGAATGTAGACAGTAGGTGTGAAGACAGGGGGTTACCATTAGGAGAGGCTGAACCTCCACCTTCAAAGAGCAAGCTTTCAACACCAAGAGACACAGAAAGAAAGTCAGATGCTGGCCCAGAGAGACAAATGGCTGGATGAAACAGATCTCCCATTTGCTGAACATACAGATTTACAATTAATTTAAAAGGACTATTACAATTTAGGAACCATACGTCGTATTTCTTTTATTTCTGTGTAATTTTTTAAGTAATTTCCAGGCGATTGTAGTGATTTAAATTCATCCACCCACCTTTGACTCTGGGAACTGTAAAGGCCGTCTAAAATGGGTTTCTGGCTGATCTGAACATTTTCCAAATGTGAGAGTCGGTGAACAGGTGGATGATAAAATTAGGAATATGGGTAATAAATTACACATTCATAACTATTATGCTTTCTGTGAAAATGGCAGATAATTGCCCAACAGCCGCAGACCTGGCTGTAATTTTATTTAATTCCCCATGATTAACTAAAAAGGAATATATATATATATATATATTATGGCAGTTGCTAGTAAAATTATGCTACATAACTAGTTTTTGCCAATAATTTGACAGGAGAACAGATGGGGCTACATATGTCTGCTCTTTAACCAATCCGTTGAGGAGGCTGGATTTGGGAGGAGAGAGAAGGGTCACTTTCCAATCCTAGTTGCAAGAACTCTTGCAGGGTACTTCCCCAAGATTGTAAAATTGGTGGTGTCTTTGTTGCTATATAAGTGGGACTGCACTAGGAGGAATGTACAGAGCTGCTGAAATTTACCATCAAAAGAGTGCTGCTGCAACTTACCATCTGACAGCTGCAAGGAAACACCAGAAGAGACTGCTGAGCATGCATCTGGGTGGAGCGGTCTATTGCTAGGAAGGCCTAAAAGCTGACTGGTTCCTATGGTGAAGAGCGGTAGGCCATCCTTGAGAGTGGAGTGACCAGACCTCTGCCCTCTTTACACAGTGTCCTGACATGCAGCTGGCGGCTCTGAACTTTAAACAGATGTTTTCCATGGAAGTAGACTTGAGCCCCTTGTAACCAAAAGGTGTGAGAATCTGCTGGTCTTAAATCCTTTCCCTTTATAATGGGGGTAGAGGGAAAAAATGTGTAGATCCTTAGCCTATTTAACTAAAAATATTAATTAACTTCCCTTTGGCAGAACACTATGGGTGATTTTTGTTAAAATTCGAAAATGAACAAAGCTCACTTCCCAGTGTCCGCTGAAAAACTATAGCCTATGATTTAATTGGATAATCCTTTTCATCCCGTTGACCCCGACTTCTTTAAGGAAGAGGGGTGTCTTTGTTCTTAAATCAGTCTAATCTTTTTGCCCAACTTTCCCCTAACACAGGCCTGAAAATCCTAAATTCTTAAATCATTCAAATGTTTACCATCCAGCTTCCCCAACAAAGGACTTTCAGTGGAGGGGAGTCCGAAATCCAAAATTTCCCAAATCTTTCCAATTTTTCTGTAAGACTTCCGCAACCCAGACCATAGTAGGGGGGGGGGTCTGAAAAACAAACCGCTAAATCACCTTGTGTTTATTTTATAGTGAAAGTGTGGGTGAAATAATAATTGCCATATGCTTTTGAGCAGCACTACATTTATAATTATTTTGGTTATTGTTCAGTTTAATTATTTCTTGAAGGGAAATTTGTAGAAAGTAAATACTTGTGATTTATGTTTTTTTTCTTAGCTAATTTGTATTATTGATTTGTGTAACAAGGAGTTAATGGTGAGCCACAAAGAAGGTGGCTTATGTAGTTATGCAATCTCTGTTACTTTTAATTTAAATAAATACAAAAATATTTCCTGTACACTGGCCTGGTTCTTGGCTCACTGGTAGCTTGGTGGGAGGGATCCCAGGGGCATGATATGTATCTGAAGTAGGGCTGAAGAAAAGAATCAGTTAAATAGTTTGTTGTGTGATACCTTGATGGGGGAGGGAAGGAACTCCCCGTGTTGAGGGTGGCCTCTCAATAAAACATTACATGGTGAAGTGCCGAGGCGCACTCTTGGAATTTAGTATTGTGTATGCATCATGTATGGGTGAAAACTAGTTGGAACCTTCCATCCAGAGCATTGATCTTCACTCATTAACGGAGCACCCGCAAACTTACTAAATTATGTGAGCCTGGCTCTTCATCCTACACTCTCATATTGAATGAGTGCCACATGGAACATTGCTTGTGGCCTGTGTATGAGCTGTAAGGCATTTCAATCAGGCACACACCCAGGTCTCGCCCAGCATATAGTGCGCAAAGGAAACCCTATTTATTTTTGCCTTTAAGCTCAATATTCTGAATGATATACCACTCATATCACACCCTTCTCAAAATGCCCCCCCCCCCGGTCACACTGAACCAGGAATCAGGCTAGTTTGTAACGGTGAAAATGTATTTATGGATTGAGAATTTAAAACACAATATATTTTTAATAGGTAACAACAATGACCAAGGGGTGACGAGTACAATGAATAATATCGTTAATGCACTGGGAATTAGTTAATGAACACACAAAGAATGCAGCAAAGAAAAGAATGCTTTTGGATTGGTTTGGAACAGATAGCTCTGTTTTTAGAGGTTCCCCCTGTGACAGCCCTCGACCCACCAATAGGCAATTTAAATAGATGTGAGGAGAGAGCAGGTACTCAGGAATAATTCAGACCAAACATAATATCACCCCCACCTTCCCTCCTTAAACACAAGAGAAAAACGGATTTGACTTTTCAACTGTCAGGATGGCTTTGAAACTGGCTGAGCAAAAACACTAAGGGGCCGATTCATGGAACAAACGTGCGCCGAAAATCTACGCGCAAGCAGGCGCAAGCAGGCGCAAGCGGAAAAAAAGAGGCGCACGCGTGCGATTCATGGAAGTCCCTGCGCGTGTCTTCCTCGGGATGTGCGCCAAACCCGTGCATGGCGCACACGTCACTGCAACATCCCGAAAGACGTGCGCGACGCGCACAGTGAAAGCGCACAACCTCTGCGCATACACTAGAAAGTGGGCGGAACACGGGGCGTAACGCGCGGAATGGGGAACAACTCGCGAAAACAAGGGCGTAACTGGGGATATACTGCAGGGAAGCAGACGGAACGCCCACACGCACCCGAACCACACGTATTCATGGAATCGAATAGGGCAAAGCCACGCACAGCAAAAGACACGCACAAGCCCAAACACGTCCGCCACACGAAGGCAGGCGGTAGCGTCCCTGCGCATTACAAAAGTGGCAACATACAGCAATAGTGCCTGTGCGAGCGGGGCACGTGTATTTCGGGGTTGCGCGGGAAGTTACACACGCGATTGAGCGGGGTACGTGTATTTCAGGGGTTCGCGTGAAGTTTCTCACGCGATCGGGCCTGGGGGAGCGGGCTACGTGTATTTCAGGGGTTCGCGTGAAGTTTCTCACGCGATTGGGCCTGGGGGAGCGGGCTACGTGTATTTCAGGGGTTCGCGTGAAGTTTCTCACGCGATCGGGCCTGGGGGAGCGTGCTACGTGCATTTCAGGGGTTCGCGTGAACTTTCTCACGCGATCGGGCCTGGGGGAGCGTGCTACGTGTATTTCAGGGGTTCGCGTGAAGTTTCTCACGCGATCGGGCCTGGGGGAGCGGGCTACGTGTATTTCAGGTGTTCGCGTGAAGTTTCTCACGCGATCGGGCCTGGGGGAGCGGGCTACGTGCATTTCAGGGGTTCGCGTGAAGTTCCTCACGCGATCGGGCCTGGGGGGAGCGTGCTACGTGCATTTCAGGGGTTCGCGTGAAGTTTCTCACGTGATCGGGCCTGGGGGAGCAGGCTACGTGTATTTCAGGGGTTCGCGTGAAGTTTCTCACGCGATCGGGCCTGGGGGAGCGGGCTACGTGCATTTCAGGGGTTCGCGTGAAGTTCCTCACGCGATCGGGCCTGGGGGAGCGTGCTACGTGCATTTCAGGGGTTCGCCTGAAGTTTCTCACGCGATCGGGCCTGGGGGAGCGGGCTACGTGTATTTCAGGGGTTCGCGTGAAGTTTCTCACGCGATCGGGCCTGGGGGAGCGGGCTACGTGCATTTCAGGGGTTCGCGTGAAGTTCCTCACGCGATCGGGCCTGGGGGAGCGGGCTACGTGTATTTCAGGGGTTCGCGTGAAGTTTCTCACGCGATCGGGCCTGGGGGAGCGGGGTACCACTCACCGTCTGCCTTGCGTGTAGTAGAACGCGTAGCCAACACCCGCTGTGAAGTAATAGCGTGTGAACCCCAACGGATGGAAAACACACGCACCGCACGAAAAGCACGTACAGAACATAAAGGCACGCGGGATCTCCAAGCCCTGCCAGGGCAACGCCCGTGCGCAAAATGTCACAGACGCGCTTACGCTGTAAGGGCCTTTGGTCCAATGAAATCGCGTACGTGTGCTGACGCGCTTACGCGCTAAGGGCCTTTCCTCGAATTACACGCTGACATGCAGATTTTTCACGTGCCAAATCACTCCGTATCAAGCTGGCCACGCGAAAACACACGGAAGACCACGCTCCTGCCCAGAAGGCCGAATCACTGCCCCCCAGTGCCCCGAGCAGCCTCCCACGTGCCATCTGCTGCTGCCTGCCTGCTGCCACCGTGCCCTGCCATTTGGTGCCTGCACATCAGCCATCTGCAGGGGTCCAGTTGCTGTGTCCACCCCTGCTGGTACAGAAGACTCCCGACTCGAATAACATCGCTCCACAGCCCAGCCCCAGGACCCAGTTGCCCACCCACTCCTGCCCCTGGGGTTGCCATGTCGGGCACATCCACATCTGACCCCAGTGGCAACCCCCGGCCAGAGGGGCAGAGGGGCACCAGCTTCACTGCCACCGAAGTTGGTGTCCTGGTGGAGCAAGTCCTGGGGCAGTATGATGCCCTCTTCGGATCGTCCCGCGCCAACAGGGAAGGACGGGATAGGATCTGGGCCGACTGTGTGGTTGCCATCAACGCGGAGGGGGTGGCAACCCGCACCATCCAGAAGGTCAAGAAGCGCTGGGAGAACTTGAGGTCCAGGACCCTCATGAAGGCCCGGCGCCTCGTGGAGGGGGGCCGGGGCCGCATGAGTTCCATCCAGTTGAGGGTCCTGGAACACGCACACCCAGCGCTCCACGCCCAGGTCCTTGAGAGGGAGACCCGTCTGGAGTTCAGCGGTAAGTGGCCAAGCATTGCTGTGTGAGACAGGGCATGTTGCAGTGTGCTGGTTGTCTGATACTTGCCTGCATGTGTGACATAGGCCATGTACGCATGTATGTGTGCAGGGACATCATGGGAATGCATGTGCGACCTGTAATGTGTGAACCGCACGGTTGTTGCATGTGTTTGAATGCGACATGGGGAGCCCTGTGCAGATTGCACACATGAGAGCATGGCAGTCTCTGTTCCTGGACATGGGTGGGGGCGAGGGATGGGTGCTGATGCCAGATACATATGTGGTATCCATGTCTGTGTGCCTGACCTGCGTGTCTGTGACTTGTGAGTGCCATGGATGCATGACACATGTCTGTGACAATGTACAGATTCACTGATGCAGCCTAGTCATCCTTGTATGCACTGTGATTGGGGTGTACGGGGCCAGATGGATGTGACTGAGGTGAAGTGTGTGCATGTGATAGGCATGACCCATGATGCATGTGAGTCCCATTACATTGTATGAATCGAGAGTCCATTGGACATGCATTGAAATGTCCATGGCACGCACCATGACTGTCACTGTGTGTGTTTTGCCTGGACTGACACATGTGTTGTGGTGTGACATGATGGAAGTGTACTTTGACAGTGGCACTCATCTGCTATTGCTTCCTGTCTAGGGGACCATTGTACAGTACCCTGATGCTTGTGTTCTATGTCTCCCTCTACGCAGCGGCTAGTGAAGGAGAGGGCGGAGACGGCGCTGTGGAGCAAGGCGGCGGGGATGCCCCCACGGCTGCAGCGGAAGGGGTGGGTGAGCCCCCACAGGGGCCTGCTACGGCGGTAGACGGCGAGGAGCCATCCAGGTTGGTGGTTTCCACAGAGGAGGAGGAGGCCGCCACTGAGGCGCACATGGGGCCTGGTGGGGGCATCCCTGCTGGTGCAAGTGGTGCAGTCCAGGGGCAGGGGCAGGAGACAGCACAGGTCACCGTGGAGGGGCCTGTGCATGTCGCTGTCCCTGAACCTGTGGGTGCACCACCTTGCACCAGCAGGGATGCCCCGTCCCAGGCCCATCCGCAGGTAGAGGGGATGTCCATGTCATCTGACTCCCCTCCACCTGCGGACGAGGGGACCCCTGGCCGTGTGGAGAAGGTCCTGATTGGGGTCGCGATGCGCACGGCTGTGATTCGTGATGCCGTGCGTGCTTCCCAGGAGGAGCACGCACGTCATCACGAAGAGCACCGTGCCGACGTGGCCCAATTGGGATCGGCCATGTTCGGGGGTTTCCTGCATGTGTCGGCCAATCTGGCGGCCCTCTCCTCCTCTGTGGAGACTATACGCCATTCGTTCTCCTTGCCGTCTTCCGGCCCAGATGCCACCAGGGCCCCCTGTGGACCTGCCCTGACCAATGCAGCCAGCTCGGTGGGGATCCCATCCCTGCCACAGTCGGGAGTCAGAGGTCCAGCAGGGGTGGACAACACAGCAACTGGACCCCAGCAGATGGAGGATGTGACGGCATCATCGGGCAGGGCACGTGCACGACGGCGTCAGTGGTTTCCATCATCCTGGATGCCATCGTGCTGGCAGTGGCGTCGGAGGCAGCAGCAGGCTCGACGTGGGAGGCATCATGGCTCGGGGCCATCAAGATCAGAGGGGCAGGCATCGGCCGGAGGGCAGGAGAACCCTGGGATGGTAGTGTCTTCTGTGTGGGAGCAGTTGGTCCAGCGGATAGGTGCGGAGCGGCAGCGGGCGGAAGAGGAGCGGCTCACCATGGTCATGGCGGAGTTCTCCATGCGTCGGGCGTTGAGGCGGGCTGAGTGCCTCGAGGAAGCTCGCAGGGAGTTTGAGGTGAACATGGGGTTATCCCTGCGAGACATCGGGGCCAGGACAGAGTCCCGCCTCCAGGACATCGACATGGAGTTCAATGATGCCCTGGCCGGCAACATCAAAGAGTGAGCCGCAGGACTTGCCCGCTGCCATTGTATATAGTTATATAGTTAGTGGTAGGTTTCCTTAAAATTATTTTTTTTTTATTTGGTTGCGATTGGACAATGCCCCACTTTTTTGTATATAGTTCAGTTTTTAGTTAGTTGACATAGTTAGGTTTCATTTGGTTGGGCTCATGGACCCAGGATTGTCTTGTATATAGATCTTCTATGGATTTTTTGATTTTTTGGATTTTTTTCATGGACATTCATCTTCTTTTTGTTGTTTTGCTTTGTGGTTTTTCTAATTTCATTTCCATTCTAGTTGATTTTCAATACATTTTTATTTTCATCCTTCAATGTGTCGTATCATCTCATTACTTTCATGCATGTCATGTTGGGTGTTTTAACATTCACTTGCAGCCATTGTGTGTGACAGACATGTGTTCATTTGCATTATTTACATTGAGTGTGTAACATGTAATTGCCTTTGATATGTGGGTGGATGTGATAGTTGGTTGGGCCTTTTGGCAGGGGAGGATGGCCATTACGGACATGATTGGGGATTGTTGGGACCCAGGTGCAGGGGGGCATGGATGGGACATGGACGAGGGCCTGGTGGAGGGTGCCCCACAGTGCTGGGGGGTGGGGGTGGTGGGGGACATGAGTTGGACATGGGTGGGGGCCTGCTGGCAGGTGCCCCACAGTGCTGGGGGGTGGGGGTGGTGGGGGACATGAGTTGGACATGGGTGGGGGCCTGCTGGCAGGTGCCCCACAGTGCTGGGGGGTGGGGGTGGTGGGGGACATGAGTTGGACATGGGTGGGGGCCTGCTGGCAGGTGCCCCACAGTGCTGGGGGGTGGGGGTGGTGGGGGACATGAGTTGGTGTTCATTAGTTCAAGGAGACATGTGCCTTTGCTGGGGGGCATGCCCATGTTGGGTGGGCTGCCTGCGGGACATGACCAGGGATGCAGGGTAGTCCCCTGTGGTGTGGGCTGCCTGCAGGGGCCGTGGAGGGTGTACAGGGAACACCTGGGAGGACCCACACTGTCAAATCACATGTAGGACTCCCCGGCACCCCTGAAATACACGTACCCTGCTGAAATTGCGTGTAAAACTTCCCGCGCACCCCTGAAATACACACGCCCAGGCTATTCGCGTGTGGAACTTCCCGCGCACCCCTGAAATACACGCGCCCAGGCTATTCGCGTGTGGAACTTCCCGCGCACCCCTGGAATACACGCGCCCAGGCTATTCGCGTGTGGAACTTCCCGCGCACCCCTGAAATACACGCGCCCAGGCTATTCGCGTGTGGAACTTCCCGCGCATCCCTGGAATACACGCGCCCAGGCTATTCGCGTGTGGAACTTCCCGCGCACCCCTGGAATACACGCGCCCAGGCTATTCGCGTGTGGAACTTCCCGCGCACCCCTGGAATACACGCGCCCAGGCTATTCGCGTGTGGAACTTCCCGCGCACCCCTGAAATACACGCGCCCAGGCTATTCGCGTGTGGAACTTCCCGCGCACCCCTGAAATACACGCGCCCAGGCTATTCGCGTGTGGAACTTCCCGCTCACCCCTGAAATACACGCGCCCAGGCTATTCGCGTGTGGAACTTCCCGCGCATCCCTGGAATACACGCGCCCAGGCTATTCGCGTGTGGAACTTCCCGCGCACCCCTGGAATACACGCGCCCAGGCTATTCGCGTGTGGAACTTCCCGCGCACCCCTGGAATACACGCGCCCAGGCTATTCGCGTGTGGAACTTCCCGCGCACCCCTGAAATACACGCGCCCAGGCTATTCGCGTGTGGAACTTCCCGCGCACCCCTGAAATACACGCGCCCAGGCTATTCGCGTGTGGAACTTCCCGCTCACCCCTGAAATACACGCGCCCAGGCTATTCGCGTGTGGCACTTCCCGCGCACCCCTGGAATACACGCGCCCAGGCTATTCGCGTGTGGAACTTCCCGCGCACCTCTGAAATACACGCGCCCAGGCTATTCGCGTGTGGAACTTCCCGCGCACCCCTGAAATACACGCGCCCAGGCTATTCGCGTGTGGAACTTCCCGCGCACCCCTGGAATACACGCGCCCAGGCTATTCGCGTGTGGAACTTCCCGCGCACCCCTGAAATACACGTACCGTGCTGGAATCGCGTGTGTAACTTCCCCTGCACCCCTGAAATACGCGTACCCTGCTTGCACGGGGCCAATCGCGTGAGGTACTTCCCGCGCACCCCAGTGATACACGTAGCCCGCTTGCTGTGCTGGTACAGGGTTAGCGCAGCCCTTTGCGCTGGATTGGGTATGTTGATGGCTTTTCCCTGCGCGGGAGGCGTTCTTGGGGGCGTAACTGGCACTGCTGCAGGGTCGCTGCGCCACTGTGCGCCACGACTGGTTTTGGTGGCTGGAATCCATGAATACGCTGTGCGCGGAAATGGATTTCAGCGCACGCGGCTGGCGCAGGGATTCGCACGCGCACACTGTGCGCCAGCCGCGTGCGCCACTTGTGTGCTGAATTCTATGAATTACCCCCTAAATGTGGTCAAAAATGCTTACATTATTATAAATTTCTACGGGAGCTGTTTTGAACAGATGCAAGCAATCGAAAGCAATGATTTCATCAAAAGAAAACAATTGGAATCTCAAAGGCAAAGTGGGAAATAATTCAAAGACAATTCACATGTGTAAAACTTTTGCAAAATGTAAATTCGCTGCAAACTTTTACTATGCAATTTTTGATAAAAACGGGTCAACTACACTGTTTCACAATGTGCTTTTGGGTTGTGGATGCAGCTAAGGATGTTAGGTATCAGTGGAAGTTGAAGTTTCGGTTCTATCTTTAAAACTGAGGGAGTTATGGAGGTTTTAGTGGGAGATGTTTTTCAAAAATAAAGACACAAACTTCAGTTTAAAACCAGAAATTATGGATTATGCTTTTACTCAAGACTAGAGCATTCAGGCTAGACAACCAGGTTGGGACGAAGTAGCTCTGAGACTGATTCATGAATTCAGTAACAGATTCCCAGTGCCTTCCCCGGCGGAACCAGTCCAAACACTCGAAGTGGGATTTTTGGATCAGAGTTACACAAATAAAAATTACTATGAAAATGACGCTTTAGCAAATAGGCAGAATAATATAGCACTAAAGATTTTGACACTGTCACTGGTTATGAAAGTAAGGATAGTTCAGATATTAGGGTGGAACAAGATAAGGCAAGGTATACAATAGTTCTCTAGTGTCCTGTTAATATTCACAATCCACCGGGATTTAAGATTTTTGGACCGTCAAGATTCTGGTCAATGGATCGGGTCTATCAGGGAAGGACAGCACATCAGCTAGGATCAGCTTGGCCGGTCACTGGAACTGCACGGGATCTGCCGTTCTTGTTTCTGGATATTTCAGATCAGCGGGATGGCGAGTTCATCAGTCAAGCGTTATGGTAGCAAGCCAGATAGTTTCAGGATGCTTCCCCACACCACAGCGCTTCACTGGGTTGTGAGGATTAGTTGAGGATTAATTGAGGATTGAGGCCTAGCTGAAAATGGTCAGCTACTGCTTGGCCTGGTGATTGGCATCTGGATCTGGAAGGATGTTAAATGCTGGATGTTGAATGCTGGATCAGAGTGCTTCGCTGGAATCAGAAGAGAGAGTCTGTATGTGTTGTCAGATATCTCTATTTATCCTTTCAAATGACATCACAAAAATGGGTGTATGGGCCAGCTTAACTAAACTCGCCCCTGTGAACTGGGATTGGACCAGAGCCTCCTCCGCCTTGCATCTGAGTGATTGGATCAAAGACAGATGATGTCAAGTTTATGGTTTACTTTTTACAAGCCTTAGAAACCTCCCCTAGCATCAAAATCGAATTTTGTCCTAAATACATATTTATACATTTGTAACCTCTACGAAAATCACCTACAAGGATTACATATTTTATGGTGTATCTGTTCGTCAAAATCCCACAGCTGCGAGACCTTGTTTCGCCTTTTTGCCGCTTTTTATCCATTTCGCCATGAACACATTTTCCAAACTTTCTTTAAATTTCCACAAATATGCATGTTTACCATAGGAATGTGTGTGCAAAGTTTAACAATTCTAGCATAAATACAGTTCCCATAAAACCACATATATTGCCATTCCTGTTCAGAATATGCTACACAGTTCCACCACGTTTTGAAATATAGGGCCAAAAATTAGATTAACAAATTTGCCCTTTTTATATTTTTCACCATTTCTGATAGCGAGTTTATAAGTCTCTAAAAAATGTTAATTACATATTCTTAGCAGCAAATGGTCAGCCTTTTGTCTGTCTCTGGAGGCAAGGAGCAGCCCCCACCTTTGAGATTTCCTTCTGCAAGCCTAGTTTATAACTGCTTCACATATCCATTTCCTGGCCTGGAGAATCTGCCATTGTTCAGTGCTTGGTAGCAGACAACAGTCTGGTCTACCCCACAATTATCATGTGTCAGTGAGCACCTGCTGAGATCAGTGCCCTCCCCTTGGGTGGAAACCTGTTTTTCAACCTCTTGCAGGCCCAGCCAGCCTAAATAAATGTTTAATTTCTTGACTTGAAATCCAGCATAAAACAAACTTGTTGCATCAGATGACATAGATAAATTACATTCTTAGGTTTAAACCTGTGGGATCAAAACAACCGAGATCTGTGTTCCTTTCAGCAACAGTCCTTTTATATTTGCTAATCCAGCAGATCTTTAGATTTAGTCAGCTTTAAAGTTTAATCAGGAGAGCCCATTTGACAGGGGCTGTCAATCACAGGTAGCCCAGTGTGTCTGCACACAGATTTTTGACAGGAATTGTCATTCACAAGCAATCCAGTTTTGCTGAGAAAATGTTTTGCTCTTAACATTTCAGGACTTTGTAAATTCACAGTGCTTCATTAGATTAACTGAATTTTAGCGCCAAGCAAGATTTTGAGTGTTGGAAAGTGTTATGTACAGGCATTTTGAAGTTTCAGCAGCAAAGTAAATGTCATTTACAGGCACATTTTTGAATTTCAGCTGCAAAGCACTGCTTCTCCCTCTGTACTCCATGTTTACTTGTCATGGAGCCCACTAGCACTTTTTCTGCAGCGTGTGCTCTGTTCCACCACACATTCACCATGGGTGGCACGTTGTGCAGCCATCTTTTTGTGTGTTGAAAAAATGCGTTTTTGGAGGTTTTGGCGATCACAAGGGTTTTGCTGCCATTTTGCTGTTTCTCGCACCATAGATAGCAGAGTGAGGCCGTGTAGTATAGCAGAGTGGGTCAATACATCCCACAGAGCACACCTAAGCTATAGCAATAGGAAAGCTGCCTCCATTGTTCTTTGCTGAGAACTGATACAGCTTACTTTGTGCAGCTAGATCTACTCTCTGGCAATTAGTCAGGAGTTTCACTCTATGAGGCTTCACCAACCGTAATCCGTCTCAGATGCTCTTGTGTCAACAGTTTACACCCTGCATACCACTGTTAGTGCTTAACATGTAAGATGATTATCTACGGTCCTGATGAAGAAGTGAATTTGATAATGATGCACTCTGCCCACCAAGTGTCCAACCCTCACATAGTTTATCAACTATGCCAAAAAAGAGTAGCCCCTTTCCAATCCATAAAATAGATTGAATGTAACTTTTGTACATTTTTGTAATTATATGTATGAATTTGTTTTTTTAATGTTCTATTTTTGATTGAAATTGTCTACACAGTAGTCAATTGTTCATACATTAAGCAAGATGAAATAAACTACAATATATCACATTTTGAATATATGCATGGGCCCTACTGTGACAGAATGGCCATGTGGCGAGGGCGAGATAAGCCGAGCATTTATGTTTCTATTGTTAAAAATTATGTGAATAATTCTGTTCCTGCTAATCAGACCCCCTTTCATTAATTATCCTGTCAAAACTATAGTGCAAACATGTGCCCTTGCTGAGATAATCTACTGACACCCTCGCTATCTGCCCTGCAGTGGCACAGGGCAGGTGTAAAGGTCACATGTGTATTGCTGACAGCTCCTGGAACATAAAGTGACAGCAGGTATAGGTGGCATTTTAACTGTCTGCACCTCTGTTGCAAATTATGATAATTGGTAGCCTAGTCAGTCTGGTGGCACATCAATCTTTAAATATAAGCCATTCCTGGTTGTGGCATTGTGAATGCTGGGCATCACACAATTATACAGCCACAGCAATTTTATATCATACAGTGTCAGCTTTGTGAGCAGGGGCCAGCTATGACATTGCAATGTGTATTAGCGGTCTGGTCTTAATGTCTCCAAAACTGCCATGTGGAACAATGGCCAAGAAGCTGCCTCTCGGATCCTCCTATAGGAAGGGAAAACCTACCTTGAATGGCACAGCAGCTATATTCAGGAGATCTCCTGGGAATCAGCGCTTCAAAGGCAGCATTGATATCATAAAGCCAAGCTCATATCGGGGTGCTGACCACTGGAGTCCCATAGAAGCAGCAAAGAGGCGAGGTAAGGGGAGCCAGAGGAGAGAGTAAGGTGGTGAGAGGGGGTTTTGCCATCTTGGTTTCTGCTAGGGCTCTCTACAACTTCTGCCTTCCCTACCTCCGATTTCCTCAAGGACAAAGCACTCTGCGATTGATGTGGGAAGGAAAAGGGCACTTGTTGCAACAGCCTGGACTGGACACCCTTACAGCTGGCTTGCTTTGGTTTAATCGCCCTGTCACATTTTGATTTTATAAGGAGGAACCCCCTCCATCCCTCAAGGCATGAAGAAGGATTGATTGGACCTTCTAAGGAACGCATGGTAGGTAGTAAGACAGACACAATGGACCACAGTTCAAGGCTGTTTATTGTACTTTTGCAAGGGTGTGATAAGCACATATCTTAACCTAAATCTACAGCTGGGAGCAAGCTACGACCATCAAATAATAATAATGCAGTCCTACTGGAGTCTTGTCAAATTAAAAGGGCCTATACTAAAAAAGCTATTGCCAATCCTTACCACTAAGTTACAAAATATTGTAGGGTAATGTTCATGAAAAAGAAAGAAGTGTTCACAACATAATATGTCAGGGTGCTCGGGCCGTTGGCCTTCCTTCCCCACATCTTCAGCATGGGGCAAGGTGGGTCACTCGAGCAAAGCACACACTCTGGCTTCTGCAGCACAAGGATACAGTTCCATTCTCCCAGTTCAGGACCTTCTGTGTCCAAGTCTCTTTACATCTCGCAAGTCTCTTGATGCAGAAGGCCTGCTGTACCAGAAACAACACATAAATGTTCTATTCAATATTCAACTTGGTCTATTCAATATTCAACTTGGTTGCTCACCCTCGAACCCCCTTCGCCGGGCTCAGATCCTTTCCATAAGCAAAGCAAAAGTTTAATGTTGGATCCCCCTCTGCTGGGCTCAGATCCTTTTCACACAAGGTTCAATTAGTCTCTGTCAGTCGTATTCAGACCAATTTGGATTTTCTTTAAACTATTGAAGACTTTCAAATGTGCACAGGGTTTAGCTTGACCCGTTGCATGACAATTTCGATCCCTCTCATACTCAGCATTAGGTGGATACCTAACAGAGAGTTTTGAATGAGCACCCACGTGGTGCCGGACCACTCTGTGTATGGTATCTTTTCTTGGTTTCCCAAAGTTCAGTGACAAAGTTTAGCTATATCTTTTGGCTGTCAATTGTATTTGCGTCGCTTATCCCAAACGCTTCACATAAAGTTCTCTTTATACAATGTTGCCGCTTGCAACCTTGGTTCAAAACACAAACTGGTTTGGTATCAGTCTCTCCAACTCACTGGCTGTGCTTTTGTTTCAGACACCAAAGACAGTACCATGGTGACAATTACTCATCCCTGCCTTGGTTATCGAAGCGGGAGAGCCCTGGGTACACTGTGCAGGTTTGATCAGCCTTAGTTCCTGGTCTTTGGTTCTTTACTTTCCAAGGTTCATGACAGTAATGGTCTTTATAGGTCAAGGGTGCTTCCCTCCATGCAACCCTCTCCGGTCTAAATGGCCATCTTGGAACTGCTGTTTCCTCGTGTGTTTTGCCTTTCTGTGCTTTTGTGCTCTGCTTTTTATCCGTGTGGGGAAGTGTGATGGAAGTCAAGTGCGGGTAATGATCCGGCCTGACCTTGGTGTTGGGAAATGTCAGGTCTACGGCTCTGGTGTTAGTTCATTGTCACTCACGGTGAACTGTCCGTGAGAAAGTGTTCATCTTGGGAAGGGGTGGGGGAGTTGTGTTCCTAGGTTTCTCCTTTGGGGTTGCCCTAGTTGCACTACCTGGCAGCCTTGTGCTGTATGTGTAACCCACATCGTCTGCATTTTATCTGTTTTGAACTGGCAGCCCTGTTCTGTATATATAACATACCTTGTCTGCTTACTTACCTGACCTGATTGCTCCTGCATAATTGATGTAGCCCCCATACCATGAGGCGAGGCTTTGCAAGACTATGCACCCTTGCCAATGTTGCCTTTTACTTACCCGTTCCTGCATACTTGCTGTAGCCCCCTGTACCTTGAGGCGAGGCTTTGCCAGACTATGCACCCTTTCCAATGTTGCTTTACCTACCTGTGACAGACTTTGCCCTTATCAATGTTGCTTTTTACCTACCTATCCCTGTATACCTGATGTAGCCCCCGTACCTGGAGTCGATGCTTTGGCAGACTATGCACCCTTACCAATGTTGCTTTTTACCTACCTGTTCCTGCATACCTGATGTAGCCCGCGTACCATGAGGCGAGGCTATGCCAAAGTATGCTTTCAAGTTCCACCCTCATGTTGTAACCTTTATGTGCGGTTTTTCACATTATTAACTGTCAATTCGCTCTTACGGTAACTAGCGCCTAACTGCCTGAGGGTTTTACACGCTGATATAAATGCAAGAACAAATAAATAAATAATCTTTGAATCAGCACCCAATTGTTGCCCATTGACTATTCCCGAACAAATAAGGTGATCGCCAGTCTAATATTTTGGTGGCACCCCCCAAAGTCCTTGTGAGTGAAATTGCCAGCACTTTCTCTGATGCCTTGTGCAAGGCGTTTCAACAATCAGTGGAGCATTTTGCCAAGAAAGAAAAAGATGCTGGTGTTAACTGCATTCCTCTAAAGACTGTTTTGAATTTTGGATACATTACTGTGACAGCAATAGCCTCTGCTCATGGCACAAAACGCCTAGCACCAGAATAGCACTGCAGACAGGCAAGTCTAGTAAGGAACTGTTCTGTGGGATTTGTGGCCAAATCTCGAATTTCTCATTCCCGATCACCGAGAATCCCGAAATCATAATGCACATTTGTGATTCTGCATGTTGAAGAACATGGAGAAATCTGTTCAGAGTCTACCTCTCAGATACTATCAGTGGTAGAAATGGAAAGAATGTGGAGGGGGATCCCACGGGCTGGTGTGGGGGCGGAGTTTGGAGGAGGGGGCGGAGTGCATAGGAGGTGGGGTGCCAGTTGAACTCTATTAAAGGAAATGTTCAAAATAATAGGTTAATAATGGCACAATTTCTTTTATTGCTTGAAAAATACACATACCATAGCGTACTTTACTATGGTTTGTGTACTTTTCCAGCCATCACAGCATGCACCATCTGTGTCAAAATACTACAAATACCTGAATTCATTTGGGAAAGGCAACGATCACAGAGCCCGCGAAGCTGGGGCTTTGGTGATCATTGCGTTTTCCAAATGGATTCTGCGTTCTGCTCAGTCACAGGGTCTTTGAACCTCAGCAAACCTGGGGGCTCCCCTCAGTGATGTGATCTGCTCTGTGCAAGCACACTGTGCACACAGGCTGTGCACAGTGCGCTCCCACAGAGCAGATGAGGTCACTGAGGCAAGTCCCCAGGTTCGCTGCAGGTCTGCCTTGGCTGAGGGCTCCTGCTGCCTGTGACATAGGTAGGGTGTAGGGGCATACCTGCCTAGTCTCCGGGTTTATCCCAGAGACTCCTGGTTTCTACCTTTCCCGGGTCTCTGGGGAAGAGCGTGGAGTCTCTGTGGTTTCCCGCAAAGGAAATCCGCCCACGCCTCGATGTGTTTGACTACAAACACACCGTTTGCGGCCAATCACATCGGTGTGGGCAGAAACTAAGGATCTGCGACAGATCTGAAGGCCCGCGCCCAGTCGCTTGTTAGCAGCATCTTCTGCACTGATGTGAAGAGAGAGAGAGAGACACCTGCGCACATGCAACAAAAAAAAAAAGACTTGCTCTTTCTCTTTTGTTCGTGTGTCTCAGCTGGTTTTTTTACATTTTATTTTTATTTTTTATAGTGGTTGAGTTGGTAGGCAGAGTCTTGGGAAAGGGGGCGGGGGAATCTGTGACGTCATCCCCCAGGTTTTGCTTCTGGGAAAGTGATACCACCTACGGCGATGAGGAAAATAATTCTATGCAGAGCCCACGCTGGGCACCTAGGGAACACCATGACGCGACGAAGGGTGAGAGAAGCTTACTGGTGGCCTTGCATGGATCAGGAGATTCGCACAATGATCGAGAGATGCCACGAGTGTCTCAACAGTGATAAACGCTTGAAAATTAGACAGGCTCCCATGATTCCGACCGAGATCCCGAAGCAGTATGGTCAAAAGTGGGACTGGACTTCATCGGACCACTGGAGGCAATGACGCCCAAACATCGGTACGGCATAGTACTGGTGGACTACCTGTATAAGTGGGTGGAAGCAGAGTTTGTCCCCAATATAACGACTGCCACCGTGAGAGAAGTCCTCACATCAATCTTTCAGAGGGAGGGTCTCCCCAGCGAGTTAGTACCAGACAATGGGGTACAGTTAGTATCGAGGGACATGGAGTTGTTCCTGCAGAAACACAACATTCGCCACAGGAAAGCAGCGCTGTATCATCCCCAAGCAAATGGACTCGTGCAGAGAGCCAACATATTCATTAAAAGAGCCATCCTACTGGCAACCGCCTCAGGGAGGGATCCCCTCAAAACGGTCAAAGAGGCCATTGCAGCTCACAGGCTAATGCCCAACGGTATCACCCAAATCTTCCCCTTTTTGCATGTTGAGAGAGAGGAGAGCAGCGTCTACACTAGTGCCACCATGGTTGGCCAGAGTAAGAGAAGACGATGAAGTGGACATGTCGGAAGTAGTATGGAGATTAGAGAACAGCAAGGCGCGCATGAAAAGGTAGAGCGACAGAAGAAGGACAGCCCAAGACTGTGAAGTAAAAGAAGGAGATTGGATTAAAGTATGTCTACCAACCAAGGACAGAAATGACTTGTTCGAAGTTTAGTCAACCTATAAGAGTGATTCATAGAGGAACCAACCATGTCTGCACCGAGGATGGCCGCACATGGAACATGGAGAGAGTAGCCATGTTCGAGAAGAATTGCGAAGGAGAAACGACACAAGAGGGACCCAAGACCTATGCAGGACCTGACAGAGAGACTTTGCGAGAACAAGAGCCGGAAGCAGGAAGGAAAGAGTTTGTGGAGGAAGAAGCCAAAGAGACACACCAGAGACTGTCCAGGAAACTGGTCAAGTTCTGGACAACAGCAGCGGGAAGGAAGACCGGCCGAGAAAGAAACAAAGAAGACCGGTGAGATTCAATGACTATGTTATGCAATAAAATGTTTTGCATTATCGAGGGGAGGTGTGTGGAGATATCGGGGGACCTGCAGTCTCTCGAGATCTCACGAGATCTTGCTCGTGAAAAGGAAAAGAGCTCTGAGGAGAGTGAACGGGAGAAGCTGGAGCAGAGGGCACGGAGCAGGTCTAGCTCCTGGTGCTCCTCTTTATAACAGACTCTTCTTAATGTTATGGACTCCATCCCATATGCTGCATCCAGTATTGTTGAGGGCCTGTTGCTCCTGAGTTCATGGTTAAGTGTGTGAACTGCATTAATAAAGTTGCTGACGGAGCCTCAATAAAGGAGTTCAACCAGCAACACTGAAGTCTACGGTGCATCATTTTACAACAGCAGCCTTTGTAGTGTAAGCTAGCTTGGCCTTCAAAAGCAGGCTCTTCACCTTCTGAATATTCCACCGAAAACCATGCTGTGGCAACATCCTGTATCCACTATTGTAACACCTTTTACACAGGACTCGCAATCACTGCACTCAAGAAATCTTAAAGGATGCAGGACCACATTGGTTTCTCAACGGGGAATTGCAGTCCCCAGCACTCACAGCACCTGAAGGTTCTGGACACCTATATCCAGCATCGCTGAACAGTTTAACAATCCCAAATTCCATACAAATATTTCACTCTTAAGTTTCATCGCTCCGGAACTGCATCCGCCTTCATCTCGAGCTTGAAGAAAGCTTCCTGCGTTCCAGCCAGCATGAAAATGCATAGGTTCACTGTTGCCTCTGCGCCGCCCATGCCATAAATGGTCCGACATGTCTGATCGGGCGTATTTGCTGCCACTCGCTTCAGTTATTCCACTAGCACAAGTGACTGACACCCGGCCTTAATGAGCACTGAGAAGTGACTGAAAAGCAGCAAGAGAACTAAACAAAAACACCCAAATAAATACAATATTGGCACACATGAGTATGATTACTGTTCTACGTGGAATTTGTACATGTTTTAAGGCTCTCCGAATCTCTATACGTACCATGGAATAAGTGTGCGTGTGTGTGCTATCCTGGCTTCCTGTCCCGGTGCATGTGTGCCGGACTGAAGTGATGTCAGAGTGTGTGTGAGGTCATATGGAATGTGTCCCTTGAGTTTTCCACCCTGGGCCTTTGGAGATCAGCTACCTGGGGGGTGGGCAAAAGGTGGGTCCATGTACATAGTTACTGTAACTTTATCTGTGAAACTGAACAGAAAGAACGTACCTGCAACATTTACCTCACGGATCCAGTGTAATCTGCACAAGCAAGATACTACAATTTGGCGATGAATGGTCCAGGAGAGGGACAGAGCACGAACACAGGAGTGCTGTCCCTCCAGCCAGTAGAGGACCCACCACCCACTTTGGAATTCCCACCACCTGCGTAAGGCACTGAAGGTCAGGTAGGCCCCACTTGCAATCCAAGTTATCAGTCAGGTGTTCAGGGGAGAACAGTAAGTACAGATTAACCAGATTAAATGGTGACACGTTTCTAAATTGGCCAGGGTGCCAAGAGAATAAGTGGCTCATGTAGAGGTGCCAAGTGCCAAGGCAGTCACGCAGGCACAAGTGTTTAGTGAGTGAGCCAGTGGAACATTGCTAGGCGAGGAAATTGTTAAGTGCTGAAATCCTTGTTCTAATGTCAAAAGAGCTTGGTGGGTGAGGGAGCGCTGTAGGGAGGCACACCTAGACCGAGTTCACTAAGAAGGCCCTGCACAGTAGGCTAGATTGTGCTGTAAGCCACACTGACTGTAGGAACCAGTTGGCCAAGACTGATTTGATGTAGCACTTACCCTACAAATGCGAGTGCTGCCATAGAGCTGTAGTCTGCGTAGCATGGTGCGTGTGCAAGACAAACTGTGTCTGAGTGCAGGAGCTCCACGCTAGATGGTGGCTCGGAGAGGAATGTTATGTTATGCTAAAGGCATGGTCCATTGAAGCTCTGGCGGATCTGCAAAGCAAGAGTGTAAGGGGTGTGTAAGTTAGTAGGACTGAGCAGGAGAAAAGAGCAAGAGAGCTGTGATGTGCTGTTGGCAGCTTCAGTTTGGTTTACACCATACGCTGAGCGTAGGTGTGGTTTTCGATCAGTAGCCATCATGTGCTGTTGTGCAAGGCTATGTTTGGTTTGTTTTGCTGATGAGATGTATTGAAGTGCGTGTGGTTTGTTGTGCTGTAGAGGTATGGTTGTGATTAGTTCAGAGTTGGAGAGGTGTGGGCAGAAGGATGAGTTTTTTGTAGGATTAATTGGTGGTGGTACCTTCTGCTACCCCCTCCATACTGACTGCCTGGGGCATATATCCTTCCCCCTGTCGGACATTGTGGTATGCTACAATTACCACTCCTATGTTGTGTGCAGAGGTGTGGGTTGTCAAAAAGACTATTCAGTGGTGGCACCCGCTCCACCCTCATGGTTCTGACTAATAGTCACCCACATCCCCTTACCCCCTTGCACATCCCAGTGTGCAGAAGACACCATTCCCACAGGACCCCCCAGGAGGCACCTGCTACCTTTGCTTGGTGGTCCATCTGTTCCAAGTATGGGATGCCTCTCCCTCGCCTTTTAATCTAATGTCCTCTATCTGTGTTCCAATTAAGTCGGTACCATCTTTTTCTGTTTCTGGAATTGACCCTCTATGGGAGCATGTGCACCTGGGTATCCATCCCATTTAGGCGCCTCTCTACTTTCATGCAGTTTGCTCCGGTTCAGCCTCCTCCCCGTCATTCCAGTTGGGTGTCTGTTTCATTCGTTTTTGTCCTGTTCTGAGACGAAGAGCCAGGTTTTAAGAAGTTTCTGGAATTTACGATGGTCCCTCATGGTTCGTATTTCTCTGGGGAGGGAGTTCCAAAGTTTAATAGCCAGGTAGGAGAAACTTGATCCACCAAGTTTTTACGTTGTGTATGGTTTAGGTTCTAGGCGGATGTCGTTGCTGGATCTGAGTGTTCTAGTCGGCTGGTAGAAGGTGATTTTCTTTTGTATGAATTCCGCTCCTAGCCTGTGGATAGCTCTGTGTGTTATGTACATTCTTTGCGCTGGAGTGATGTGGTCCCCTCATGAGAGTTTCACGAATTATCTTCCAGCTGCGTACTGTATACGTTGGAGTTTCCTCAGTAAATAGTTTGGCATTCTGAGGTATAGGCTGTTGGCGTAGTTTATCCTGGACATGATAAGGGAGATGATGGCCACCGTTTTGTGAGTGAAGGAAAGGAATGGTAGAATCTTTTTGATCATGTGTAGATGGAGATGTATTTCTTGATCATCGTATTTACTTGCGGTTCTAAGGTTAGCCCATTGTTGATCACGATTCCAAGGTTTTTAATGACTTTGGATGGTGTGGGTGCTGTTCCCAGTTCAGTGGGCCATGGGATGTATTGGTTGCTTCCTAGGTTGTTGGATGTAATCATAATCTCTGTCTTTCCCAGGTTGATTTTGAGTTGGTTAGTGTTCATCCATTGGGAGAGTTCTTTGAGATAGTCTATTGGCGTTCTGTTCTCCTTTTGTTAATTGCCAATTTTGGATATGATCTAGGCGACATCTGTGTAGTTGTAGCAGGCGAAGCCATGTCTTTTGATGAGGTTAATTAGTGGCATCATGTAGATGTTGAAGAGGAGTGGGGATAGCGAGGATCCTTGCGGTACTCCACAGGTGGTATCCCACGGTGTCGATTTGAATGGTTTTATCCATACCGTTTCTGTTCTTTCAGACGAGAAAGATTGAATCCAGATTCAGTGATCAATATTTATTCTAGTCTATTGATGAGGATGTTGTAACTGACTGTGTCGAATGCTGCAGAGAATGCTGCAGAGAGGTTGAGTAGTATCAGAGCCGAGTTTGTTTTGGAGTCTGCATTGGTCTTTACGTCATCCCATACAGAGAAAAGGGCTGTCTCCATTCCTCTCATGGGTCTGTGCCAACTTGTGCCTCGTTCAGTAGATGGTCATTTTCTACGTGTTCCAGTGTTTTTCATAGACATACGTTTCTAATAGTTTTGCTGGATAGGGAATGTTTGAGATTGGTCTGTAGTTTGAGAGGTCTTCCACATCACCCGTTGTAACCTTGAGGAGTGGTTTTGTGTATGCAGATTTGAATGCTCAAGGTACTCTCCCCATTGAGAGTGATAGGTTGAAGAGGTTTAGGAAGCATTCCGATGGTGTGCCCTGTGTAAGGATTAATTTATAGATCTCAGGTGGGCAGGGATCCATTGGGGAGCCTGTCTTGTTGCTTCTTTCACCAGGTTGAGGAATTTTTCTCTTGACATGTGGGCGAAGCTTTCCAGCTTGTTCTGTGGTCCTGGGGCAGCTAGTGGATGGTATACAGTCTGATTGATTGATCTACTTTGTATGATCCAGTGTATGTCAGTGATTTTATTCTTAAAATGATCTGCAAGATCATTGCATAGTTTTTGTGAAGGTATTGGTGTGTTATTACATCCAGGGGGGATTTCTCATCTTGTTTACAATCTCGAATAGTTCTTTCTGAGTGTTGGTGGCTTTTGTGATCCAGTCATTGTAGTATTTCGTTTTGGCTTTCAGAGTTTCCTTTTTGTATGCTCAGATTTCTTTTTGATAAATTATTCTTTTGGCTTGATCGTAGTTTCTCTTACATTCTTTTTCTAGTTTATGGTTTCATTTTTTAATTACATTGAGATGGGGTGTAAACCATCTTGCCACTGCTTTCTTTCATGATGGTATTAAGGGTTTTTTTCTGGGGAGATGCTGTCAATTGTTTCTGTGATCCATTTCTGGATTTGGTCTGCTTTTCCGTCTAAGTCAGTTGTGTATCAGGTTGCGCTCGATGGTTTTGAGGATTCTAGTTGTTCTTCTAAGTTACAGGTTTTTACTGCATTCCAGTTTCTTTCCAGATCGGGGAGAACTTTTGGGGCTGTTTGGAACCTTTAGATGGTAGTTGGATCACAAATGGGATAATGAGGTGATCGCTCCTTAATATTTGTATTGGTGGTGCCGTTGAGATCAGTTTTTTGTTGGAGAAGATTGCATCGAGGGTGTGTTCTGCAATATGTGTCGCTCCTTTTACCATCTGATATAGTTTCATTATCTCAAGCTGATTGATTAGTGATTTCTGCAAGTTTGAGTTCTTTTCTTCAAACCATATGTTGAAGTCCCCTAGGATTATCAGGTGATCGTGTTTGATGGGCAGGTTCGTGATGGCTTCTGTGAAAGTGTCTACCAAGGTAGCGTCGTAGGTTGGTGGTCTATAGATGAGTATAAATGGGAGGTTTGTTTGTGGGTCTGATGTCAGGTGAGGGATGAGGGATGAGGGATTCACATTTTCAGATGTTCAGCAGTCAGCTGTCTTTTTTTCAGGTGTTCTTTGTAGGCTAATGCAAGTTCACCTCCACTTCTTTTCTGTTTACCTGTGTGTAGTTGAAGTTGTCGGGTAGACAGCTGTGAAGTGTGACTTTTTAGTTGTCATCTAACCAGGTTTCTGTGACGAATAGGATGTAAACCTCACCATCGTCGAGTAAATAGTAGATCTATGTAGCATGTTTGGACTTTGATCTTGCGTTGATCAGATTACACAGTATTTTTCTTTTTAGTGCCCTGTTTTCTAGGTGCTTTCACCCTGGTGTTGTCTTGGTGGTGGATTTCCTCATTATTTTCAGGATGTAAGGTGTGTTCTGTAGGGTCTGTTTAGTAATTCAGTAGATCGGCTAGGTTTCGTATTGGGTCCATAACTTCCTCTGGCTCCTCTTCTGTATCTCGTTGCCATTGCTGTGAGTCCCCTTGAGTTTTGTTGATGTATGCAGTGAGGGTGTTGTTTTCCATTGTTCTCCTTTTGCGTGTTTTCTGCCCTTTTCCTGTGCAGTCCTAGTGTCCTGCTGGTGTTTCCAGCATGTCTTGCAGTCGTAAGTTGCTCTGGTGGGTGGTCCACCATGAGGTATGGTGTTAGGTATAATGATATTTGTCTTGTTTTAGGGTTTGTTCTATTTTCTCTCGTGATTCCATTTCATTTATCCTTTCTCCTAGATTTCTCTCACATCGTCCTCTTCTGTGGCATGGCATATTCTGTTCTCTTTAAGTTTTCTAGTTTTTAGAGATTGTTATTGTGTTTAGGTCACAGGGGCCCTCGCCCACCTGCAGCACTTTTTCAGAGTTTTTGCTGGGCTTCTTGTCTTTTTTAAAATTATTTTTTTAATTTCTCCTTATTAGTCGCGGTTTCTTGGTGGTATTTGTGGTCTGAGGTTATTGTCAAGGGCGGGATCAAGGGCGGTGGACAGGGTCTGCTGTTTAAAGGGTTGAGGGAGAGGTCCAAAAGGGGCAGAGCTGGAAGGCGGTTCCCGAGTGCGCTCTTAGGTGGCCTTAACTTTTGGGTGTCTGTTTGGTCTACACTCCTCGGCCGATTCCATCTGTCTTTCTTCTTTTGCTAGCTAACCCTAGAGCAGTGGTCTTCAAACTTTTTGGGCATGGGCCCCCCCATAGCAACATTTGGGCGGGCCAGGCCCCCCCAAAAATGCCAAATGGACAGTATGTATTGCGCGCTGTCACCACACCCTACTCCCAGTATAGTCCCTGGGCTACCCCACCTTCTCTCATCACAGTCGCTGGGTTCCCTCATCCCACTCCTACCCAGTCCCAGGTCTCTCCCCAGCCCATCACACACTCTGGGCTCTCCCCACCCTGCTCCCACCACTATCCCATGGTTCCCACCCATCCTGCTCCCACCACAGTCCCTGTGCTCCCCCCATCTGGTTCCCAACACAGTCCCAGGGCCAGTGGCGGCTGGTGAAATATATAGGTGTAGGGGCATAACTATTTCCCCCAAAAATGCCATAGCGACCGAGCGCCGCTATGGAGCCCGAACCAATCAAGGGGTGTTTGGGGGGTTTTCCCCCCGTAAATTAAAAAAAAATAATGGGTTAAAATGTTGCATTGTAGAGCATACTTTAAAATAAAAATGGGTAAATAGACAAACAGTTTGCAATTGGTGCTGGGGGGCCCAGAGAGCAGGCATGACATGTTTTACTTGACATCTATGATAGATGTCCAGTAAAAGGATACCATCCCTGTCCCCTGGGCTCCACAGCGCCTCAGAAGGAGAGCTGATTTTGGCAAGTGGGTAGGGGGATTGTGCAGCAAAGGCACTTAAGCATTTTTAAAATGCCTTTTAGTTGTACAACCCTCCTTCCCCCTCTATCCACCACTTGCCAAAATCAGCTCAACAGACCAAAACAAGCAAGCACACACACACACACACACATATACACTCACTAATAACACAAGCATACACACATCCATACACATGTTTAAATTAAAAAAAAAGAACATAAACATACCTTCTGCATTGACCTGCGTGTGGGTGCTGAAACGCCCTTCTCCAGGCTGCTCTGTCCGCATGTGTGAGGAGATGCAGGAGCTCCCCCTCAAACATACAGACATGCAGTGCCCGAGCCAGCATTTCCAATGAGCTATGCAATGCTGATGAAGCAAAACACCCCAGCCTTGCATGGCTCAGTGAGCATGTGCGACTGGGGAACTGAACTGTCTGAAGGAAATAGTGTTTCCCTTTGACAGTTGAGCCAGTCCAGGAGCACTCCCTCAGCTGGAAAAAGCAGCTGGGGGAGTGCTTGTTGTTTCACTGGGCTGCCTCCTTAGCTAATCCATAATGGGTGAGGTGGCCACTGGGTGTGTGCCCCCTAACCATTATGGATGAGCCACCAGGCTCAGACTGGCCTATTGTTACGCTCACCTGGTCTCTGCAGGGGCATTGGGTCATGGTTGCAGCCCTCCCTGAACTTGAATCACCCCCTCATGCCTCTCCCTTAGTGGAAAATCTGTGAGCAGTGGTACGTGGTGATACTGCTCTGGCGTGGAGCTAAGAGTGTGTGAGTGTGCCAATCTGTGATTGTTGTACCTCTCGAACCCTTCACCCCAAAGTACGGTTTCTGTGAGCATACGCTGGCCCATAAAGCTCACCTGTGAATTATGGAAGATAAGCTCTCCTTCTTGCTCCTTCTGGCAGGGGCGCATCGAATGGGATCTAGTTCCTTCGCTGATCCCTGATAAGGATTAGTCCAGTCCAGCTGCGACTATGCTTCTCCTTATGATTGGTAAGTCTTTCTTGAGCTCTTGTGATGCTGTTCGTTCTGTTTAATGCCTTTATATATTGCTCCTATTTATGCCCGCAATAATGTCTCTCTTCTGTTTTCTTCCGTTAGATGGAAATGCGGCCTCAATGCAGCTGCGAGACGCGAGACGCGGCGTGATGGAAGATGGATGCTACCGCAATGTTCGACAGCAGGTAAGTGATGGTTTAAAGAAAGCGCAAAGTATGGCGAAGCGCAACCTTAAACTGACTGTTTTTTCAATGTCTAACCTTGTCTTCTGTTTTTCCTTGCAGGCGCTGCTGTTGACGCAGCGTGTCGTGCTGCAGTGCCAAGATGAACAATTTGGCGTTCCGGAAAGTCTAAAGATGAATACTTGGTTCGCCGGAGAAATGTACAGGTAAGAACAGCTTCCCCCAGTTGGTAAGTATGCTGGCAGGAAGCAGGATGTCCAGGAAGCAGGATCTTCAAAGGTAAGTCTGATGTCAGGCGATGGTGAGCGTTACGCTGCTTGCAAGTGCAGAATAAAGTGAAGCATCTGTTTTGAGGTTCGGGCAGCTTATATACCTGAGATCAAACCCTGCCACTCCTAGAGAGTGAGCACGTGCGAAGGCAATCCATTAGCAGCCACACCCAAGAATACACTTGGGGCTGCTGAATGGATGGAAATTTCAAGGTTAAT
This sequence comes from Ambystoma mexicanum, assembly GCF_040938575.1. Classification (NCBI taxonomy): domain Eukaryota; kingdom Metazoa; phylum Chordata; class Amphibia; order Caudata; family Ambystomatidae; genus Ambystoma; species Ambystoma mexicanum. The sequence goes on along the minus strand of NC_090924.1, from coordinate 247,785,783 downwards.
GCATCCTGCTTAATGGATGGAATGTTCAAGGTTAATGCATCTGAAGTGCTATGTCCATAATAAAAGCTTTTTGGTGTTAAATTGATGTTCTTGTTTACTTTTGTTCATGAACCTTGTGCCAAAAGAGCCAGGACAGTGTCCACCCAGGTCTCCTGTGCATGCGACCCCTGCATGCCTGTGCCCCTGACTTCATGACCATGACACCTATAGGTCAATAGGGCAATGCCTGTACCAAAAATGCAAAATGCTTGTGTGGGCCAGTCAAAATGGGCCACCTTTTTGGCCAATGTGGGCCAGATTGATGAGTTACTTCACTATGCAGTTAGTAATTCTGACCATTGTTGCTGAATACATTTTGTTAAATATCACAATTTACTTACATTTTGACACAATGCACCCCCTTGGCTACTATTCAAACAGTCTGTGCCTAAAGGAATGAATATACATTTACAACTGCGGCCACTTTTTCATTGGTGCCTGAGGCAGTTTCATGCTTCAACCCGACCATATGAACCGCCCCTGCCCATTTCTTCCAATTTTGACATTTCATGCTGGGCTCTCACGGCCCCGCAGGGATGCGCCTGCGGCCCCCTGCGGGGCTGCGCTCCACAGTTTGAATACTGATGCCCTAGAGGCTCCTAGATTCTAAGCACAGTGAGGGTGGTGGAGCACCTAAAATTAGGGCCCCGTTTTTAGTGGTAGACCTAGTTCTGCAGCACTTTGAATCAAAGAATAGCTGTAATGCTAGAGAGAGACTGGAATGCAAAACATCTACATTTGAGATACAGCTGCAAGTAGGTAACACCTAGATTTGAGATTCCTGGATAGAAGGAGAAACGCCCAAACTGTAGACACAACAGTAAATGCAAAACACCTAGATTTGAGATTCCTCGATAGAGGGAGAAATGCCTAAATTGTAGATACAACAGTAAATGCAAAACACCTAGATTTTATATTCGAGGATAGAGGGAGAAACGCCCAAACCATAAACACAACAGCAAATGCAAGACACATAGATTTGAGACTCCTAGATAGAGGGGAAAACATCTGAATTGTAGACAAAACTGTAAATGCAAAACACCTACATTTGAGAAACAACTGTAGTTAAGAAACACCTAGATTTGTGATTCCGGAATAGAGAGGAAAACACCCAAATTGTAGACACAACAGTAAATGCAAAACACATAGATTTGTGATTCCTGGCTATAGGGAGAAACACCTTAATTGTAGGCACAACAGTAAATGTAAAACACCTAGATTTGGAATATAGCTGTAGTTAAGAAACACCTAGATTTGAGATTCCTGGATAGAGGGAGAAACACCCAAACTGTAGACACAACAGTAATTGCAAAACACCTAGGTTTGAGATTCCTGGATAGAGGGAGAAATGCCTAAATTGTAGATACAACAATAAACAAAAAATACCTAGATTTGATTAACAGCTGTAGTTAAGAAACACCTAAATGTGAGATTCCTGGATAGAGGGGAAAATGCTTAAATTGTTGACACAACTGTAAATGCAAGACCCGTAGATTTGAGACTCCTGGATAGAGGGGAAAATGCTTAAATTGTTGACACAACTGTAAATGCAAGACCCGTAGATTTGAGACTCCTGGATAGAGGGGACAACAACTAAATTGTAGACAAAACAGTAAATGCAAAACACCTGGATTTGAGATAGAGCTGTAGTTAAGAACCACCTAAATTTGAGATTCCAGGATAGAGGTGAAAACACCCAAATTTTAGGGACAACAGTAAATGCAAAATATCTAGATTTGAGATACAGCTGTAGTTAAGAAACACCTAGATTTGAGATTCCTGGATAGAGGGAGACGCACCCAAACTGTAGACACAACAGTGAATGCAAAACACCAAGGTTTGAGATTCCTGGCTAGAGGGAGAAACACCTACATTTTTGACACAACAATAAATGCAAAACACCTTTATTTGAGATCAGCTGTAGTTAAGAAACACCTAAATGTGAGATTCCTGGATAGAGGGTGAAATTTATAAATTGTAGGCACAACAGTAAATGCAAAGCCCCTAGATTTGAGTTTCGTGGATAGGGCGAGAAATGCCTAAATTGTAGACACAACAGTAAATGCAAAACACCTAGATTTTAAATACCAGGATAGAGGGAGAAACACCCAAACCATAGACACAACAGCAAATGCAAGATACATAGATTTGAGACTCCTGGATAGAGGGGCAAACAACTGAATTGTAGACAAAACAGTAAATGCAAAATACCTAGATTTGAGATTCCTGGATAGAGGGAGAAACGTCAAAACTGTAGATGCAACAGTGAATGCAAAACACCTAGATTTGAGATTCCTGGATAGAGGGATAAAAGCCTAAATTGTAGACACAGCAGTAAATGCAAAACACCTATATTTGAGATACAGCTGTAGTTAAGAAACAGCTAGATTTGAGATTCCTGGATAGAGGGAGAAACGCACAAACTGTAGACACAACAGCAAATGCAAAACACCTAGATTTGAGATTCCTGGACAGAGCGGAAAACGCCTACGTTGTAGACACAACAGTAAATGCAAAACCCCTAAATTTGAGATTCCTGGATAGAGGGAGAAGTGCCTAAATTGTAGATACAACAATAAACAAAAAATACCTAGATTTGAGAAACAGCTGTAGTTAAGAAACACCCAAATGTGAGATTCCTGCATAGAGAGGAAAATGCTTAAATTGTTTACACAACTGTAAATGCAAATCATCTAGATTTTAGATTCCTGGATAGAGGGAGAAATCCTCAAACTGTAGACACAACAGCAAATGCAAGACCCATAGATTTGAGACTCCTGGATAGAGGGGCAAACAAGTATCTTGTAGACAAAACAGCAAATGCAAAACACCTAGATTTGAGATACAGCTGTAGTTAAGAATCACCTAGATTTGAGACTCGTGGTCAGCGAGGCAAACACCCAAATTGGAGACACGACAGTAAAATAAAGATTACCTAAAGGTTGGTACACATCAGTGATAGGAAATCTATTCAATATCCGGGTAATCTTAGTGCGCTATGGTGTGTATGTAAGAAGAGTGGTAGGGCTTTTGGAATGCAGTAATTGTAGTATTCCCCACTCAGACTGCACTTACCTTATCAGTCGCTGCAGGTTGATGGCTGGCTGGCTTCCAAGGCTAACACGGACAAACACGGAGTGAAGCTGCTTCTTCAGCAGCTACCCTTTGCCTTGGAGCCCTTAGCTGGAGGGGCTGCACAGGCAGGGGGCTGCCCTGGGAGGAGGTCTCAAATGGGCTGCAAGGTCCTAGCACTAGGGGTGAAGGGGGAGGGCCAAACATGGAACAAAAAAGTGACTGCCGGGCCAAAAACACGATGGGATCAGAGCACCCAAACTCAGGAAAATACACATACGTGCTTACAAATCAGAAAATGAGGGTTGCACACCCTACCTTAGTTCAGCCGCAGCTAAATTGCTTGAGAACGCAAGTGCATAGAAGGAGAGAACCGTTATGGAGGAAGCAGAAGGCCCATCACAAGCAATAGGAGTTTGAGGGAGGAGGGGACACACAAGCAATGAAAAAGCAGCTACTGGTCCAAACACACGAGGGGATCAGATCACTCAAACTCAGGAAAATGCAGAGAAGTGCTTACAAATCAAAAAATAAGGGTTGCAAACTGAGCAACCTTACCTTTGTTCAGCCACAGCTAACTTGGCTTGAGAATGAAGGTGGACAGAGGGAGAAACCCTCGTTAGGTGCTATGGAGGAAATAGAATGCCAATCAAAAGTACTAGGGGCGGCAGGGACGAGGGGACACACACAGAATGAAAAAACAGCTACAGGGCCAAACACACAATGGGATCAGAGCACCCAAACTCAGGAAAATGCACTGAAGTGCTTACAAATTGAAAAATAATGATCGCTCATTGAGCAACCTTAACTTTGTTCAGCCGCAGCTGAATTGGCTTGAGAACATAGGTGCATAGAAAGAGAGAGACCCTTGTTTGGTGTTATGATGGAAGCCAAAGGTCAATCACAATCAGTAGGGGTGAGAGGGGGAGAGGACACACAGAATGAAAAAGTAGTTACCGGACCAAGCACACGATGGGATCAGAGCACCCAAATTCAGGAAAATGCACAGAAGTGATTACAAATCCAAGAATAAGGGTCGCAAACTGCGCAACCTTACCTTTGTTCAGCCACAGCTAAATTGGCTTAAGAACGCAAGTGCACAGAGGGAGAGACCCTTGTTAGGTGTTATGGAAGGAAGCAGAAGGCCAATCACGTCTGCCAGATAACACAGAACTCCAAACCACGAGGAGGGCTGGAGCGCTCAGCCTCCTCTCCTTTTATTTATTTTTATTTTTTTATTTTTTTGTTTGGTATTTTAGTTTATTACAAAGATTTTAACCAGAATCATAGATTTCCGTCTACAAAAATTTAAAACATTGTTTATTCAGAGACCTTCCCTTTATTACAGTCCTTTTCGGTTGAGGCAATGTATAGCTGCTATATTTCTTTTAGCATGATTTTCCCAAAAATGGACTCAAGGAACTTCACTAGGGCATATATCATTCTAGGACTTTTTGTCCCATAGAGGGCTTCCCAGCACCTTTCAGCATCCAATCCAAATTTCTCATTCATGAGGTTGTATAATTGTATTGATCTCAGATCTCTGAGTTCTGCATAGAACAGAGTAAGATGTTGCAGTGATTCTGAGTGCAAACCACAAAAATGGCACTTGTCGTTCCCCAATGTATCCCCATATATCTTTAGGACAACTTTTTTATGGTGAATGTTCAGTCGGAATTTTAGGAAAAGGTCCCTCTGTCTGTTACTTAGGAATCTTCTCAGATACTGTGGAGTGACATTGGGAAGTGTGAATACATTTTTTCGAAATCGTATGTAAGGCAGAGTTCGAACTTTGCTGTTTCGTTTCACGCCAATCATCTGCCCACAAGAGTTTTTTCATGTACATTGATTTTGATATAGGGTATCGGTTGAGGTGCCTAGGTTCTGTAGGACGGCTCTGCACTGGTTCAGCCACAAGTTCAATGCCCAATCGTTCATGCCTGTGTCTTTTGCCTTGATCACGTCGAATTGCGGTGGGCAATTTGCCAAATTCACCTTCCTGAAAAGTAGCAGCGCATTACAAGCAACTCTCGCGTATAGAGATAGCAGTCCCACCTCATGTCGAATTATTGCCATTGGAATTGATTTGGGTAGGTGCAGGACTCTTTTCCAGAACCATCCTTCAAGGTAATCCCAGATCTCCCAACTGAGAACCAGGTAAGCCTCAGCCCCGTATGAGAGGACTGGTGTAAAATGTTGGTTGTAGTAGTTTGTGACAGGTAAGAGTGAGAATTTACAGAATCAGCGCTCAATCATAATCCTTTGAGTTGTTTAATGTTTTACTTTCCTATTTAGGCAATCTATCCTTGATGTTTTGCCTTTATTTATGTTTATTGTACAACCGAGATATTTTATCTCGGTGGCCGGCAAGAGGCACTTGCCATAAAATTTCCAGCTCATCCTTTTTTTTCTAATGGCCCATTTGGGTCCCAAATATCATTATTTCCAATTTTGCTGCATTTATATTTAGAGAGTTTTGGTCTACATAGTTTTGCAAAGTGTCTAGTTTCCTTTGCAGATCGATAGGGGTCTGATTCAAGAGCACCACATCGTCTGCATATAAGAGCCAGCCTATTTCTGTTCCATTTATCTTTGGTGGGAAGGTAGCACCAGGAGCAAGTGACTTTTTTATGTCCACAATGAAGAAGTTGAAAAGTACAGGAGCAAGTGGGCATCCTTGTTTTAGGCCCTTAGAGGTGCCGATTGTTTTGGTCAAATGGCCCAACTGATCCAGTTTTATTTGCATTGAAATTCCTGAGTATAGATCCCTAATAGCTAGCAGTCGATCTTTTAGGCAGCCTCAATTTTTCAATTTCTGCCAAAGTAGCTCTAGATCAATGCTATCGAAAGCCTGCTCCAGATCTATACATGCGAGGTAGATTTTCCCATCTCCCCTTGTTGTTTGCATTATCAAGACACTCATTAATAATGCATTCAGGCTGCATCTTACCTCTTTGACGAAACCTTTTTGGTGGCAATCATAACTCTTTGATCTAAATACCCGTTCATTCAGGCATTTTAGGAGGTCATGGCAACTATTTTCACCAGGAAGTCTAAATTTGCGATCGGACGATAGTCTCTGGAGCCATTTGGTCACCCTTTTTGAATATTGGCCAGGGACGTCACTTAGGAGTCGCCAGTGGTCTCAACTGCGACCCCTGAGGTCTCCCTTGCTACCCCTGTGGTCTCCCTGGCTACCCCAACAAAAATAAAACATATATATATTTTTTTTTTGCAATGTCCTGGCCTGTGGCCAGCACCATGTGGCTCTTTGCTTCTGGAGTGGCTGGCTTTCTTGTTCAGGCCTCTTAAAAAAAAAGAAAAGGAAAAAAAAGAACAGGGGTTTCACAAGTCTAACACTTTCAGCAGTCACCCTGAATAAGAAAGAATAGGAATACCAAATATTTTTTCTTTCTGGAATTCTATATAATAATTGCTAGACTCATGAAAGGTTTATTTCAGGCAAACTTCAGGGGGTGAGTCACTAATTTTGTCTGTTCTTAAACACCTCAACCCAGCCTTTCATCCTTCTGAGGTTGATAAATGAGTACCAACACAGGTTGGGTGATATTGTATGTATATGTGTTCTATATAAAGCGCTTAAGCGTACGTACTATATAATAACACATCATTATCATTTGGCCATGGACGTCTGCTTCCATTCACAGTAATTTGGTAATATGGGCCCATAGACACCGATCTTAACGATACATATGGCGATCCATTCTTGTATGAAATGTATATCACATTATAGTGATATCGTAATTATATTTTTCGTAGTGTACTTAGGAACGATGCCATGTGATGCCACTTCCTATTGTGAAAGGTCATGTTCCATCACTTACCATGATATCACTTCGGGCTGGTGTCAAATGACATCACTTCCTGTAATGTCATCAGAGGTCAGGGGTTGTGTGATGTCACTTCTGCTACCCCTTGCATTTTGGTGAAATGACATCCCTGATATTGGCACCAACTATGCCGTTTTCCAAGACATCAGGACTTTTCCCTTGAGGAGAATTCTACAGAATAGGATCAAGCAAAAGTCTGCCCCTGCCTCCGGAGATGCTTTTAGCGTGGCGTTGTAGAGGCCATTGGGCTCAGGGGCATGCGACCTGCTTGCCTTTTTGATTAGCATTAAGATTTCTTCTCTGTCCATCTTAATTTCCCATTCTAGCCCAAATTCCTTCGATGTAAAACGATCCGCTGGGGCCGTTGCTTCGAGCAAGCTCCCAAAATGGCTCACCCAGATGTCTTCTGGTATTGGGTTTAGTTGATATGAGCTAGGGGACATCCCTTTCTCATTCAGGAGCTACCACAAGGTCTTGTTGTTGTTAGTATTGAGTGTCTTTAGGATGAATTCAGCATCTTTTTGGAGGATCATTGCTTTATGGGATTTGATCCAGTTCTTGTAATGTTGCCTCCTTTCCCTTTATTTCAAGTTCTTAAAGGATTTACCTCTCGGAAATCCCGACTGAGGAGTTTTTTTTGCGCTACCACTTCTTTGTCATACGTGTGAATTGGTTTGTGCATAGGATGCAGGTTCGTATGTCTGCACTCTCTAAACGCAGTCAAAACACTGTCGTATTCGACTCCTTCCAAATTCCCATCTTGCCATTCTAATAAGGACTTTGTTAGTTGAAGGACATTGTTAGGAAGTAGGCAAAGTCTATTTCTTCCTCCTCCTATCTCTATCGATTCCACCCAACTCTCCTTATTTTCTGTTATCATTCTGGCACATATCAGGATGATTGGGTCATGGTAGCTATGCACAGCTGGGGACACTGTCAGTGATATTACATTTGGAAGCAAATTTCCAGAGATGAAAAAGTAATCCAGTATTGCGTGTTGCTTTCCGTTTTTCCATGTTGCAACACCTGGGATGTTCCCCTTCGTGTTTTTGTTTAGCATGTGAATACCTCTGTTCCATCTTGTCGAGCCACTGTAAACCTCTGCGCATTTTGGGTCCCATTTCATCATCTCTAGATCAGGAGATCTTTAATCCTGATAATAAGCAGTCTATGTTTAAGCCGCCACAGATTATTGATAGTGGATCCGTCTGAATATTATACATGTTGTCGATCCACTCTGTCGCTAGGTCTATGAAAGTGAATCCTTCTTCAGCATTCGGGTTCCAGCATAAATTAAACAATATCAACAGGCCACTGTTCCTATTGCTGCTCTCCTCCGGGTGTATGATCAGAATTTGAATGTAAGGGTTTGGGTTAATTGTTTGAAGTACCTGCAGGTTAATGCCATTTCTTAATATTGTTAAGAGCCCCAATGAGGGTCTGCCGAGCGTACCCCATTTAGCTTGATTTAGATGCACGGCGAAGCCATCCAGAAGTGGGGTTTCCATTAGCCAAGATTCATGTATACATATTAAATCCAGTTTGGTGACAACAGGGTCCACCCTATGATGAAGGTGGGCAAAACCCTGGGTGTTCCAGGATCCAATAGCCAGGTTCCTTGGTTCAGGGATCTTCTGGCTCTATTCTTTATCACTCGGTGCCAAAGCCTTGGCTAGCCAGGTCCAGGACTGCTCCTCTTTGTCCTGACCTTGGAACAACAACCTTCTTAGTTTGTCTTTGGTATTTTTCCCCTGTATGGTGATGTTTAACTGCTTCCTGTTATACAGTCTTTCCCTTTCAGACTGTGAGAGAAGTGGAGCTGCATACAATTTAGAACCAGTGTTCTTAGGGTATCAGGAGTGGAACCAAGGCTTTTTGTGTCTGGTTTTGTAACGTAGACTGCCGACTTCTCGATCAACCTAATTCCTGCATTCTCATTTCTCCTTACGTCGAATCTCAAGGTGCAGAGTTCATTGCTTGCCTCCAAAAGCAGTGTACTCAGGGAGACAGAGCCGATGTGCAGGCTTACCCGGTCATTTTCTCGCTCATTGATGAAATCCATGATCTTAATGTCATCGGTGTGGATCACTCTTAGTTTAGGTATATGGTGTAACTGACTCATGATATTTGAGCGATTTAGGAACAGGCCGTCATCCGCTCTTAGGATCCTTTCGAGAGTGTAGTAGATCTAGGGTTGATTTTATTGACCGGGCCCTCGGTCCCTCCTGTATTCACTCTATGAGCTTTCACTGTCCCAGTATGTTTCATTTCATGCACCTTAATCTGAAATGCTGTTAATCGATCCATTTGTGATGTAAGGAGTAGTTTGCCCAAAATTTTATCGGGTTTGAATGGGCTATTTTTTGTTTTTTTTCTCTTCTTAGTTTCGTTCTTTTGTCTGCCATCGTGTGGAATGGCGGAGATGAGAAAACCGCTGTTCTTTGGCTGGCGTTCAGGTCAGAGACTTTTTCAACATTCTTTTCCAGGACATGGTTTGGCACTTCCACAGTTTCAGTAGTGTCCTTGTCTTCATAAACTGACAATTCGAGTAAAGTGACCTCGACGCCTGCTGCTTCTATAGTGTCCCCTATTTGTATTTGGGCTGTTGGCACAGCCGGTAGTAGAGCCTTGGTCTCGGTCATTTTGCATTGGTCAGTTTTTCCCCTGCTTGTTCCAGTACTTTTCCTCAGTCTGCAGCAGCAGGGCATTATTTATGCCAAACACTCAGCAAACACTCTGCGATGCTCTGTGTCTGCAGTGAAGATTTTAAAGCTTCAGGTGCAGTAGAAAGGGTGAACAGACTTTTCCTTGTCTGCATCAGTAGGGTATTGAGTATGCCAAACACTCAGCAAACACCATAAAGAGTCATCATGCAGCACAAAGCCTTTTAAACGATGCTTCATAATGCGTGGTGACTCAACTAGGAAACAAAAGGAGAGACTGGGGCCCTACAGTCCTCATGTTTCGGAGTACAGAGCTATCACGCAGCAGGAGGCCCTTTCATTCAAGGAGCCTGTGGTTTTTAACTACACGGCGCCTTGAATGAAATGGCTGCCTGCTGCCTGTTAGAGCTGGGGCACGCAGGTGCCACACCTTCGGAGGTGCTGGGCGCCCCAAAGGTAATAATGCCAGTGCACCCCGGCTTTCACCAGCCCCCCCTTGCCGCCATTGGCGAGAGGGGGGCTCTTGTTAGGGGGCGTGGTCTAAGTACACACATACTTAGGTCACACTCCCTAATGAGACGCCCCCCTCACCCTCGATTTAGCATCTGACTTAATCCAGCAGTGGTTGTAAAGAAAAGAACCAAATAGGATACTTATAATGTAAAGCATTGGAAAGAAATATCCCCTAAGGGACGCATGCAAATACTAGGGGAGAGCAATGGGAGATACGGGAACCTCAATGACTGGTTAAGAAGATATAGGGCGTTTCCTAAAAAGAAATCAATGCAGACGCATGGCAAGAGTATCGCGGACAAGAAGGCGAGGAATTATTTATACGTTGATTGGAAGCGGCTGATGTGGTTTAGTGCAGTCTAAATCAGCTCGCAGTCTCAAGTCTCTGTTGATCAAGTGTCGGTCGATCAGCATGCTAACAAGCTAACAAAGGAGAGAGGGCAGGGACGAGTAAAAAGACCCCCCAGAATCTTGGGGAACTGTGCACTGTGTCACTAGTTGCCAGCAAGTTGGTTACAACTAAGATGTACAATATTAAATGCTAGAGGATATGCGGTTACAAGTTGCTGTTTAGGAACACATTGTAAATGTGTGGGCAAAGGCAAAACAGAAAGGTGATGGCTGGAAAGTTTAGAATTAATCATAACCACAGGCACTGCTCTGGGCAACGCTAGTCCAGACCACCGTTTTTCAGCCTGCCAAACCATAACAGAGGAAAAACCATATGCAAATCAGGCTTGGTCCTACCCCAAAAGGGCCAGTCTAGTCCGAACAGCTAGCTCCGTGCAGAGGGGACCTGGCGTAGCAGTTCGGGCTGGGCTGCTCCCATTACTGGCAGCACCTGACTGATTTGCATATGGCTGGAGCCCTTTTGCAATGGCGCTGACGGGCTATAAAACGGTGGTGTGGAAGGTTGCCCAGAGCAATACCAGTGGTTCAGATTCTTTCAAAACCTTCCACCCATCACTTTTTTGGTTTCAATGTGTGGGCAAAGCAATTTTATGAGTCAAAAATTAGATGAAATGTTTGTGTGTTAAGCTCAAGTAGTCAAAGACATATTAGTTAAATTAGAGGGAATTTACTTGAAGTTGTAACAATGGGGAATATTGCATAAAAATATGGATGTGGCTTTTAAATAAGTTATACATTGAGTGCAACATTCTGCCGCTAGGTAAGCCATTAGAGGGAATTGGTAGATGTGGAAATGGGTAATGCTGCAACAGGCACAATTCACGAAGTTCACGTAAAACGGAAATGCATGGAAATACGGTGTTTTACACACTGACTTGCAATTATAAGAGTGAGTGTGTAGGTATTATAGAAGCATGCAGTGTTAAGTGCACTCAGTAGAAAGAATATTTCGGGCCAGAGTAAGTGCTATGTTTTGTGCAGTAATGGAGGTGGTGAAGAGGTACAGACCCACTTTAGCTGAATGTGCATGGCAAGCCGGGCGACGCTGCACGTGTACTGCACGCCCCGGGGGCTGCAGTGCATTACGAGGAACACGGTCAGCATTGATCAGGTCCCGTCCCTCGAGGTTTTGTGTGGGCGAATGAAACCTGAATGAAATGTTGTTTGCATAGATGTCACGTTGAAGTTCCCAGGACAACGGGGGCGGGAGGGACCAGGAGGAGTAGGAAGGGAAGTGACACGGGAGGGCGGGGAAGAGAGTTTTCAGTTTCACGTCTGATGTTAATAAAACAAGAAGCAAATTGGCAACGCTCCGTGTCCATGTAATTATCCCTGCGCCACGAGCCGGGCCTGGAGGGAAAACAGCACAATGGCGACGAGGATGGGATCCGGGACCGCCTGCCACTCAGAGTGAGAGCGACGCGATCTGGTCCCTCCCATGAATCCCTCAGCGGGAGGCAGAGCGCTCGAAGGCGCACGCACGGAAACCCGCCGAGGGCCTCAGGCCAAATCAAGTGAAGCACGTGGGGGGAACAGGGAGCCCCGCCCGAGCCCCACGCCTCACCCGGGCTGCAGCGGTGAGCCAGAGCGGAGAGCCCCGCCCGCGACTGTGATTCTACCGCGGAGGCCCGAAGAGGAGCAAGGAGCCCCGCCAGCACGAGGAAGCCCAGACAAGGTACAGCTGCATCGGAGAGCACATGCTCACGAGGAAAGCACGGACATTGCCCCAGGCCTGCTGAGGGAGGGAATCCGCGCCCCAGCACCACGGGGAGAAGCACCAGTGACCCCAGGTGGCACCCCAGACCCACACAAGACTGGGGGAAGGGCAGGGCAGAGAGGGTGTTCTCCCTAACTCACACCAAAGGACATAAGGCACAGCAGGTGGTGCTATAAACACCCCACAGAGGGAAAGGACAGGTGGATGGTTCTCATGCCCTACCAGGCGGCCATCCAACACCTGTGAAGGAGGACATCCAAACAAATTTGAAACCCTGAAACCAACACATTCCCATCAGCATGTCAGACGAGGATGTCGGCAAGGAGCGCAAGTCCAAGGAAATGGGCCCCCAGCGCCAATCGCCCCAATGCCTGATCACCTGCCATATCAACTGCCGGACACCCTAGCAGCCCAAATGCCAGGTGCATTTGACGTAATGGACACGAGCAACATGGGTCCCAGATGGACCAAATGGATTAGGGATTTTGATCTCTACATGGGAGCCACAGGGCCAGTCACAGACGCGAGACAAGTGTACCTACTGAAATTGGCCGTAGGGTCTGCCACCCGCGACATCATTGATGAGATGCCCCAAGATTCCATACACTCAATCTCATCTCAAAGACGCCCTGGTGGCCTATTTCGCCCCACACACCAACGTTGACTACGAAAGACACCTGTTCCACAGCACGAAACAGGCAAAAGGGGAGACCATGGACGCCTATGTGATGCGACTACGCACTAAACTGAAACACTGCAACTTCGCAAACTATTCAAACACTGAAGCCCTCAGGTCACAAATCATATCTGGGTGCGAGTCTCAAGTGTTCCGCAGGAAACTGCTCCAGAAATCCCGCACACTCAAAGATATCCTAGCACTGGCCAGGGTTGAAAGGGCTATTGACTCTCAAGCGGAAAGCTTCGGAAACACCAATGCCAGAAAGAACCTAAACAGACTGCAGCAAGAAAAGAGGTCAGAGGAAATCTTCTGTTACAAGTGCGGATTCGAATATCCTCATGAAGGAACATGCCCCGCTGTGGGACAACGCTGCACATCGTGCGGCGAAGAAGGTCACTTCAAGGCGGTGTGCAGGCTATTCCGAGACCGAGGGAGAGAGCGACCCAGAGACAACACATCTCACACCAAAAGTCGATATGGAGGGCCGGCCAACATCAACCCAGCCCCAAGCACCTCCAACGCACAGACTCAGGCCCCAGGTGAACAAAAGGACAGAGACTCGGGGGAAGATCGACAGAAAAGGAGAGAGAGAATGAGATTTGTGATGCGAGCGGGACCTGAACGGAGGACAAGACGGCACGTACGCTATCTGGTAGAGCAATCCCCTACGGAGTCGGATCCCAGCTCGTCAGGGAGTGACCACAAAAAGAAGGCAGACGTCTATGCCCAGGGAAATCCCATGACAACTGCTCACAGCCCGACCCTCATCATCAAGCTACAAGAACGTCCAACGGAGTTCCTCATAGACACCAGTGCCACCGTCAATGTGGTGAGTGAAAAAATATACTCAGAACTAGTCCAGAAACCCAAACTCCAACTGGCGATGGTTGACATATACGCCTATGGAGCTAAGACCCCCCTGAAATGCCTGGGACAATTTAGTGGCCTTTGTCAATACAAGGGGCAGGAAATGAGGGTTCCAATACACGTTCTGGCCACCGAGACAGATAGTGGATGTGTTCTGAGTTTTAAGGCAGCCGCCGACATGGGCCTGATACACATACTTTACAACATAATGATCCATAATTACATAGAGCCAGTGGAAATGATGAATAACCTCTACCTCAAGATATTTAAAGGAATCGGAAAGCTTAGGAACAGGCAAATCAAACTCCACGTGGAGAACTCCATACACCCGGTAGCCCAGCCATACCGCAGAATCCCCGTCAACATTCAGAAGAAGGTGGAGGACGAGCTACAAAAGCTACTAGAACAAGGCATCATTGAGAAAGCCACTGGACCCACCATGTGGGTCTCTCCACTATCCCCAGTCCCAAAGAAGGGTTCTGAGGCCATTAGACTATGCGTCGACATGAGACGCCCAAATCAAGCCATCAAAAGGGAGAGATACCTGGCACCCCGAATCACTGACATGATTCATCTAATGAACGGGACGAAAGTCTTCTCCAAATTGGATCTGCAGAAGGGGTACCACCAGCTGGTAATACATCCCGAGAGCCGCAACATAAATACGTTTGTGACTCATGTTGGCTTATTCAGGTACAAAAGACTAAGTTTCGGGGTGTCCTCAGCAGCGGAAACATTTCAAGCAGAAGTCCACAACATAATCAAACACATCCCGAACTGCCTCAATTATTCACATGACATTCTAGTCTTCGGAACTGACGTGAACAAACACGATGAAACCCTCATGAAAGAATGCAAGGCCCTACATGATGCCAACCTCACGTTAAATAAGGACAAATGCGAGTTTCGGAGAAATACTCTGAAATTCTTCGGCCATGTCTTCTCTGAATCAGGGATGACCCCAAACCCAGACAAAGTGTCAGCCCTGAATGATACAGCGGCCCCAACCACTGTGTCCGAGCTACGTCCTTCCTGGGCCTCGCCAGTTACTGCAGCCGATATATCCGGGACTTTGCTTCAGTCAGCGAGCCATTACGGAAACTAACCCAACAGGATGAAAAGTTTGAGTGGTCCAGTGACTGGCAGAAGGCCTTTGAAACTATAAGAGAGAGGGTTGCGAGGGCAGAGAACATGGCATACTATGACCCCAACAGAAAGACGGAACTAACAGTTGAGGCCAGCCCCGTAGGGCTGGGAGCCATCCTTGCTCAATGCGATCCACAAGACCCCTCACTGAAGCACATAGTGGCCTATGCCAGCCGCAGCCTATCCACCACCGAACACGCGTACTACCAAGCGGAGAAGGAGGGACTAGCCGTTGTATGGGAATGCGAGCATTTCCATCTGTTTCTGTACGGAAAACCATTCCAAGTCGTCACAGACCATCAAGCATTGCTCTTCCTGTATGGCAACCCACAAGCCAAAATGCCTCCGCGGATCGCCTGATGGGGGTTAAGACTCCAGGACTGCGCCTTCGACATTATCCACAGAACAGGGAAAGGCGACAATCCTGCCGACTTCTTATCGAGAAGACCAAGAAGAGAGAGTGCACCAGAACCATCAGTGGCTGACCAATACTTAAGGTATCTTGTCCATCAGACCACGCCGGAGGGGGTCAACTTGGAGGAACTCACCAGAGAAACAGAAAACGACCCGTCCTGCCGCATCATATGTGAAGGACTAGAGTCTGAGCAGTGGCGAAGAGCCAGAGAAAGAGGGAGGGCGACGGGAGGCCAAGTAAGGGAAGACGTAGAACGGCTCCTGTTGGTGAAGGAAGAACTGGAGGTGTCAGATGATCACCTACTACTGAAATACTGCAAGCTGGTGATCCCCGAGGCCATGAGAGCGAAGGTCATCAAACTAGCTGATAAGACTCATAGAGGCATAGTCTCAACTAAGCGCATGCTCCAACAAAAGGTATGGTTTCCGAACATGGATGCCAGGATAGAGACAGCACTCAAAGCATGTCCCACATGTTGCCTGATCACACCAAACCGACACCCAGAACCACTACGCATGCCAGAACTTCTGCAGAACATTTGGGAAGCAGTTGCCGCTGACTTCTTTGGACCCATCGAGGGGGGGAAGTATGTGTTAGCCGTGATGGACGAATACTCACGCTATCCCGACGTGCAGCTGATCTCGTCCACAGCCGCCCACCATGTCATCCCAGCCCTGGACCACATGTTCTCGGCCTATGGAGTACCCAAGGTGCTCAAGACTGACAATGGGGCCCCTTTCTGCTGGCATCAGTTTGCCCAGTTTGCGGAGTAGTTAGGATTTCATCACAGGAAGATTACTCCGTTGTGGCCCAAGCCAATGGGATGATCAAACGGTTTATGGCCAACCTCAAGCGGGCCCTGCAAGTTGCTCGCCTAACAGAACAACCATATGAACAAGTGCTGAATCAACTGTTGAGGGACTATCGGGGGATGCCTCATAGCACGACGGGTAAGACCCCGGCTGAACTTATGTTCGGACGAAACACTCAAACATGCATTCCTCAAGCTAAAGGGCTCAACCCACGGACAGCGATGGACATGGAGGTCCGTGAGCAAGACGCGGCCACCAAGGCTCAGATGAAAGAATATGCAGATAGCCGACGGAGGGCCCAACCGTCCTTGATCGCAGTGGGTGATGTGGTATCAGTTCGTCAACCAATGACACACAAGCACACCACAGCCTTCAGAGGAGAGCCCCTTCTTGTCACACAAAGAAAAGGGTCAATGATCACGGCACAAGGACCAGCTGGTTCTGTCACTCGAAACTCGTCCCATTTCAAGGAACTTCCCCCAACTGAGACGCAACGTCTGAGTGGAAGAGTGCAAGTTCCCCCGGAATATGAGTCCGATGACCCATGCGCAGGTGGCTTGTGGGAACGGGCCGAGTCTGAATCTGGGGGAGAACAAGGCGATGCCGAGGGTGAAACCTCGCCGAGACCAGGACCAGCACGACCGCAGCGAGCCCGGAACAGATCTCGTCGGTGGATCGAGGAAATGGACTAGAGGCTCACCAGACCGCCGCCTGTTACGAAATGTTTGGTAACTGTTTAAAAAGGGGGAAGATGTCACGTTGACGTTCCCAGGACAACGGGGCGGGAGGGACCAGGAGGAGGAGGAAGGGAAGTGACGCGGGAGGGCGGGGAAGGGAGTTTTCAGTTTCACGTGTGACGTTAATAAAGCAAGAAGCAAGTTGGCAATGCTCCGTGTCCATGTAATTATTCCTGCGCCACGAGCCGGGCCTGGAGGGAGAACAGCATAATATGAATGAGTGAATTTGTGTCATACGCTGTGAATGAGATGTATGTGTCCAGAGTGGTATGTACGCATTGACTAGTTGCCAGTTCAGTTCAAGAGCGGGTGCTTGTAGAGGAAGCCAGGTGAGGTTTCCCACGGACGCATGTCCTGGTGGTTGTAGTGTAAGTATTGTTGGTAGTTCCAGCTCAGTTGATTGGGTTAGTATGTCTGTGTTGTATGTGTGAATTGAGCAGATGCTAGGAGTTTTGGGTCACGTGATTGGGCCCGGTTATTTGTGTGTTGATCAGATATTAGTAGAGTATGGAGTAGGATTCTGCAGGGAAAACCGGGCGAGGTTGCACAAGGATGTATGCCTCGGTGGTTGTAGTGTGGGTACAGTTGTAATTTAGGTCACATGGTTGGGTCAAGAGTTGTGCGCTGTGTGTGTGTGTGTGTGTGTCTTTATAAAGAGGGTAGATGTGTGGCATCCTTGTTGCCATCCCCCGGGGTTTGTGCGCCAGACTGAAGTGATGTCAGGGTGTGCGTGAGGCCATATGGAATGCGTCCCCTAAGTGTTCCACCCCGGACCGATGGAGATCAGTTACCTGGGTGGTGGGCACTGGTGGGCCCATGTATATAGTTAATGCAACTTTACCTCATGAGGCCAGTGTGATCTGTGTAAGCAAGATACTACAATATATAAATCAAAAATACATTTTTATCTACGTATGTGTCTCTTTGTCTGCTTGCCAAGGGCTGAATCTCCTAGACTGCAAGAATCAGTGTTGGCACATGGTACACCGGTAACATCTATCAACAAGTTCAGTGTTCGCCTTTGAGAACTGTGTGCAGCTGCAGTTAGAGGTTTGCATCCTGGCAGGGCCAACTGACCACTTCATCATTCTGAGGTTGATAGATTGAGAACCATTAAATTGGGTCATAGTACCCATTATTACAGCGCTTTGAAGTTGGAGAAAGCTTGCATGAAGCGCTATATTAAACATGGTATTATCATTACTCATCTACTTGTTATAAAAACATTGAAGATATTTGCATTCTAGCCATGCAATGGAGCCACAATGAAGGGTTGCAGGCATAGCTTTGAGAAGCTTTGCAGGTTAATGTGCTTTTTCATTATTTATGATCACAAAGGAAATATGCAAACAACATAGTTAAAGAAAAATAAACCCATGTATAAACAATGTCATGCATATTTCCCTTTTGAAAGGGGCTGGGATAATTTAACTTAGACATGTCTCAGAATCATGACATTTAAAACTAACTGGAGGTGGGCTTGCTCAGTAACTTTCAATGCTTAGTGTTGTTTTCTTTTAGTTTGTCCACTGGGCAATGTTAGTTATTTTAAAAGACATAATACCACTAACAGTGAGCAGTGAATATCCCTTATGGCCATACATGTGTCTCTACAGCCGTCTTTCACTATTGTAATGACCGCATTGTACCCCTTAAACACTGATAAAGCAGAATAACAGCTTTATTATAGCCTGGGAGGAAATTATTTGCTTGTAGTTTCAGCTTTGCTATGTCTCCCGACATAGTACAGAGAACAATTTAAACGTGGGACACAAGCATCTAGGAGCCTCCTGTGGAAGTTGGGGGTGGGAGGCGAACAAAAAAAACATGCTCTGGCCAGGACGTCAGTTTCTTCCTCTCAGGACATTAGGCAAGCACTCTGGTTCCAGCTACTCCATCTGGGAAGCTCCCAGGGCCTATGTGCTCTTTGCCCTGTAACCACATCACCGACCTTACCTCCTGGTCTTTCTTCTGTGGCTGGCTCCTCTCTCAACCTGACCCAGTTTCAGGAGCCAAATCCTCTGCCCGAGGAGATGGAGTAACCGTGTATCGCTGACTACTGCCGACCAGACCATCTTCACCTTTCTACTCCCCTGGCACCTTGGAAACCCTGGATTGTCAATCGCTCTTCCAAAAAAAGCCTTTGTGCCCCTCCTGCACTGGCCATCGCTGAAAACTAGGGTGGTTACAAAGCAATGTGCACAGTGACCGCTTCTGGAAATCACAACACAGCCTGCTTCAGAACTGCTTTTTGGACCTGGATATAGCTCTTCCGACTCTCTGAGGCTGTTTGAACCTTCATCTCTTTGTTCTCGCTTAGCTCTTCTTGGTTTAAACTCAACCAGAACTCCAGAAACCGCCCTTTTGGACATTTTTGCAAAAACGTAACTTTTCCACAAAAGCCTGCCGAAATCCACAGAGCTGGTTGCCCTTTGTCTCTCTTAAAACTCGTTTCTAGGCTAGTTAGGAAAAGTATTTACCTGCAATTGCATTTCTCTTCTTGAAAAGACTCTGAGTTCATCTTCTAAGAACTCTGTTGAAACTATGTCTACCTACATGTTACAGGGTTTTATTTATTTTATGAAGTTCACTCACGTGTAAGTGTGGTGTTTTAGCTCATGCATTTTCTTCTATCTAGATTATAATTTTATAAAAATATATTGTGTGGACATTCTTTCATTGGGTATTTGTGAAAAGTGTGTGCTGCACCTGTTAACCATCCCTGCTCACCTCCTGAGAGTTACGCATGGGCTGCTGTGCTACACCAACAATTAGGAAGCTTGAGGGAAGTCTTGGTACCTAAGCAAGGGAGGCATATCCAAAGACCCTGATCTCAGTGTTTAAGGAACATCTTCCTAACACTTGTAACACTGGAAGCCAAAGGAGAAATCTAAATGGCCGCTGGCCCTTAGATGACCTTATCCAAGCATGCCAACACACCACATGACCCTGGGCAAATGGCCCAATGAGGAGAGAGACCAGCCCCCACAGCACAGGTACAGTCAATGTGCTAAGGCCACATCTAAGGGGAGAGGAACATGTCCTTTAAAAGACAGCCACCTTAAAGCAAGATTGTATGTCCATAGGAGGGCTGCCAACAGGACGACTGTAATTCCTGGGAGACACCCAGCAGGAAGCCTTTGTATAAAGTGAGGCCAGTAGAGGACCCTAATATTCACGCACTGGTGCATGGTAAAGTGGGAGAGGTCTGGGGAGACTTGTATTTTTTATGTTTGAGGGGGGGATGTTTTCGAGGAAACACAGTTTTGTCTTGTAGTATAGATATTAAATTGGAGCAGGAAGGTAAGTTGGAGAGAGATAATTGCAGAAGGACCAAGAGAGAAAGTCATTCCGAGATAGAGTTGGTTCTAAAGGAACACATGGAATTGGAATGTTTTAAGAGTGGAAGGGTGAGGAGGAGGAAGTGATCTGGTTGGGAAGACATCTAAGTAACTGGAACAAGAGAAAATAATTAGGCACGGAAACAGAAGGATACCACCTGGGAGAGAGTGAGTCGAGGGTATCATCTGGGAAGATGGTGATAGACAAAGAAAACAATTTTAGAACAGGAACAGAAGAAGATATTGTTGGGAAATAGATTGCAGGTGAACCTGTGTACCCAACACTAGGTCATTCTAAGACGAGGTAGCAATACTTTGAGATGGATGGAGATGCAGAAAATACTCGGACATCAATAATCAGACTGACTCAGGAAGTTGACAAAGGGCTTCTGCTTTAATATCAATGATCTAAAACAAGGAGTGTAACGAACACCAACGAACATCCGCTCGGTCTTCTCACTCAGCGAGTTTCATAAAAAAAGCAGGTTATATGGCAAAAACACGTCATCATTGACATCAATCTACGTGGCAACTACAAAAACCTACTTGGGAAAGTGATAGGCTTAAAGGGAACATCTAGGTATACGTTCCATACTTGTTTGGGAAAGTGATTGGGTCTCTAACATCAGGTGGGGCAACTAAGCCCTCTTCTAGGGCAAGTTCCTACGAACGTCATCAGATACACGATGTCCCATTGGTTATACAAACTAAAGGGCTCTCTATTACATTGCTCTCTACAATTGGTTGACACTCTTGTACCCTTCTGTAATATTCCACCCACGCTAGCACCATACATGCTGGCACCCAGGTGCTGGTGAGCTGGTCATAACATAGCTTCCCACCTAATTAGCCTGCCATCTATCATCACTCTTGCGGTCTGCCAGTCAGTTAGCCCTTTGAACATTGGGCTTGAAAATGTTCTCTGTGCCTGAGAATAAAAGGGAGTATAGGCATACTTTGTATTTTGGTTTCGATGTAGCTCAACTCAGTATCTATTTTCATCCGACCTTGTGACTAGAGACTATGTTTCAGAGCTTTTCTGTATTTGAAATACTATTACATGATGAGCCTCTGACGTCTTCAATGTTCTTGTTCCTAACCTCAAACAAGAGTTTGTTCTTTTCACACGTTCTGTAGCTACTGCATGAACATCCAAGCTCACAGTGGTCTTGACTTCCTGGTGCTGGGCCAGCCAAGATTATCTCGAATTTAACTCCATCATTAAGTCATTTTCCAACTGTGCCACACTGAAAAAGCCTTTCTATTTACTGCGGCCAAACTCTGTAGTGTGTTGTGTGTATATTCCTATGCATATACGTTGGCGCATCACCACAATCTATTCTAATGCTTCTTCGGGACCCATATCTTTATGATTCCTTTCAGGCATCCTGCTGATTTCACATTCACTATGTAGCTAGCCTTTTAGAATAATTTGTCTACTTGCGTTACTTCGTCTGTACAATTGTAAAATGACTTGCCATTTTCTTCATCGTTTCTGTAGCATGAGCATCTTCATCTGGAGCCCGAAATGTTGCTTTTCTTTAACACCTCCTTTTTAGATCTAAAAGAATGCTTATGGTCTTCAGCCTCTTTTCTGGATGCATCAGCTCTGCTTCGCATGACATCACCAATCTTCTTTCTTGCTCGTTTTTCACACTTCCACCGGGATTTCATTCAAATGGCCATCATATTGTTGTGAGTGCATATATGGTTTCCTTAATGGGTACTTCACTTCCAGGATTCTTTTTGGTATTGGTATTTTCACTGGTACTGCACGTGTCTCACACTCTGGCTCCCAAAATATAGGCAGCATGGGGCGGAGCTTTCAGTGGGGGTACTTGGCTCCACCTCTACACTCCCCCCTCTGGAAAATTCATCGACCACTCATCATCCTTCACATGAAGACATCCTTGTCTGAAGAAATGCTTCTTCGGGACCCATATCTTTATGATTCCTTTCAGGCATCCTGCTGATTTCACATGCTCATCTTTATTCCAAGACATAAGCATGCATTGTCCATTTGGACTGCAGTAGATCCATCTCCCCACATACTTCTTGTGGTTCTCTGGGTACAGGAACTTTGTTCCCTCAAGTGCATGGATACTGGCCTTTACGTAGTCTCTGATCTCTTCATCTGTTAGTTCCTTGGGTTTCCATCCTGATTATTCAACATCAATCATGATCTTTATTCCTACTGCCTTCTTAACAGTCTTCTTACATTGTGAGATTATTATCCTGATCACACAAAATCCAAGCAAGACCATCACTATCAGGGCTCCAGGGAACTTGAACATGTCCCCCATCCATTGTGGAACCCATGAGAAGACTGATCCAAACTAACTGTCATTAGCAATGTCTTCCACTTCGTCTATCATCTGAACATGTAATTTTCATCAGCAATGTTATGGCCGTGTTCAAGGTGCCATTCTCATCATCACGAGAAGCCATGAATGTGCAACTTTATTCTGTGGTTTTGGCATAAACACCTCCATCCATAGCTTTGATCATGTCCAGGTCATATCTGTTCTGAAGAGTCATCAGTCGTATGGCTCTCAGCTCTTCCTTGATAGCATTGAATAATCTTATGGTAGTGTTAATCGTCTGTAACAATTCCTATCTTGTTATCTGTAACCACTTGGTATTTGCTGCTGTCTGGATCCTTGGCATGAAGATTATCGTGAATATTGATGAGGTCTGACTGAATAATCTGTGTTCATATGGAATGGAATCAACAACTTCTATTGACTTGTCTGAGAAATAGTTCTCTCTCTTCATTCAATTTATCAGCTCAGCAGATCTCTTCTTCCTCAGATGAGCATCTGCCTTTGGAAAGTCACCAATGTTCAAGTCACTCTTAGGAATCACCAATGCTGGAACATGGACGTTTACTATAGAACACCGTCCCCCCCAATCTCTGAGCAGTTTCATATAAGCTCTAGATCCACAGGCCCAGTAGTGATCCATTATCACTGCTGTCTCAATGTTCATTCCTGGTACATCAAAGACTCAACCACAATTTTGATTCTCTCCAACCTTTCTTGTGACATTGTTTCTGAAACACAGCTTTGCATTGTCCACAGGCATTATCTATAATGGTCCTCTTTTGTCTTTGACCCATGTCAGTAGTTTAGCAAGTCTTGGCCATAAAGGTTTGCATCCATTTTCCACAATGTCAATGGTTGGTTTGTAACAAACAATTACTACCCACGCTCTGCAGATAATCGCACCTTCCTCCCAGCCGTCTAGAGAAAGTACTGATCCCAGATCTGCATCTGGCCTATGTCCTTCCATCTTCGAATTTCTTCTGCAGTTTTTTTGGACTGTCAACTCTTCTCTTTACTTCCCATCTGATTCCAGCTCCTTTTACTCCAGGTTGTTCATATTTTATCACATGATTTCTGGTGTGTGCTCTTGCTCTTGTCTTTGTGTCTTGAACATAAACATCTTCATCTGGAGATGACCACTCTGTTGTCCATACTATTCGACCCATGAACTGACCTCTTTCTCTGCAGAGTGCTATGTGAGATAGGCAATGTGCCGTCTGAACATCTATTTCAATGTCTATGAATATCTTAGACTTTCCCATAGTATAAGGCAGGAGTGCACATACATAGCATTCCTCTTTCATACGCTGATACAAAATTGGTATTCCCCAAATGCGCTGTGCTATCTAAGTAATCATTCAATTCATGATCATCCTCCCTTGCACTTCCCTTAGGTCTCTTTCTTGTCTCATGAGCTTTTATGATCATCTCATGAAGTATATCTGCATAATTCCTTCTTACTGGGGGAATCATAGGAACACTTGTCAGTATAATTGGTGTCTCTACATGAGCTACTGGTGCATGAACAATGACATAGGAGCTTGGTTTTCGTATGATTGCTATATCTGTAACTTCCTTCTGTATAGGAAGATACACAGGAACCACTGCTCTCTTTGGACCAACATAATAAACCGCGTACATCGTGAGAACCAGAAGAATGACGATAAATGTAATACATGTATACATTATGTACCAGTACATTCAATCCCAGCAACAGTGGCTTCTCGCACATCACTGTGATCTCTCGTGGTTTACCACTTTATAATTATTACTATCAATATTACCCATCTTTTCCTGTGATTACTTTTAAGGAAGAAAAAGATAACTTTTAATCAGGCAAGTTTGTCAGGTGCTCAGGTAGTAGACGAATCTGCTTGAAAATCTCATGTATCAACCAATTTATTGCAGGTCGATTCCTGGGATCCTTCAGAAATACACGAGTGTTAGCATGTCGTCCAACAAGATAAGGAGGTGTGTGGAGTAGAAAATAAAAGATCATTTCAAGTAGTCTATGAGCATCTTCATTAGATAGGACCATGTGCACTTTCTGTAGCTGGGGATCTGCTCTATAATAGCTGTGAGCAGTCTCCTCACAATAAGACAATTTTTAGGATCTTGCAGAAACAGGTGAATGTCACTAGTTCTCCCAACCAGTGCAGGATATGTGAGAAGAATGAAGAGGAAAACAGCAAAATAGATCCGATGAATGGTGCCATTAGACACCATCAGGGGTGCCCCAAAGAGAAACTTAGTGAGAAAGGAGTCGGGAAACTGCTCCCTCTTCCAGTCGTCGAAAAGGAATTTAGAATTTGTCATTTTTCTTCTTTAGGATCTCAATGCCTCACAGTCCAAGTTTAGCAAACTCCTGTGGCTCAAGAACAATAGCTTTTTCACTCCTTGCTTAGCAGCTACAAAGAGTGTGTCGTGCCTCCCAACATTCGCCACCATCAAGACTCACGAGGCCTTCGTGTCCCTGCAGGCGAGCGGCGATGGTCTCCTGCCAAACAGAGGAGACCCATACGTCACGGCCCGAGGGATCTTCGCCCTTTCCTTCACTGGCACCTCCCATGGAGGTTTTCGCACGACTGGCGCTGCCGATTGGGCACACACAGAACCGCACGTCACGTGACAAGGCATCCACAACGGCCTTCGTCATCATCACGGGTCACATGACACAGACTTTGCACGTTCCCCTCCCGTGATGTGATCACGTGACCTTCCACACAAGTTAAAGGGAGCAGAGAAAAACGGAAGCACCGCTTCACAGCTGCTCCTTCACGGACTGCCTTGGCGTTTTTGGATTTTGCTACCACGATTACTTGATCACGGAACTGTACCCGGATTGCCTCATTCTTTATCCCGGATATCACGCTGTTTGTTTACTACTGGTTTCTTGACTCGGAATTGTTCACTGGACTGCCCACGGATTTCCCATTGAACACTGAACTTTCGGTTATTGACCCCGGAACTGCCTTTTTGGACTGCTCACGGATTGTCCCACGTATTTGCCTCGGAGTTTTACGTCACAAGTCCTGTCAGAGACACAATCGACCAGTGCCTGCTGTACCCCCACTACTCCGCCAAACATCTCAGGCCACCCTCTCCTTCACTTTCGGGTAAGCCCATTTTCTGCTATCCTATCATAAAGGCTTTGTTGTCCATTCCCTGTGTTGATTAACCCTCCGTTGCCTTACAGTGGTCAGGGGGTCCTTGGCGTTTCTGGTTCCTGATAAAACGACGTTCTCCACCTGTGGCTTCAAGCGCTGCACGGGCCGTGTTATTATTTCCTGCCTGTGTGGTGCTTGGGGTCGGAGGTGGTAGGACTAATCTGCACGACCACCAAGGGCTAGACAGAGTGTCTTGGAAGAACCACAGTCCAATGTGCACACTTTCCCTTTGTCTACATGACAGTCTCTGCGTCCTTCTTCCTCGTCATTGATCTAGTATGCATGTGCTGAACTTCTTCTCTATGGCTTGCTTCTGAATGCAGTGGGGGTCAGAGGGTCTCCAGCGTAGATTTTAACGTCCCCCCAGGTGCATCCATGCGCGTTTCCCTAGTACCTTCACTGCTGATGGAGTAACGTCCTCCACTATAAAAGGACCGTTAAATCTGGGCTTGTGCCATTTTTGAGTAAAGTTCCTAATTAGGATCTTGATTCAGTTGAATTAAATCAACCTTTCAAAAATATTTTTTTGTACAAACAGAATAATGTGAATAGCTAAAATCTTATTGACAACAACAGATGAATAAAACAACATATTATATTTTACAAAGCAAGACACAAAACATCTAGGATCTTGTCACCTGGAAATAGTCTAAGTACAGGTAGTTCCTCAGGTATGGTTGCTGTATGATCTTCATCTGTGTCCTGAGACCGACACCCCATCCGTTTGACTTGTTCTGAAATGACAGAGATACTTGTGGTCATACATGTTAAATAAGCATGTAGCTCATTTCCTAACAATTCTGCTGTTGTTTGGGCATCACTTGTAGTCCTTGATGGAGGAGTGAGAGGCATTCTCATTCCCCTCCCCATTACTAGTTCATGTGGTGTGAGATGATGGTCAGAGCCTGGTTGATTCCTCAACACACATAATGCAAGAGGCAGGCAATGTAGCCATCCTTTTTTCAATGTTAACTTTAGTTTGGCTATCCTCTCTTTGAGCAGACCGTTGAGTCTCTCACATATTCCGTTTGTCTGTGGGTGATAAGCAGAAGAAAACATATGCTTAATGCTCAATAACAAACTTATTTGCTCAAAAACCTCATTTGCAAACTGTGGGCCATTATCTGATCTCAATACCTCACATATTCCCCATCTAGAAAATACTTCTTGGACTAAAAACTTCACAGCGCAAGTGGTGTCAGGGTGTGTGCATGGACCGGCATCAATCCATCCTAGAGAAGGGGCACACCACCATCATATACCTATATCCATTACAGACCTGCAGCATATCAACATAATCGATATGTAAATGCTGAAAAGGACCATTTGGTTAAGGGATAACTCCTCTGACTGTTCGCAATGTGTGCCCAGCAGTAAACCTTTGACATACGATGCAATTTACTACATAAAGAGCAACATCTTCTAACAGGTTCGAGATGAACCAGTCCTCCACAATGGTTGCTGCAAGGCTTTCTGTAGTGACATGAGTTGGGTAATGTAGCTTTTCCAACACCACCCTTAACAAGCCTACAGGCATCACCGGTTTACCAGTGCTTACCTGTCACCACAGTGTCTCGGAAAGGGATAAAGAACACCCCCTCCATGTCCACAGATTTTTCTCATCCTGTGAGGCTCCACCCTGAACTTCCATCAATTGTGTTTTCGACAAATGGTTAAAGCTTTCATTCACAATCATCATCACCACCATTCTTTGTTTCACATCAGGCGTATATTCAACTCTTTTCGCTTCTTCGTCTGTGGCTTGGTTGCTGCTTAAGATAAAGGGCCTCATTACACAGAAGGCGGTAATGGTTAACGGTCACCGTTAATGGTAACAGTGACCGTTAACCATTACCGCCTTACTACGAGGTCTTTTAGCGGGTTGGTGCTTTAACGCCTGCTTTTTGCAGGCATTAAAAACCAACCCGCTAAGGGACCTTGGTGCTAATTACAGCACCGCAAAATTGCGGTGCCGTAATTAGCACCTTCCCCATTCCCATTATGCCCTATGGGGTAAAAATGGGAATGGGGAAGGGCAGTGGTGGAAGGGGGAATTACTGCCCCGCCAACCCTGGAATGGGGCGTTAATTCCCCTTGCCACCAAGGCGGTGCCGGTATTTTACCGGCATGGACCAAGGTGCTAATAGCACCTTGGTCCTCCGCCTTCCGTGTAATGAGGCCCAAAGTCTGTTCTCTTAGCGTGTGCTGCACACTTAACTACTGCAATGGCTACTGGGAGTTGTGGTGCTTCAATAAATCTGTCCAATCAGGCAGCGTGCTGCACTGGTATGCTGTCCGCTCGGAGGTAGCCCCTACTTTTCCAATGTGCTAACCCTGCATGCACTGTTGACATCACGTAGGCGGAGTTACTGTACACTGTTACTTCCTGGTCTGTGTGTTTTTCGAGTGCGACAATCAGCACCACTAATTCCGCAGCCTGTGCTGAAAAGTGAGACAGTGGTCATACACTTGTCATTACTTTGAATGCTCTGTTAGCCCTGTGTTTTATTACAGCGGCACCTGAATACCTTTGTCCATCAGTTTGATCGATCTTTGAAGAACCATCAAGAAAGAGAATTTCCCCCACTGCTAGAGCATTTTCATTCACCCTTGGGATCTTGGCATAGAATTCTTTATAATTCGAGCAGTCATGTACCTGCTCGCTCTCTGCCAGTGGTTCAGCTACAAACGTGGCAGTGTTCACCGTTTTACATCTGATTATTTTAATCACTGGATTCGATATAACCACCTCATAAGCAGAAGCTCTTTGAGATGTCGGTGTACCTTTAGGTTTCTCCAAAACAGCAAACAGAGCCTGTTCGACAAATAATGTCATGGAGCACCCCATCACTATGCTGGTAGACTTCTCAATAGCGAATAAGGCGGCTGCCAGTGATTGTTTGCATGGGAAGTGACCCCTCATTACTGGGTCCAAAATCCCACTGTAATATGCTAGAGGCTTGTAGCCCAACGTAGTCCTGTTATGCTCACCTGGTATCCACGGGGACGCCACCCAGCACTGGTTGGATGATTTGCACTCTCGAACTCTCTCCCGGTCCCTTAGTAATGCCTCTGGTTAAAGATGGGTCTGCAATATAGGAGAACTGGATTCAATACCAGATTGTCTTTATGTTTTCCCACCTTCCTTGGCCTCAACTCCTTCCTCCCCCATGGGCCTTCTCCTCACCTTAATATTGTAAAAGGTGGATTCTCCGTCCTGCTCCTCGTGGCAGGTGTGCGTAGATGTGGGGGCGAGCAGCGACCAAGTTACTTCACTGATGCAAGACCCCATGTGGGAATCCAGGCCTGCTGCGACTCCGTAGGTTTGCTGCTTTACCGTGTTTATATGCAGTTCTTATGTTCCGTTTAGTTCGAATAATAATGTCTTGCTTCTTTCCTTTTAGGTATGGAAATTTTGGTGTTGTCATGCAGTTTGAAGATGAGCATGTGCCGGTAGGCGAAAGCGCGGTGTGCGCGATGCTGTCCGGTGAGTAATGCGCGATGCACGGCGCTGTTTTGCCTTTTATGTTGCTAACCTGTGTCTTTTCTCTCCGTGCAGGTTGCGATGTTCCTCGCTGAGCGCCGTAATTTTCCAGCAATGATACTGACCAGGAGATGACTACTTTGGTAAGAATTGTGTGGCTTTCTTCATTCAGGAGGAAACGTGAGTAAACACTTACTAATGCTGTCTTTCTTTCTCCTCTTTCCAGGTTATGGTATTCCAGGATGCATGCGGTGCCGGATGATGGCGTTCGTAACTTAATGTGAGTGGAACTGAAGTCAGCGATGGATTGAAGACAGGATACTGTTCCAGGTAAGTTTCGTAGTGTTCTTTCTCTCTCTGCAGGTCCTTGGTTTCAGGTAAACTGGCATCAAAGAACTGGACACGGTGAGCGTTACGCTGCCCACAGCAGAATAACGCAAAGCATGTTCTGCTGTTTGGGTGTGGTTTAAATAGTCTCAGGTAAAGTAGTCCAGGTAAAATAGTCCCAGGCCTGCCACACCCAAAGTAGTCCAGGTAAAGTAGTCCCAGGCCTGCCACACCCAAAAGATTAGACCGCATAGCTCAGTTCCTTGTAACTGAGCTATGTGTGTGCCTCCATGTTGGCTGAACCCCCCCAAGTTAAATAGTCCCAAGTAAATAGTCCCATTCTAATGTTGGTCTTCATGATGGTTATGAGCCTGGCGCCAAAGGCGCTTGGACTGACTCCAAGAGAGACTTGGATGAGGTTTTAAGGCCTTTGACCTGGCCCTAACTGGAAGGCTGACTTGCCAGTGAGGGCCAGGGGCAAGAGTCATGACAACCCTCTTTGTGAGTACTGCTGTCATGACTGTTCCATTTGTGCGTGAAAATAAAAAGACTTCCTCAGAATAAGTGGGAATCCTTAAAACTGGAGCTGTACAAATTGCCTTTTTTAACACGTCAAACCCTTCCTCCATTTCCTCAGTCCATACAATCTTTTCTTGATTCTGCTGTGCCTTTTTCAGGGCATGCAACAATCATCTCGTGTAAGAACTATAATGAAATACCCATGCTCTAACATAATTTCACAGTCCTAAAAACTGTTGCATTTTCTTTATCGTGTTTGGTTTTGCTGTTTTCAAAATTGCCTCAGACATTCAGGTGTAACCTTCTTTTCTTCATGTGATATTAACTCTCCCTTATATAACACCCCTTCTTAGCAGTATTGACATTTTTCTTTGTCCACTTTATATCCCTTCTCTGCTAGTATAATCATTAGCTGAACTGAGTCATGTCTGCACTCTTCTTCTGATGTGCTGCAGACCAAGATATCATCTACGTATTGCAACACAACACTTAGCAAATCAATATTGCTTAAGTCCATCTGCAGGACTCTATTTGGAATCGATGTAGACTCACAATACCCTTAGGGCAACCTTGTGCTTTTCAACATAGTCTGACGAAACGTAAATTACATCAGATCCTGAGAATCCTTATGCAACAGGATTGAGAAAAATGTGTTTTTCAAGTCAATCACAGTGAAATATCGTGCCTTAACAGGGATACTACATAGGATCGCCGCTGGATTAGGAACTAGACGAAACTCAACCTCTCAATCTGGTTAATCAGCACATATCCTGAATTAAATGCCATGACCACCCCCCCCCCTTAGATTTTTTGATAGTGTACACCACGATATTGCATGGAGACTGACATCACTAAAATGCCTTGATTCATGATGGCGGATATTGTCTTAAAAATACCCTTGTCTGCCTCTCGAGACATGGGATACTGCCTTGCTCGAAGTAAAATTGCTCCTGCCTTCAGCTTGATCTTGACTTCTCCAACCCCTTTTTGTAAGCCTACGTCATACAGGCCCGTAGTCCATAAAGAAACTGGCACTTTTGCCATATCTTCATCAAAAAATGCAGGACGCTGTCACACTATCATCATTTTCTTGTGGAACCCTGCGTCTTTCTGCCTTAACCCAATATGTAATGCTACTTTCAAATACTAATTCGTCATCTGATCGGTCATCTCTAAATATGTCCTCATCAGTGATGTCAGTCAATCTGTAACCCATGGGAATCTCTGACCTAAAGAGACATTCATCAGGTATTCTCATAGACTTACCCACGATACCAGGCAGCCATGCTAACAAAATGTGCATCCCATAGTGAAATACTTCTGGTTCTAATGGTACTCCTCATATGGCTATTTGCCCCGTAAATGGCATAATATGTTCGCCTACGTTTAAATAATGTATTCCTGGCTTGAACACACTATGCCTTCATCAGTGAAAGAAATCGTCATGTTTAGTTTCGTCATGAAATCTCGCCCCAGTATATTAACTGGTGTCTCTCGTGAATACAACAATGGAACAGACATATGACATTCTCCAATAGAGACCGGCAATTTTTCAGTAAAAGGAACTCTACTTATAGCTCCTGAGAATCCTTGGGCATTCATGGCATTACCAGATAATAAAAATGTTCCCTCTCATATACATGAGCGAGTTGCACCCGTGTCTACTAAAAAAGAAAAGGATTTGCCTCCAATAGTGACGTCAACCCTTGATTCCTCTTGAGGATTGGGAGTCACAGATAATACTGAACATATCACATCACCCAGTGAGCTGCCCTTTTGTGGATACATACTTATTCCTGTGCCCATGAAAGGATTCCCACCCTCAACAGTGACACCACCTATCCTAGGAGTCAATAACTGTCCTGTGTTTGCACTCTGCTGTATCTGCATAGGTGCGTGCTGTGACTGCCCTTGTGGCGGATTCAGTGGTGCTTGCTGTGGTTGCAAAGCCTGTTGCATTCTTGGCGCTTGTGCTTGATATACTGTCTGATCTTGGGTGAACCTGTCCCTACTTTTTTGAGCTATTTGCAGGCGGATAAGCTGTCCCCCCTCTTGAGAACTGCCCATTCTGTACATACCCTTGGCTCCCACATGTTCATGCTATGTGCCCTGTCATTCCACATACCAACATACATGTGGGAGTCTTCTGATTTGTCCTCCCTGCATGCCTTGATTATCATTCCGCATAGTCTGAAACCCACCTTGGTTACTCCGAAAATTCCCTGGATTATTCTGAAAGCCTCCTCTTCCGTGGAAACTTCCCCTACCTCTTGACATGAATCCGTTCCATCCTTGATCGAACTGCCGTTGGTTATTCCCCTACGGCATGCCCGATGCTTGTTGTGATCCTGGCCCTTCTCCACTAGTTAACATCACTCCTTCTATAGCATATTTTGATAGCATCTTCTGTACAACTTAGCTTCCTCGAGCTTCCTAACCTCGTCTTCTCTTTAGATTTTTCTCCTGCAACAATCGTCAATGATGTGCAATGGTCAGCTGTATTTCTGGCATGGTTTCGCCTCCATCCCCACCAGCCTCTTCAGCTGTCTCTGTACCTTGTCTGGTAGCCCTTGAATTAATATATGATAGAATACAGGTCAGGATTTTCCCCACGGTTCCTGCGTTTCCAAAGACCACTGCTCTTGGAAATTATCAATGTAAACAAGCAGGTCCTCCCCTTCCTGCATCTTTCGTGCCATTATAGTTCCCATATCTGACCTCTGGATACTGTATGTTTCGCTCACCTGGTCTCTGCGAAGGTGTTGGGGCACGGTTGCAGCCCTCCCAGGGATGAAACTCCTCTTGTCTGTTCCTCCCTCTGCATCTGTGTGGGGAACTGCAGTGATGAGCAGTGCAGTTCCTGCTGAATGATGATGATGAGACCTCTGTCCTGCTGCTTCTGGCAGGGGCGCTTGTTGAAGGGAACCAAGTTCCTTCACTGGTCCCTTGTTGTGCAAGTCCAGGCCAGCTGCAACTAGTCCACTTCTCTTGTAGGTAAGTGTTTCCCTTGTTTCCACTTGCCCGCTTGTCTTCCGACTGTTGTAATTGTATTTGTAAAGTTTGTTCTCTGTCCTTTGTATGTAATGTCTCTTTTCTCTGCTCTGTCCCCTGCAGGTGGTGTAGCAGTGCTGGCAGTAGCTGCGGTAGCAGAAGCGGAGCCGGTGGTACGGAGGAGCGGAGCTGAGATGGTCCGACAGCTGGTAAGTGGCCTTTAATGGTGCCTTAGGTTGCGTGTTGGGTTTTAAATGCGGGGCAACCGTGGGTTGGGTGTTTTCAGGAGTTCTAACCTTGTCTTGTCTTCTTTTCAGGACTTTGGCTTCGTGGGACAGAGAGCGCAGGTGCTGCCGCGTCAATTTAGGATCTGCGAAGAAGATAGAGCGTTGCCGTGAGATGCGAGCCAGGGTCCAGGTAAGGATGCTGTTGTTGCAGGATCACGAGGTAAGTAGCTGGTCCAGGCGGCGGTGAGCGTCACGTTGCACAGAGGTGCAAAGTAACGCAAAGCGTTTGCTTGAGGGATCGGTGGATTTATATAGTCTTGTTCCCAGCCACGCCCAGTAGCACTGGCCTGCCTGCTGCCACGCCCTGCCACACCCGATGAGTCAGCACCTGAAGACCAGGCCTAGGGAGCCACTCCCAATGAGTCAGCACACAGGGATGTTCTGTGGATTAAAGGCTTCCAGCACCTGGAAAGTTCTTGTAAAATAAAAGCACTCCAGCACTGAAGTAAAATAAAAGCACTCCTGCACTGAAATAAAGTGTGCACTGAAGTAAAATAAAAGCACCAAAGGGACATAAGTGAGTCAAGTGACCCATTGCCCCTGTCACTAGATGGTGTGGTTTTTGTGTTCTGGGGCCCGTGGCCATGACAGCACTCCCCCTGGCCCTGGTCTAGTGGGGTTATTGCAGTGGAACTGCCCGATTAATCGTGAAGCGTGGACATGTTCACTGGGCTCCCAGGTCCGATCTTGGGGTCCATAACCTTTCCAGTCTATAAGGTAGTATAGCTTGGACCGGACCATCTTAGAGTCTAGGATCCTTTTAACTTCGTATTCTGGTTCTCCTTCAACTATTTCGGGATCCGATGGAGTATTGAGCCGTGTACCTGGTCTCAATGGTTTTAGGAGGGAGACATGAAACACCGGGTGGATCCGCATGAGAGCTGGTAATTCTAATTTCATGGCCGCAGGGTTGATCACGGCGTTGATGGAATAGGGTCCTAGGTACCTGGGACGGAAGATTTGTGGCCCCTTCAGAGAAATGTTTTGGGAAACTAACCAAACCTTGTCCCCGACCTGATACTTTGGAGCCTCCTTACGGTGTCAGTCTGCAAACTGTTTCTGCTTTTCTTTGGCTCTGGTCAAATGTTCTGCTGCCTGCTTAAGGACTCGAGTGATGGTTTCATGTAAGGTCGTTACTGCTGGCATCTTCAGTGCTTCAAGCGATTCAAAGACAGATGTTCGTGGATGTCGACCATATACTGTGCAAAATGGCGTTTGTCCTGAACTGGTGTGGATGGAATTGTTGTATGCATATTCTGCCAACCAGAGTATGTCCTTCCAGGTATCTTCGGTTTGTTGTAGCATGCACCTTAAGTACTGCTCTAGAGTTTGATTGGTCCCTTCGGTCTGGCCATCGGTTTGGGGATAATGATTTGTGGACAATCGAAGGTCGATTTTGGGGATTCTGCAACATCTCCTCCAGAGAGCTGAGACAAACTGAGTTCCGCGGTCTGATATCAATATTGATGGGAATCTGTGTAGTTGGACAATTTGTTCCAAAAAGACGGTGGACAGAGTAGAGGCCGTCGGGACCCCTTTTAGAGGAATGAAATGGGCCATTTTAGAGAACAGATCCACGATGACCAGTATGGTGTTGTATCGGTTGCACGGGGGAAGACCAGTAATAAAATCCATAGACAGCGTATGCCAAGGCACCGGGGGCACCATCAAAGGATGTAGAAGCGTTGCCATGAGATGCGAGCCAGTGTTCAAGTAAGGATGCTGTTGTTGCAGGATCACGAGGTAAGTAGCTGGTCCAGGCGGCGGTGAGCGTCATGTTGCACAGAGGTGCAAAGTAACGCAAAGCGTTTGCTTGAGGGATCGGTGGATTTATATAGTCTTGTTCCCATCCACGCCCAGTAGCACTGGCCTGCCTGCTGCCACCCTGCCACACCCGATGAGTCAGCACCCGAAGACCAGGCCTAGGGAGCCACTCCCAATGAGTCAGCACATGGGGATGTTCTCTGGATTAAAGGCATCCAGCACCTGGAAAGTTCTTGTAAAATAAAAGCACTCCAGCACTGAAGTAAAATAAAAGCACTCCTGCACTGAAATAAAGTGTGCACTGAAGTAAAATAAAAGCACTCCTGCACTGAAATAAAGTGTTCCTGCTCACATCTCAAAATGAGCCTGGCGCCAAAGGCGCCAAGACTGAGTCCAGCCAGGGCCCCTGTGTTTATGAGTCCCAAAGGGACATAAGTGAGTCAAGTTGTAACGCTCACCTGATTCCCACGGAGGCGCGGGTCTTGGCAGGAAGCTGTCCGTGACTCGAAAAGTGATGTGCAGGACTCGATTGGCTTCTGGGGTCGAACCTCTTCGCACTGTGTGTCGGACTCGAAGAGTGAGGTTTCTGCAGGTGAAAGAATATGGGGGTTAATGGTCTGGGTAGTTGAATGTCCCTCTCTCCCTCTCTCTTCCCAGCTTTTTCGTAGAGCCCCCAGGTCAACGTGCTCACCTTATATAGGTGAATGCTGGGCTCTCCATCTGCATCTGGTGCAGGGTGCCGTTGCCAGTTCCTTCACTGGTGAAACATAGGCCTCTTGAATTCAGAGGATGGTTACCGTCGTTGTCTGCACGAGCGGTGAGTTTCTGGACACCTTTTGTCTGTATAGTCTTTAAATGCGTGGCACGTTTACATGCAGCCTCTATATAATGCTTTTCCCTTATGTATTGCAGCGCTCTTGAGATGGAAAATGAAGTAAAGCGCCTGGAAGATTGTAAGTATGGCAAGCGCTCTAATTGTCTCTTTCCTTGCAGGTTAGTTCGTGTTGAAGAGACGCCGGAGTATTTGCAGGCGTTTTATTGCGACGAGCGGGATGGACGTAAGTAAATACCTGCTTAATGTCTTTTCTTTTGCCTTTCAGATGTTGGTTTGCAGCGCCGGAGTCCGCGGAATGCCAGTAAGTTGTTAACGCTGCTTTGTCTTTACAGGCGGCGATGCAGAACGAAGAAATCCGGAATCCATAGCGTGCCGGTAAGTATGGCAATCCTTTTGCCTTTGCAGGTGGAGATGCGGCGTGACGAAGCGGCCGCAGCCGATGGATCAGGTGAGTAAGAGCTGCGTGTAAAGTTCGCCTTGCTAACCTGTTGTTTCTGTTCTTTGCAGGTGCAGATGATGTCTGGATACTGAAATGGTAAGTAGATTCTTGCAGGTCCAGGATCAGAAGAAGAAAAGCCGGAGCAGACTCGGTGAGCGTTCTGCTGCAGATGCAGAATAACGCGAAGCACGCTTCAACCATCGGGTGTGGTTTAAATAGCCTTGGGGTGATGAGGCGTCTTCTTCCACGGCCCCGCCTAGGTAAGAAAATAGTTCCAGTTTCCAGAAGAGTTCCAGTGCTGTATCCAGGGAGTGGAGCTGCCCCACCCAGGTAAGAAAGTAGTCCCTGTTCTTAGATAGCTTCTAAGTGCCTGGTAAGTAAGCAGCATGGTCTGCTGCAGGCAAGTCCACCCAAGCATCCTTACACCTATTATGAGCCCGGCGCTTCCAGTGCCGGGACCAATGGTTTTGATGAGCCTGGTGCCACCGGCGCCAGGACAAGGTCCAAAAGGTCCCAGTGGGGACCGGCTGGTGCCTAGGATTAGGGTTAGGAGCCTGCTTCCAAGGACGTTGGGCTGGTCCTGGCTCCTTGGAAGCAGTGATCATGACAGTACCCCCCCTCAAGGCCCCTCCTAAGCGTGTCTTCTCCGGGGGTTTCGGCTTGTCGGGGTGATTCAGATGGAATTTTTTGACAAGGCGAGGTGCGTGGACGTATTCTGAAGGTTCCCAAGACCTTTCCTGGGGGCCGTTACCTTTCCAATCAACCAGATAATATAACTTAGATTTGGAGATTTTGGAGTCTAGGATGTTCTTTACTTTGAATTCAAGTTCTCCATCTACTAAAACTGGTTCTGGGAGTTTAGTCAATCGGGTTTCTGGTTGCACAGGTTTTAATAAGGAAACATGGAATACTGGGTGTATTTTCATATGCGTAGGTAACTCCAATTTGACAGCCACCGGATTAATTATGGCAGATATGAGATAGGGTCCAAGGTATCTCGGGATGAAGGTGCGGGGTCCCTTTAGAGGCAGGTGCTTAGTGGATAGCCAGACTTGATCTCCTACAGCGTAATGAGGAGCCTCTTTACGGTGTCGATCTGCTCCTCTTTTGAATTGAGCTTTAGCTCTTTGCAGATGGGCCGAGGCTTCCTTAAAAGCACGGGTGATCTCCGAGTGCAAGTGATCCACAGCAGGTGCTTCGAATTCTTGGGGAGGATCCAGGTTAGAGGTTCTAGGATGGTATCCGTATAGTAAGAAGAAGGGAGTCTTCCCTGTTCCAGAATGAATCGAATTATTGTAAGCGTATTCAGCGATCCAAAGGATATCCTTCCAGGGGTTTTCAGTTTGTTGGAGCATGCAACGTAGATATTGCTCTAGAGTTTGATTTGTCCTTTCGGTTTGTCCGTCAGTTTGGGGATGGTGACTAGTTGAAAGTCTTACATCAATTTGGGCTAGACGACAGCAACTGCGCCAGAAGTGAGAGATGAATTGACTTCCCCTATCGGAGACTAAAACCGAGGGAAAACCATGTAGTCGAACGATGTTTTCTAAGAATTCTCAGGCCAATACTGAGGCTGAAGGTAGACCCTTTAGGGGAATGAAGTGAGCCATCTTGGAGAATAGATCCACGACTACTAAAATGGTAGTATACCCCGAACATGGAGGTAAGTCCGTGATGAAATCCATGGACAGGGTATGCCATGGACAGGGAGGGATGTCTAGTGGCTGTAGCAGGCCGGCTGGTCTTTCCTTCTGACTTTTATTCTGGGCACACACACCGCAGAAGATTACAAAGTCTCTAATATCCTTTTTCCATGACGGCCACCAGAAATGTCTTTTAATCTTTTCCATGGTTTTGGTAATGCCAGGGTGACCCTCCATTAGAGAGTCGTGATAACAGGAGATTACTTGTTTTTGTATTTTCTCACAGGGTAAATGCAATCGTCCTCGGAAATATGGTAGGTCTTGATCCACTGAAAATTCTTTCCCCTTTAATTGCCAATCCTGTAAATCGCCCGGAGTTAGGAGTGATTTAACCATGGTCTTGATGTCTTCAAAAGATTGAGCGCTGACCAAACCCAAAATTCTTTGTTCTGGAATTATGGGTATTGGTTCTGGATTGGTCAAATGTTCATCTACCCCCATCCGGGAGAGGGCGTCTGCTTTTCCGTTCTTACTGCCTGGTCGATAAGTAATTATAAAGTCAAATTCGGCTAGAAACAGAGCCCAGCGAAGCTGTCTGGAAGATTGAGCTTTGGCTGTCTTTAGATATTGTAAATTGCGGTGGTCAGTCATTACGGTGACTGTGTGTCTGGCTCCTAGAAGATAATGCCGCCAGGCTTTAAATCCGATCTGATGGCCAAAAGTTCCTTGTCTGTAATTGAATAGTTGATCTCGGGAGGCGAAAACTTGCGGGACCAAAAGGCAACAGGATGTAGTTGGTGTGTGACCGGATCTCTTTGTGATAACACTGCCCACATAGCAAGACTAGAAGCATCCGTTTCCACGATGTAAGGAAGTTCTGGGCGAGGATGTTTTAAAACAGGTGCAGAAATGAATTTAGCTTTTAAGTCTTGAAAAGCTTGTTCTGCTTCAGAAGACCACTCAAAACGTTTGTTCTTTTTCAACAGAGCGGTGATGGGCTGGACTATCCGAGAAAATTCAGGAATGAATCTGCGGTAAAAGTTAGCGAATCCTAACATGCTTTGAACTCCTTTTACAGAGGTTGGTGATGGCCACTTGATAATTGCATCAACTTTCTTTGAATCCATATGGACTCCGTTAGGCGACAATATGAATCCCAGGAACTCGACTTCCGTTATGTTGAAAACGCATTTTTCAAGCTTAGCAAAAAGATTATGTTGACGCAATCTCTCGAGAACCTTTTTAACGTGTCTTTGATGTTCTTCTTCAGATGATGAATAGACGAGGATGTCGTCAATGTAGACAACAACACACACGTCTATGAGTTCTCTAAGGACATCGTTCATAAAATATTGGAAAGCAGCAGGAGCATTACACAGTCCAAAGGGCATCACTTGATATTCAAATAGCCCGTTCTTGGTGCGGAAGGCTGTTTTCCATTCATCGCCCTCTTTTATCCGCACCAAGTGGTAGGCTCCTCTGAGATCCAGCTTTGTGTATATACATGCATCTTTGACTTGGTCCAGGAGTTCAGGGATCAAAGGTAACGGGTATCTGTTTTTAACGGTGATCTGGTTCAGGGCGCGGTAATCTATGCAAGTCCTAAGGTCTCCTTCCTTTTTCGGAACGAAGAACAAAGCCGATGAAGCTGGAGATTTTGAAGGACGGATAAACCCGTT
Source organism: Ambystoma mexicanum (assembly GCF_040938575.1). Lineage (NCBI taxonomy): Eukaryota > Metazoa > Chordata > Amphibia > Caudata > Ambystomatidae > Ambystoma > Ambystoma mexicanum. The sequence goes on along the minus strand of NC_090924.1, from coordinate 247,746,061 downwards.
AGCTAGGTATTGGTCCAGGTACTGTCTGAGGTGAAGGTTCTCTGGCTCGGTGAGGGCATAAATCCTGCTGCAAGGAGGAGTTGTTCCAGGTATCAGATCTATTTGACAGTCGTAAGACCTATGAGGAGGCAGGGTGTTTGCTTGATCCTTCCGGAAGACGTCTTGGAATTCCTGGTATTCGGGAGGTAATTTGGGAACCTCCTCAGAAGAGATTGCCGCCAGTGAAACATCAGACCGAGGATAACAAGTGGTAAAACACTCTGGAAACTGAACTGTCTTTGCTCGCCAATCGATTTGAGGATTGTGCTTCTCTAACCAAGGGATTCCCAGAATGATCTGGAACTGAGGGGCCTTGATTACAGCGAACACGATTCTCTCCCGGTGTCCATCTTGACTCACTAGCGTCACTTCTTGGGTGGCATGCGTTACTGGTCCGGAGGCTATCTCCGTGCCATCCACAGTAGTGATGACGTCTTTTACTGCCTTAGGGACAAGGGATAGATTCATCCTTGATACCATTTCACGGTCCACATAGTTACCGATTGCTCCGCTGTCAATGTAAGCTTCAATTGCATGCAAACGATCCGGACGTTCAGGACTAATGAGGACCATGGGTATCACGAAATGCGAGGTCACGAGACAGATCTTAACGCTCAGCAAGAGGACCTCTACTCTTGTCGGGCGAGGTTGTTTCCCTGCTCTGACTTTGTGGTACAGGTATCTGAGGCTCCTACAGTCTTCTTAGCTGGTTTCACTGGACAGTCCCGAAGAAAGTGTCCTGAGTTTCCGCAATAGAGGCATAATTGCAGCTGCCTTCTTCTTTCCCGCTCTTTCTGGGTTAAAGGTCCTTTCATGCCCCCTATTTGCATGGGCTCCACAGTGTCAGCTCCCTTATTCGAGGTCTGTGGTTTAGAAAACACGCGAGTATCAAATCTGGAACGATCTGCCTTCCTGTTCTGTAGTCTATGGTCTAATTGGACAACTAAATCAATATAATAAAACATTCTTGTGGAGGATTCACAACTTGCGCTAACACATCCTTGAGCTCTCCACGCAGGCCTCTGTAGAAAAGCGTTATTCTCTTGTCCTCGGGCCATTGTGTTTCTACTATGAGTCTATTGAAGGAGGCTATATAAGTCAAGAGGTCTTGATTACCCTGTCGTAATGAGAGAAGTTCATTGTCCAAGGCCTGCCCTTGTGCATGTCTTGCGAACAGTTTCTCCATGCTGGACTGGAAGGCCTGAAAATCATATAAAACCGGATCATCCTGGGTGACTAACGGGATCGACCAATCTGCAGCGCTGCCACTGAGATAAGAAAGCACGAAAGCCACCTTGGTCTGGTCTGTTGGGAATGCAGCTGGTCGACATAAGAAGTGTAGGCGGCACTGGTTGATGAACACTGCGAATTTCTTTGAATCACCAGAAAAGCGTTCGGGCGGAGCCAAGGGCACATTACCGGGCAGATTGATTTGCACTGGATTTGAAGCTGATGCAGAAGGATAACTCCCTCCTGGAACGGGCAAAGGTGTCTGTCCTGCCTGCGTTTGTAACAACTGCCTAGCAAGGTCCTCTGTTCGCTCTTTGGACATTATCAGTTCTCTTCTTAGAGAGTTCGTTTCCTGACGAGCTGCATGTACTTCTGCTCTTAATTCCCCGAGCAACTGGGCTAGTCGATCAGTGTCTGAGGTTTCCATTGCGCCTGGGTAGGAGTTTTGTGGTGGGCTTCGCGTTCTGTAACGCTCACCTGATTCCCACGGAGGCGCGGGTCTTGGAAGGAAGCTGTCCGTGACTCGAAAAGTGATGTGCAGGACTCGATTGGCTTCTGGGGTCGAACCTCTTCGCACTGTGTGTCGGACTCGAAGAGTGAGGTTTCTGCAGGTGAAAGAATATGGGGGTTAATGGTCTGGGTAGTTGAATGTCCCTCTCTCCCTCTCTCTTCCCAGCTTTTTCGTAGAGCCCCCAGGTCAACGTGCTCACCTTATATAGGTGAATGCTGGGCTCTCCATCTGCGTCTGGTGCAGGGTGCCGTTGCCAGTTCCTTCACTGGTGAAACATAGGCCTCTTGAATTCAGAGGATGGTTACCGTCGTTGTCTGCACGAGCGGTGAGTTTCTGGACACCTTTTGTCTGTATAGTCTTTAAATGCGTGGCACGTTTACATGCAGCCTCTATATAATGCTTTTCCCTTATGTATTGCAGGGCTCTTGAGATGGAAAATGAAGTAAAGTGCCTGGAAGATTGTAAGTATGGCAAGCGCTCTAATTGTCTCTTTCCTTGCAGGTTAGTTCGTGTTGAAGAGACGCCGGAGTATTTGCAGGCGTTTTATTGCGACGAGCGGGATGGACGTAAGTAAATACCTGCTTAATGTCTTTTCTTTTGCCTTTCAGATGTTGGTTTGCAGCGCCGGAGTCCGCGGAATGCCAGTAAGTTGTTAACGCTGCTTTGTCTTTACAGGCGGCGATGCAGAACGAAGAAATCCGGAATCCACAGCGTGCCGGTAAGTATGGCAATCCTTTTGCCTTTGCAGGTGGAGATGCGGCGTGACGAAGGGGCCGCAGCCGATGGATCAGGTGAGTAAGAGCTGCGTGTAAAGTTCGCCTTGCTAACCTGTTGTTTCTGTTCTTTGCAGGTGCAGATGATGTCTGGATACTGAAATGGTAAGTAGATTCTTGCAGGTCCAGGATCAGAAGAAGAAAAGCCGGAGCAGACTCGGTGAGCGTTCTGCTGCAGATGCAGAATAACGCGAAGCACGCTTCATCCATCGGGTGTGGTTTAAATAGCCTTGGGGTGATGAGGCGTCTTCTTCCACGGCCCCGCCTAGGTAAGAAAAGAGTTCCAGTTTCCAGAAGAGTTCCAGTGCTGTATCCAGGGAGTGGAGCTGCCCCACCCAGGTAAGAAAGTAGTCCCTGTTCTTAGATAGCTTCTAAGTGCCTGGTAAGTAAGCAGCATGGTCTGCTGCAGGTAAGTCCACCCAAGCATCCTTACACCTATTATGAGCCCGGCGCTTCCAGTGCCGGGACCAATGGTTTTGATGAGCCTGGTGCCACCGGCGCCAGGACAAGGTCCAAAAGGTCCCAGTGGGGACCGGCTGGTGCCTAGGATTAGGGTTAGGAGCCTGCTTCCAAGGACGTTGGGCTGGTCCTGGCTCCTTGGAAGCAGTGATCATGACACAAGTGACCCATTGCCCCTGTCACTAGATGGTGTGGTTTTTGTGTTCTGGGGCCTGTGGCCATGACAGCACTCCCCCTCAAGGACCCTCTCAAGGGGGGTTCCCCCCTGGCCCTGGTTTAGTGGGGTTATTGCGGTGGAACTGCCCGATTAATCGTGAAGCGTGGACATGTTCACTGGGCTCCCAGTTCCGATCTTGGGGTCCATAACCTTTCCAGTCTATAAGGTAGTATAGCTTGGACCGGACCATCTTAGAGTCTAGGATCCTTTTAACTTCGTATTCTGGTTCTCCTTCAACTATTTCGGGATCTGGTGGAGTATTGATCTGTGTACCTGGTCTCAATGGTTTTAGGAGGGAGACATGAAACATCGGGTGGATCCGCATGAGGGCTGGTAATTCTAATTTCATGGCCGCAGGTTTGATCACGGCTTTGATGGAATAGGGTCCTAGGTACCTGGGACGGAAGATTTGTGGCCCCTTCAGAGAAATGTTTTGGGAAACTAACCAAACCTTTTGGTTGGTTTCATGTACGGTCGTTACCGCTGGCATCTTCAGTGCTTCAAGCGATTCAAAGACAGATGTTCGTGGATGTCGACCATATACTGTGTAAAATGGCGTTTGTCCTGAACTGGTGTGGATGGAATTGTTGTAGGCATATTCTGCCAACCAGAGTATGTCCTTCCAGGTATCTTCGTTTGTTGTAGCATGCACCTTAAGTACTGCTCTAGAGTTTGATTGGTCCGTTCGGTCTGGCCATCGGTTTGGGGATAATGATTTGTGGACAATCGAAGGTCGATTTTGGGGATTCTGCAACATCTCCTCCAGAGAGCTGAGACAAACTGAGTTCCGCGGTCTGATATCAATATTGATGGGAATCCGTGTAGTTGGACAATTTGTTCCAAAAAGACGGTGGACAGAGTAGAGGCCGTCGGGACCCCTTTTAGAGGAATGAAATGGGCCATCTTAGAGAACAGATCCACGATGACCAGTATGGTGTTGTATCGGTTGCATGGGGGAAGATCAGTAATAGAATCCATAGACAGCGTATGCCAAGGCACCGGGGGCACCATCAAAGGACGTAGAAGTTTGCTATAATTTGGTTTTGCAGGTCTTTAACTGGAACGTACACTCTCCCTTCAAAGTGCGGTAGATTGTTCACGATAGTGTATTGGTCTCCTCTTAACAGCCATTCCTGCTGTTCTGATTGGTTCATCAAGTGTTGAAGGTTAATTTTTAGGTCGTCCAAAGTGGCAGTTGCTGCAATCATGTTCAGGATTCGTTCTTCTGGGATGATTGACACGGGGTCTGGTGTGGTTGTCGCCTTTTCATCTTAGCTCATTCGTGATAGGGCGTCCGCTTTTCCATTGCATACTCTGGGTCTGTAGGTAATGACAAAATCATATTCCGCAAAAAAGAGAGCCCAGTGGAGTTGACGTGATGATTGTGCTTTTGCAGTTTTCAGATATTGTAGGTTACGATGGTCTGTAATGACGTTGACTGTGTGCCTGGCTCCAAGAAGCTAATGCCCCCATGCCTTGAATGATGCTTTTATTGCTAACAGTTCTTTATCTATCAATTGGGGAGCGGAGAACTTATGAAACCAGAAAGCCACAGGATGTAATTGTCCTGTTTCGGGATCTCGCTGAGACAAAACCACTACCATTGCTACGTTGGAAGCATCAGTTTCGACGACATATGGCAATTCGGGTCAGGGATGCTGTAAAATGGGTGCTGATGTGAATGCTTGTTTTAGGGTCTGGAAGGCTTCTTCTGCTTCTGTGATCCACTGAAATCGTTTGTTCTTTTGCAGAAGGGATGTGATGGGGTGAACAATCTGGGAGAATCCTGGGATGAACCAAAGATAAAAATTGGCGAAACCCGAGCACACTTTGTACACCTTTCACGGAAGTTGGTGAGGGCCATTGGAGGATGGTATCTACTTTGTGCGTGTCCATGTGTACCCCTCGCGGTGTGAGTATAAACCCGAGGAATTCAACCTCAGTCACGTGAAAGAAGCATTTCTCCAACTTGGCGTACAGCCGTTGTTGTCGAAGTCTTTCTAAAACAGCCCAGACATGTCTGACATGATCCTCCTTGGTGGTTGAGTAATTGAGGATGTCGTCGATATAGACGAGTGCGCACACGTCCAATAGTTCACGGAGCACGTCGTTCATAAAATATTGGAACGCTGCGGGGTCATAACATAGCCCAAAGAGCATAACCTGATATTCGTAAAGGCCATATTTTGTGGGAAAGGCTGTCTTCCACTCATCCCCCTTTTTGACTCTTACCAGATGGTAGGCCCCTCGTAAATCCAATTTGGTATAAATTTGCGAATTTTTTACTTGATCCAGAACTTCTGGAATGAGTGGCAACGGGCACCGTTTTTTATACTGTGATCTGATTGAGGGCTCTGTAGTCAATGCAAGTTCTCAGGTCCCCCTCCTTCTTAGGCACGAAAAATAAGGCAGAGGAAGCAGGGGATTTTGACAGGTGAATGAAGCCGTTGGCTAAATACTGATCAAAGTTTGTTTTTAAATGTTGGTTTTCTTGTTCCATTAGGATGTAAATCCGACTGTAAGGAATCTGGGCTCTGGGTACAAGATCAATTTGGCAGTCGTACGTTCTGTGCGGAAGTAAGGTATTCGCTGAAGTGGTGACACCTAATACGATTCCTTTCTTTGAACTTGGTTTAGTGTGATCTTTCACTAAGCATTCTTTGTTGAAACAGGTGTTAGCACAGTCGGGGGAATATGTCAGAACTCTTTTACGCCAGTCGATCTTGGGATTATTGGTTTCCAGCCAAGGCATCCCTAATATCATTTGGAACAGAGGAGCACCAATGAGATCGAAGGTGATGTCCTCTTGGTGACCTCCCTGACACAGAAGCGTAACTTTTTTGGTATAATGCATCACTGGGCCAGATGATAACTGAGATCCATCAACCGCTGTAACATTTTCCGATCTCTGCTTCTGTCGGAGAGGAAGACCTATCTGAATAGCCACATCTCGGTTAATGTAATTCCCTGCAGCTCCACTGTCAATATATGCTTCTAAAGCATGCATTTTCGATGGGTGTTTGTGGTCTACCAAGAGCACCGGAATGACTAGGTGGAGGTCTGTATTGGTTCCTTTTCACTGCTCGACAAGTGGACCCCTACACTTGCCGGACGTTGGAGTTTCCCCGAGTCCAGTTCTTCTTCTTCACTCTTGTCAGTTGCTCCGACTGTTGTCCTGGGCGGTTTCACCGGACATTCTCGTAGAAAGTGTCCTCCTTCGCCACAATACAAGCAGAGCTGTTGCTGTCTTCTTTTTACTCTTTCTGCCTTGGTGAGAAGGCTCTGCAAGCCCCCAATCTGCATTGGTTCCGACCGTTCATGCAGCTTGGCCTGATTCTCATGGGGTTGCACATAGACCGACTGCCCTTCAGCTCTGGCTCTATGCATTTTCCGATTCTGCAATCTATGATCAAGTTGAACTGTTAGGTCAATATATTCAGCACACCCCCGCACCCCTCCGGGGGATTTACTACTTGGGCTAGAACGTCCTTAAGCTCCCCTCGTAATCCACAGTGAAAGAGCGTAGTTCTTTTTCCCTCTGGCCAATTTGTTTTGACTATTAGACGGTTGAAGGAGGCGATGTAGGTTAACAAATCTTGGTTACCCTGCCGGAGTGACAATAATTTGTTGTCCAGAGCCTGACCTTGGGCATGCCGTGAAAATAGTTTCTCCATTTCCTGCTGAAAACCCCCAAAGTCCCGAAGCAAGGGGTCATCTTGAGTTACCAAGGGTGTAGACCAGTCCGCCGCACTTCCTCCCAAATATGAAAGTACAAATGCCACCCTAGATTGATCATTGGGGAAGGCCCCAGGTCTGCACAGGAAATGAAGGTGGCATTGATTCATGAATACAGTGTACTTATTTGGATCACCAGTGAAACGTTTGGACGGAGCTAAGGGAACCGCCCCTGGAAGAACCACCTGTATGGGCGTTGATGTTGACTGTGGTGGCGGAATAGGGTGGGCCAGCCTGGTAATGGAGCTTGGCCAGCCTGTGCTTGGAGCATCTGCCTTGCTAAATCGTCTGTGCGTTCTCGATTCACAATGAGGTCCCATCTTAAGGCAATGGTTTCCTGTCTTGAGGCATGAACTTCCGCCATAACTCTCCCAGTAACTGGGCCAACTGGTCCGTTTCTGAAGTTTCCATAACGCCCAGGCAGAGATTTCGTAGGGGGCGTTCGCATTCTGTTACGCTCACCTGGTCTCTGCTGAGGCATTGGGGCACAGTCGCAGCCCTCCCAGGGATGAAACTCCTCTTGTCTGTTCCTCCCTCTGTGGCTGTGTGGGGAACTGCGGTGATGAGCAGTGCGGTTCCTGCTGAATGATGATGATGAGCTCTCTGTCCTGCTGCTTCTGGCAGGGGTGCTTGTTGAAGGGAACCGAGTTCCTTCACTGGTCCCTTGTCATGGAAGTTCAGGCAAGCTGCGACTAGTCCACTTCTCTTGTCAGTAAGTTTTTCCCTTGTTTCCAGTTGCCCGCTTGTTTTCCGACTGTTGTAATTGTATTTGTAAAGTTCGTTCTCTGTGCTTTGTATTTATTTATTTATGTATTTATTTATTTATTTATAACGCGCTGAAAGCTCGCAAGCATCAGGGCATGACAGCGACACAAGGACAGAGAGTTCACAGGACAACACAGATAGAAAGGCGAAAGAAGAAAAGAGAGGGGCATTGCAAGAAGGCCAGCATGGCGGAGACGTTGATTATTTGAAGAGTATGGTCTTCAGCTGTTTACTGAAGGATTGGGTATTTCTTTCCAATCTGATACTGGGGGGTAATTTATTCCAATGGTAAGTTGCTATGCTAGAAAATGCTTGACCTAGGCCTGCAGATTTACCAGGAAAGCTAGATTTAAGTAATCCTTGTTTTGTGGATCTTAAGCTCCGGCTCGGCTCATACCAGCTAAATTCCTTCTTTAGGTAAGCAGGGGCCGTGCCGTAGAGACAGTGATGGACCAGAGTCAGTGATTTGAAAGTAATATGTTCCCTCACTGCCAGCCAGTGAAGGTCGGTTCTGTCCTTTGTGATGTGATCATGTTTAGACTTTCCTGCGATGAACCTAACTGCGTTGTTCTGAATGATCTGGCACTGTTTTATGCAGTTGCTACTAGCACCAAGCATCAAGGCATTGCCATAATCCAAGCGAAACAGAATGGTGGCCCTCGCGATCGTGGCACTATTTTTGATATTAAGTAAGGGTCTAATATGGCAGAGAAGCCTCTGATAATATTGACAGTTGTAATGTCTCTTTTCTCTGCTCTCTCCCCTTGCAGGTGGTGTAGCGGTGCCGGCGGTAGTTGCGGTAGAAGAAGCAGAGCCGGCGGTACGGAGGAGCGGGGCTGAGATGGTCCGACAGCTGGTAAGTAGCCTTTAATAGTGCCTTAGGGTGCATTTTGGGTTTAAAATGTGGCACGACCCTGGGTTGGGTGTTTTCGGGAGTTCTAACCTTGTCTTGTCTTCTTTTCTCGTAGGACAGAGTGCGCAGGTGCTGCGGCGTCAATTCGGGATCTGCCAAGAAGATGGAGCGTTGCCGTGAGATGCGAGCCAGCGTCCAGGTAAGGATGCTGTTGTTGCAGGATCCCGAGGTAAGTAGCTGCTCCAGGTGGCGGTGAGCGTCACGTTGCATGGAGGTGCAAAGTAATGCAAGGCGTTTGCTTGAGGGATCGGTGGGTTTATACAGTCTTGTTCCTGGCCACAGCCAGTAGCTCTGGTCTGCCTGCTGCCATGCCCTGCCACACCCGATGAGTCAGCACCTGAAGACCAGGCCTAGGAAGCCACGACCGATGAGTCAGCACATGGGGATGTTCACTGGAATAAAGGCTTCCAGCACCTGGAAAGGTCTTGTAAAATAAAAGCACTCCAGAACCAAAGCAAAATACAAGCACTCCTGCACTGAAATAAAGTGTGCACTGAAGAAAAATAAAAGCACTCCTGCACCGAAATAAAGTGTTCCTGCTCACATCTTTATATGAGGCTGTGCCAAAGGCGCCAGGACTGAGTCCAGCCAGGGTCCCTGTGTCTATGAGTCCCAAGGGACATAAGTGAGAAAAGTGACCCATTGCCCCCATCACTAGATGGTGTGGTGTTTGTGTTCTGGGGCCCGTGGCCATGACACTGTACTCGGAGAGCTTTGCAAACTGCCGCTCTACAATTATTAAACTGCGCTCCATCGTGCGCTGTGCTCTGTGCAATGACACTTGCGTATCTAGCTCTCGACCACATGTCATCAGCCCTCTCCCCAAGGACAGCTGCTGGAAGACCCTTAATGTCCCCTATGGCGAGTGTATTTCCTCCTGTCATTTTTTTCTAATTCATAAATCCACTTACCGGCACCTGAAGTTAAACTCAGGAGTTTACACCTTAAATGTAGTCTTATCCATCTGGGGCCACGGTATATACTGTGGTCTGGCCCCTCCTATTTCTAATAAAGGGAACTGTGAAATCCCCAAATCGCACTCATCTCCCATCGTCTGCCTATCCATAGCAGGGACAATGGTTCCGCACTGTCTTCTTCCTGGTAATGACCTTAGCCTGCTCACATAAGGTGGCGAGTCCCCCCTCACACTATGTGGTCGCCTTTTAGGTCGATCCGGCCGTGCCAGGGGATCTGGTGTCCTCGATTTAGATAGGTCCAGATCCAACCATTTTACTTCCCTCTTTGTCGGAGAACACCCCTTGCGATCACATGCACTAGCGCCCTCCTGCCCACGGAAGGTTTCTCTTTCTTCGTGTGACATATCTTGCCCCCAACTAGTGTGACTTCCCTCTTTCTCGTCTCTGTTTAACGTTAGTTTGTCCAAAGACAAAGCTCTATGCTCGAGGCTAGAAAGACCTTCTTCTTTGCCTCGTGACTGAGTTCCCTCAAATCAATTGTCTTTTCCTTTATTTTTGTATTCACATTTTGTCCTCATCTAAGCTTTCTCGATTCTGTCTCCAATAGCTCCTTTATCAAAATTATCTTTTAAGTCTACCCTAGAGGGTCCTGGCATTGGTTCGTGTGTTGGGAAGAGCTCATCTACGTCCTCCCATGCCACTACTGGGTTAGGTTCCATGAACTCTTTCTCTATGCGATCAATGTCGCATGCTCTCTGCCTTCTTTTGTGTCCCATTTCCTTGTCAAACTCTCTTTGTTTCTTTGCTTCCTCCCTAACCCTTTCCTTTTCCTGTCTTTTCACCTTGCTTCTCTCATTTGCTCTGCACATTTCTTCATCGCTGCATCTTTGCATTCTTGTATATCTCAATTTCTGTTCTTCCTCTTCACTTCTCTTTTCTAACTTATCTTGTTCTTCGATTGCCTTTTGCCTGTTGTCATACTTTCTTTGCTCTTCTGTTCTTTCCTGTTTTCTCAACTGTTCATCTTGATACAGTTGTTCCCGTATTTGACTACTCTTTCATTTGGCCTCATCTTCTTTCAATCGTTACTCTCGTTCTCTGCTCTTTCCATCAAGTTTGAGCAATATCTGACCTCCAATCCATTCGTTCTGTATGAGTGCTACCTCGTCAGCTTTGTCTTTCTCTCCTTTCCATCTCTTTATTTCTCTCTCTATATCTAGAGACATACCTGGTTGTTCAATTCTCTCCTTGGCCCGTGGGGATTTGGGGATCACATATCTTTCTGGAGTCTTTTAGGGACTCTCGTCGCTGTTGCATGAGATGACTTATGTGTCGGGTTGCTATACCGTGCTACTGCTTTAAGCTCTCTTAAAGGATATAATCGTTCATCTTTCGTACTATCACCATTTACTTCAGGTGCGTTACGGGAGCAGAAGGCTCTTCACCCCCTTCTTTACACTGGTTAAGCACCCAGTCCTCAGGAGGTGGGTCATCCCGTTCCTCCTGGTACATTTTCCAAAGCTCTAAGCTAGCTAACCTCTTTTCCAGCTTCTTTCCCGTGTACGCTGCATGCAAATAAGTCATCATGTGTTGCAAAACTGCTTAGGACAGTGATTCCCCTCTTGTGGCCATGGCATGAACATTTTATCTTCCATGCCCTTACCCCATTCTGCACTGTACTGTTTAAGCTTGGGTGCGTGTTTTGGCAGCTATCTGCACAAGTGCATAAGCGGAGTAACATCATCCATCATGACTAGTCACAATCGACTGTCAATACTTACCGTTATTTCACACTTATAACTGCTTTTCAGAAAAATAATACAATATGAGCGCGCACCAATCGTCGCAGCTCAAAACCTCTGTTTCACTTTACTACAATCTACCTATTCAAAAAACACCATCGGTCAACTAAATAAATAATCAATTTTCAGACTTTCACCACAATCTATTACTTTTCGTTTCTTCAATACCTCTTCATTTCTTTACCATATACAACACATACAATATGCAGATAAATTGACAGATTGGCCAGCCCACATATACCTCCGTCAACACTCCTCATGACTACTCTTGCCCCTAATAATGACTCCGATCGGAGTATGAATTGTTCTCTTTAATGATCCTTGATCGTTTGTAGCCTAGGTATGTCCACTTGGACTCTAGAACAACTCCTTCTAAACGTCCTTTACATAGGATTGCAGGGCTTATCATATAGATCGCTCCACATCTGTATACCTTAAACTATGACGCTTTTCATCGTTAAACTGAACATACCCCAACCAAACCACCATTTCTCTTTTACCGTTATCCCTTTATCGCTCTCCCCACGCAATGCCCATTAATCATTTGCCCTCTCTCTCAGTCTACTCACCATCCGTTTTTCAGCTTCTAACCCTCGAGATCACCTCCTCCTTAACTGGCCGCTTCAGACTTAGGTCCGCTCAGCTGCCTGTAGAAATCGGGAGGGGATTCATGAAACGAGAGACCCGTTCCAGCTGTCTTCAGTGACTTGCAAGTTCTTTTTACTAATGACCGCTATCTACAGGGAGCTTCATGTTTCTCCAGCTAAATGACGGAGGACACTTGATATTTCGAGACCCTTAAAAGCCTACTACATCAATGGGTCTTTAACCATCCTCTGCTACCACGTAAACCCCTGTACCCCACGCTAGGCCCTTTAAGACGAGGTAGCAATACTTTGAGATGGATGGAGATGCAGAATATACTCAGACATCAATAATCAGACTGACTCAGGAAGTTGGCAAAGTGCATCTGTTTTAATATCAATTATCTAAAACAAGGAGTATAATGAATATCAAGGAACATCGCTCGATCTTCTCACTCAGCGAGTTTCATAGAAAAAGCAGGTTATATAGCAAACACTCATCATCATTGATGTCAGTCTACATGACAAACTACAAAAACCTACTTGGGAAAGTGATAGGCTTAAAGGGAACATCTAGGTATATGTTCCGTACTTGTCTTTGAAAGTTATTGGGTCTCTAACATCAGGTGGGGCAACTAAGCCCTCTGTCACAACTCGCCTGCCGTGGAGACTATACCTAAGATGGAGACTGAAAAGGAGATAGAAGAAGGACTCCTTCCCTGGACTCGCTGTGCGCATTCTAGTCTTTTGACTTTATATTTCCGGAAGTTGCTAACGCACTCGCGTTGCAACTACCAGTACTTTGGAAAGTGTTTCCCAGCGCTCGCATGTAATTTTCCTTTTTTCCTCCTGGCCGCTTTCCGAACGGCTTCCCCTTTCCGTTTCTGCCGTTCTCGACGGCTGTTCCTCTGTATGCTGTCTACTGCTTACCTTCTTGGAAACTTCCTCTTTCCTTGCTCGCAGTTCTTGCGAGGTACCTGCCACTCTTCTGCAACCTAGCCCTTCCGGACTCCCTGCATCCTGCTGCTGCTCTCAGGAGTATTTATTTGGAGCTATTGTGTACTTTGCCTACTCCTTCAGTTTCTTAGTGCATTCTGGGATCAGTAGTCCCAGCAAGATATCACAACCTACCAGGGTTTTTTCGGCAAGGCTTTTTCCCTGGTCTGGGGTGGGCTCCCTGGGATCCCCACTGCCAGGCAAATTGCATCTCAGGCAAAGTGGCCTCTAGTGGAGCCCATACCCATCGCACCAAACCAGGGGTAAGGACGCACAAGAAGCCCAGCGACTTTTGGAGACAGAGAAGAAAGGAGATACCAACGGATGAATCCTGGGACTCTGATTCAGACGGTACCTCAGCCATAAAGACTTCAGGTGAGGAGGGGGTTGGTGGAGATAGCAAGGATCAGACTGAATCTGAGAGATTGCAACGCCCAGAGATAATGGCCTCTCTAGAACAATACCAAGAAATGGTAAATGCCATCCAGGCCCTGACGGCTGAAGTACAGTCCCTAAGAGCTGACAATACGGCATTACAGCAACAGGTTCAACAGTTGGGACAACAGGCGCCTCAACGGGATGATAACAGAGGAGAACTACCTCCTCTTCCCTTGGCGTGTGGGAAATATGATGGGGACCCAAAGAAATTAAAAGAATTCTTGGATGCCTGCCCAATCCAATTCACCTTTCGCCCTAGAACCTACGAGTTAGACAGAACCAAGGTTGGGTTCTTAATATCCAATCTGACAGGCAACGCTCTGGCATGGGCTAAGCCTTTTGTTACTACTTCAGATCCGGTTCTCATTGATTACGGCCTATTCACACAACGACTAAAAGAAAGGTTTGAGAGACCGGAGGTCTTGTATTCCGCCTTCGAAAATCTACTCGACATACGACAAGGGTCATCGGATGTCCAAACGTACCTTGTGAGATTTCAAAGGATAGCTGCAGAAGCAGGATGGCCCGAAACTGCCCAACAGACTATATTCCGAAGAGGACTCCACAAAGACATTAAGGACGAACTGGCGAGAGTTGCCAGACCTAATTCTTTCTAAGACCTGGTCTCCTTAGTCTTACAAGTAGAGTTCCGTATGGCAGAAAGGAAGGCAGAAAGAAGAAGACCACGCAATTTTGTATCAGGACCAAACCCCTCTTCGATACCTGAAAAGAGATCCACGGAAGAACCTATGCAAATTGGAGCCACATGAGGACCTCTATCTACTGGCGAACGCAAGAGAAGAAGGGACCTTGGCTTGTATATGTATTGTGGGTCA